>NC_087302.1:4338389-4640437 GCF_015220805.1 Pogoniulus pusillus
AGCAGCACTAGGATGGTACAAGAGCTACACAGTGACCTTCAGCCCCAAGGGCTTCTCTGATGCAGCTGAAAGAAAACCCAGGCTATTGCACATACTCACTTGGCCCCTGTTCAGAGCCAACTGTCCCCCAGCAGACACCAAGAAGTCCTGCTGCAGAGTACTGCCTGGCAGAAGTCTCCACTCCCGACCCAAAGCTGCTCTTCTGATTCATCCTTCCCTTTTATTTCTCCTTTTTTTTTGGGGGGGGGAGGGAGGGAAATAGATTTTTTTGGCAGGAGTGGAACTTCTGACCAGTTGTTGTTTTTCCTTCCTGCCTTTCCTTTCCTCCCAGGAAACAGCCAACAGCAAGTGATTACCCAGAGCCATGACGTGATCCCCAGCTCCAGGCCTTGGAGACAGGTCTTGAGCCAATGAAGATGGCTGTGACACAAGGCATGCGTGAGAGGGCCCAGGGAGGGCAGCACAGGAACTGTCTCCTCTGTGTTTGTGTGTCCCCTCCCCACACACACTGGGTCAAGCGTGACTAGAGCTGGTGACTTCATCCCTCCAAGTGAAGAGAGGAAGGTAGTGGTGGTCAATGGCAGCAGGAGATCCATTGTGATGGAGATCTCTCTGAAGATGGGGGCTGTGCTGCTGCAGTTCTCCCTGCTTCGATGAAAAGGGGAGCTTGAGGAGCTTCCTTTGCTGAAGTACTTAGAAGGAGGGGGTGGCTGGAGCACTTGAGCAGAGCAGGGCATAGAATCCTCTGAAGCAGCACAATGACAGCTCAGATAGAGTCATACAATCAAGCAGGTTGGAAGAGAGCTCCAAGCTCATCCAGTCCAACCTAGCACCCAGCCCTGGCCAATCAGCCAGATCATGGCACTAAGTGCCCCAGCCAGGCTTGGCTTCAACGCCTCAAGGGATGGGGACTCCACCACCTCCCTGGCAGCCCATTCCAATGGCAAAGTTAGGTGGGGCTTGTAACCTTCTCAGGCCCAAAAAGCTTTGCAGATGTGTCTCTTCATTGCTTCTTCATGGAACTGCTTCAGTTGGCAAAGCCCTTTAAGCTCATCCGGTCCAACCAGTCTCTAACTCTGCCAAGTCTGGTGCTAAACCATGGCACTCAGCTCCACACCTTGGCTAGTCTTAAACACCTCCAAGGATGGGGATTCAATCACCTCCTGGGCAGCCTGTTCCAGAACCCTTTCAGTGAAGAAGTTCTTGTATCCAACTTAAACCACCCCTGGTGCGACCTGAAGTCATTTCCTCTTGTCCTATCACTTGTTACAAGGCAGAAAAGACCCAACCCCACCTGGCTCCAGCCTCCTTTCAAGGAGCTGTAGAGAGCAATGAAGTCTCCCCTCAGCCTCCTCTTCTCCAGGTTGAAGAACCCCACATCCCTCAGCTGCTCCTCCCCAGCTCTGTTCTCTAGACCCAGCTTTGTTGTCCTTCTCAGTACCTGCTCCAGCCTCTCAATGTCCTTCTTGGAGCCAGTGGCCCAAAACTGAACCCAAGCTGTGCCCTCACCAGTGCTGAGTACAGGGGGACAATCCCTGCCCTGCTCCTGCTGGTCACACTATTGCTGATCCAGGCCAGGATGCTGTTGGACTTCTTGATCACCTGGGCACATATTGGCTCTTATCAAGCTGCAGTCATCCAACACCCCCAGATCCTTCTCTCCTGGTTCAGTTTTCAAGCCTGGAGCCTTCATGGGGTTGTTGTGACCCAAGCTCAGGACCCTGTACTTGGCCTTGCCCTAATTAAAGCTGTAGCAAAGTCTCACAAGCTGGGCATGGAGTTCTAGCTCCTGCCTCCAACCTTAGCTTCTGTTTTCCTTTGTCCAAATAAACCTGGCCTGTAAGGGTCTCCTTCTGCCTTCATCTCTCCTTCCTGACTTGCAAAATGCCTACCTGCCATGGAGCAACCATTCTTCCACCACCTCACTCAAAACAAGGTGCACCAAACTGTGACCTTGTTGATTACCAACCCAGCCAGCTGCAGGCTCAGGAAGTGGAAGCTGGGAGACAAAAGCTGCCTGAGACAAGAACAGAGACACAGATAAAATCCCCACCAGTGACCCTGAGAGCAGAAAGGCAGGGGATGAAAGGGCAGGAAATGGGTTTCTAATTGCAGGGTGGCAGGTACCAAAGGCAACAAAACTCTTGGAAAAGGAAAAAGTGTACCAGGGAGCTGCACTAGGTCATGGAAGGTTGTGTCCACGTGGCTTACAGCAGCCACATGACTGCAGCACCCTGCCTGGGGTGAGCACTCAGTGGTGGCCTGGGAGGCTGCAATGGCTGTGGGATGATTTTGCCCTTTTCACAGAAGAACCCAAAATGGTTTGGTCAAAACCACTTGAAAATGCCATCTAACAAGATGGAGAATGTCCTGGGAAGTCCCTCTGTGGCCTGTCCACATCTAACCCTGACTCCATGACTTACATGGAGTCCCAGTTGTCTCTAAGCAAAGATTCTGAAGTTCTGGTAACCAGGAACAGGACCTGGTCCTTAAGTTCTGGTAACCAGGAACAGGACCTGGTCCTTAAGTTCTGGTAACCAGCAGGCAAACTCAAAGACTGACCAGGTCATGGATCACGACCTTAACCCCTGCAGATATCAGTCCAGAGCAGAAGCAGCTCATGAGGGCAGGCAACATAGAATCACAGAATATCTTAGATTGGAAAAGGCCTTCAAGATCATCAAATCAATAATTAGTTTCACACTGACAAGTCCTTGACTAAACCAAATCCCTCAGCACAACATCTCATCACTATGGATCGCTATGGTTGGAAAGGACTACAAGGATCATCAACACCAAGATGCTGAGAAGGCTGCAGCAGCTCTGCTATGAGCACAGGCTGAGAGAGTTGGGGATTTGCAGCCTGGAGAAGAGAAGGCTTGGAGGAGACCTTGAAGTGGCCCTGCAGGACCTGAAGGAGGCTACAGGAAGGCTGGGGATGGACTATTGACAAGAGCTTGTAACGAGAGGAGGAGGAATGGGTTTGAAGTGACAGAGGGGAGATTGAAAGTGGATGTTAGGAAAAAGTTGCTTGCAGTGAGGGTGGTGAGACACTGGCACAGGTTGAGGGTGGTGAGACATAGGCACAGGTTTCCCAAGGAGGTTGTGGAGCACAGAAGCACAGAATGTGACCTTTGATCACATTGGGTGCTTCTGTGCTCCACAACCTCCCTGGAGGTGTTCAGGATCTGGCTGGATGAGGCCTTGACAGACCTGTTCTAGTGGGAGGTGTCCCTGCCTATGGTAGGGAGTTGAAACTGGCTGAGCTTTGAGGTCCCTTCCAATCTAAACCATTCTATGATTCTGTTCTACAATGTGAGAGAAGAGCCACAAGGATGCTGAAGGGAATGGAACAGCTCTGTTAGGAGCAGAGCCTGAGGGAGCTGGGGCTGGGGCTAGGAGCAGAGGAGCCTGAGAGGTGACCTCAGCAATGGCTATAAAGATGTGCAGGTGAGTGGCAGAGCTGGAGCCAGGCTCTGCTGGGGGATGCCCAATGCCAGCACAAGGGGCAGTGGTGGAAGCTGAGGCAGAGGAAGCTTCATTTAAACATGAGAAGGAATTTGTTCACTGTGAAGGTGACAGAGTCCTGGCACAGGCTGCCCAAGGGGGCTGTGGAGTCTCCCTCTCTGGAGAGATTCAAAACCCACCTGGATGTGTTCTGTGTGACCTGCTCTGGGTGCTGCTGCTCTGGCAGGGGGGGTTGGCCTGGCTGAGCTTTGGAGGTCCCTTCTAACCCTGACATTCTGTGAGTCTGTGATGAAATGCAGAGCCCAGAAGTTCTGTTTCAACCAGCCTGGAAGCAAACAAACTCATCACCAAACAATGCTGCTCCCAACTGTGCTCATGTGGCACCCACGTGCTGTGCCTGCTGTGCCAAACACAGGGCAGGCTCGGTCAGGTCGGTCCCTAGGGGACATCCCCACGTGAGAGCATCTGGTGGAGAGGAGCTGAAAGGTCCTCACACTTCCTGTGTTCCACCAGGCCAGTGGTTCCTGTGGCAGCAGCTGCTGACCCAAGCACAGCAGGGACACCTGTCAGGGAGGCACTGAGGACATGGCTCATGCTTTGGGCAGGATGCAAGCTGTGACTTCATTTCTGCTCAGAAATTAGGTTGAAGAAAGCACCAATGCCACGAGGCTGAGCAGAGACTGCTGTTAAAACCAATCTCCTCATTCCTCTTTCACTTCCAACTCCATGAAGATCCTCTGACTTCCCAAAATTACAGAATCACAGAGTCAACCAGGTTGGAAAAGGCCTCTGAGATCATCGAGTCCAACCTAGCACCTAACCCTTCTAATTAACTAACCCATGGCACTAAGTGCCTCTTCCAGCCTCCTTTTAAACAACTCCAGGGATGGGAACTCCACCACCTCCCCCAACAGCCCATTCCAATGCCAATCACTCTTCCTGTGAAGAACTTCCTCCTAACCTCCAGCCTGAACCTCCCCTGGCACAGCTTGAGGCTGTGTCCCCTTCTTCTGTCCCTGGCTGCCTGGCAGCAGAGCCCAACCCCACCTGGCTACAGCCTCCCTTCAGGAAATCACAGAATCAATCAGGTTGGAAGAGAGCTCCAAGCTCAGCCAGCCCAACCTCCCACCCAGCCCTGCCCAATCAACCAGACCATGGCACTAAGTGCCCCAGCCAGACTCTGCTTCAACACCTCCAGGCACAGCCACTCCACCACCTCCCTGGGCAGCCCATTCCAGTGCCAATCACTCTCTCTGACAACAACTTCCCCCTAACATCCAGCCTAGACCTGCCCTGGCACAGCTTGAGGCTGTGTTCCCTTGTTCTGTTTTAACCACCTTTCCATGTGGTCATTTTCCTTCTGGCAGCTTCCTCTGGGAGCCACCAGCACAGCTCTACACTCCCAGTGATCTCCAGTGAGTGAAGCAGGTCACTTCCTTCCCCACCACACTGAGTTCTTGATCTTTGCCACCCCTGTTGCCCTGGGAAGCTGTGGAAGTGGAAAGCAAAGCCAAGGCCCCTGCATGGCAGCTGGGCAGACACAGAGCCTGTGCTGCTCAGCTAGGGACAAAGCTGCCAAGGCAGCACTGCTGCACACCTCCAGGACTTGCTGTGAGCACCAATGCTGGCATGCAACTACTATGGCTCTACAGGTCTGGACTTGCTGTGGGCACCAAGAGATACTGGCATGCAACTACTAGGGCTTGACAGGTCTGGAGACCTCACAGGCCAAGGCAGTATCTTTAAAGGGTCACTGCAAGAGGCTGGATTTGGGGCAAGCACATCTGTAAATACTCAGCGTGCTAGCAAGCTGTGGCTGAGGACTGAGGGCATTGGCAGGGTTCAACTGGGCAGTGCTGGAAAGCACCAAAGTCAGGGTTAAGGGTGACAGGCTGGGCTGGAGAGCACCAAAGTCAGGGTTAAGGGTGACAGGCTGGGCTGGAGAGCACCAAAGTCAGGGTTAAGGGTGACAGGCTGGGCTGGAGAGCACCAAAGTCAAAGTTAAGGGTGACAGGCTGTGACTGAGCTGCCTCCAGATTCCTCAGGGGTTGAACTGCTCTACAGCATTTGTGAGAGTGGGGCTTGGTGGCAAGGGCTGAGCTGAATGCAGAAGCTTTCACAGCACCAGCTTGAGAAAATGGATTTCAGCAGCAACCTGAAAAACCAAACAGCACAGCAGAAGAGCAGCCAAGGATGCAAGAGTCAAACACAAGAGTGGAGGAAACAATTCTGTAAACACCTTGTTCCTGCATTCTCCTCCAGCTCTGAGCCTGAACTCTCCTAGGTCACTTAGGGCTGAAAATAAACCAAAGTCCTCCTAAATAGAGGCCAGAGAGGGAGCTTTCTTTAGAAGCTGCAGGTGTGGGAGATGACATCCTCTGACCCCATCTCAGCTGCTCTGCCTGCAGACAGACACCTTGAGGAGCTTGGAGCGAGTCCAGAGGAAGCCACGAAGGTGCTCAGAGGGCTGCAGCAGCTCTGCTATGAGGACAGGCTGAGAGAGTTGAGGCTCTGCAGCCTGGAGAAGAGAAGGCTTCCAGGAGACCTTGGAGTGGCCTTGCAGGATCTGAAGGAGGCTACAAGAGGGCTGGGGAGGGACTATTGACAAGGTCTGGGAATGAGAGGAGGAGGAGGAATGGGTTTAAAGCGGCAAAGGGGAGACTGAAAGTGGATGTTAGGAAGAAGCTGTTTGCAGTGAGGGTGGTGAGACACTGGCACAGATTGCCCAGGGAGGCTGTGGAGCACAGAAGCACAGAATGTGATCTTTGATCACAACCTCCCTGGAGATGTTTAAGGTCAGGTTGGATGAGGCCATGAGCGAGCTGTTCTAGTGGGAGGTGTCCCTGCCAATGGCAGGGGGGGTTGGAACTGGCTGAGCTTTGAGGTCCCTTCCAACCTGACCCATTCTGTGAGTCTATGAACTGCTCACACAAATGGCAGCTCTGGCTATAAAGCTATGGGAGAAACAAAATTGCCATGGATAGAACACAGGAAGGTGTTACCAGCCTGGAACTGGACTAAGAGCATTCCAAACCCCAGTGGGTATGACACCAGCTTTTGTCTTTGGAGCAGAAAATCAGACCGGTCTCTGATGACTCAGAGGTAACTGCACTACATCCTCAAAGCAGTGACTCATTACAAAGGAAAATAGCTCCCAGAGCTGTTAATCCATGTTGTGGTGATGTACCTGGCATTATCACCTGCTGCTGACACCCTGCCAAGCTGTGATCTCAGCAGGAAAGGGACGGGGCTAAAAGTGCTGAGGGGCCTGGAGCATCTCTGTGAGGAGCCAAGGCTGAGAGCCATGGGGGTGGTGAGCCTGGAGAAAAGCAGCCCCAGAGGGGATCTGAGCAATGCTCAGCAACAGCTAAAGGCTGGGGGGCAAGAGGAGGGGGTTGGGCTCATGTCAGTGGTGCCCAGAGAGAGCATAAGGGGCAATGGGCACAAACTGCAACCCAGGAGGTTCCATCTGAACAAGAGGAGAAGATTGTTTGGTGTGAGGGTGCTGGAAGCCTGGAACAGGCTGCCCAGAGAGGTTGTGGAGTCTCCTCTGGAGAGCTTCCAACCCCATCTGGCCATTGTGATCCTGGGCAAGCTGCTGTGGGGGCCCTGCTGGAGCAGGGGAGTTGGAGTGGATGATCTCCAGAGGTCCTTTCCAACCCCAACCATGCCACAGGACACTGAGATTTCAAATGCCACTCGAGATGAGAGATGTCCTCTGCAAACAGTTCATGGGAGCAGTGAAATGGGGTGGGAAGAAAGCTGCTCTGTCAGAGGTGCCAAAGCACTGAGTGACCCTTCAGAAGCGTGCCAGGTAAGCATGGCATGGCAGCTCATGGGGGTAAAGACTCAAGATCATGGAAGGCAAAGCTGCTGCATAGGAAAAAGGCACAACCATCACAAGGGACTGGAAAGAAAAGCAGGCAGAGGTGGGGAATGTGATTTACACCATCAGATCCTGTCTCTTTAAAAGCCTTCCACAGGTTGCAGTCAAGCTACGAGGACAGGCTGAGAGAGTTTGGGCTGTGCAGCCTGGAGAAGGCTTGGAGGAGACCTTGGAGTGGCCTTCCAGGATGAGAAGGGGGCTCCAGGAGGGCTGGGGAGGGACTATTGACAGGGTCTGGGAATGTCAGGAGGAGGAGGAATGGGTTCGAAATGGCAAAGTGGAGATTGGATGTTAGGAAAGAGTTCTTTGCAGTGAGGGTGGTGAGAGACTGGCACAGGTTAAGGGTGGTGAGACACTGGCACAGGTTAAGGGTGGTGAGACACTGGCACAGGTTAAGGGTGGTGAGAGACTGGCACAGGTTTCCCAGGGAGGTTGTGGAGCACAGAAGCACCCAATGTGATCTTTGATCACATTCTGTGCTTCTGTGCTCCACAACCTCCCTGGAGGTGTTCATGACCAGGCTGGATGAGACCTTGAGTGACCTGTTCCAGTGGGAGGTGTCCCTGCCTATGGCATGGGGGGTTGGGACTGGCTGAGCTTTGAGCTCCCTTCCAACATAAACCATTCTGTGATTCTAAGCTCTGCTGAACATCCACTCACTGCAGAGGCACTGCCTAATGAGCAGCACTTAATGGGGCCCTGCAATGAGCTGCAGCAGCTTAAACCTCACAATACACGTTTGGACAGGACCTGCCAAAAGCATCTCAGCTTTCCCAGCCCTGTTTGCCCTTCACTTTTCCTTCAGCAAGAGCAAAATAAAAGGTAAAAGAAATAAAAACCAATCTTCAGATGAGTGGCTTTTAAAGAAACAATCCTCACCCACACAGAGAGGAGTGAGTTTGGGTTGGGGAATGGAGATAACAGAATGCAAAGGCTGGTTGGTGTCTTTAGGACTCATCTGCCTGTTGCACCAGGCAATAAATCTCTCCTTTCACACCACAGCACTGCTGCTGCTGCACAACACCACCACCAGAGTTAGCATTTTCACACCCTGTGCCTCTCTAACAGAATCACACAATGGTTAAGACTAAGAGACCTCAAGACATCACCTAATCTACTCCTCGGGCTCTCTTGGTCATCTTTGCCGCCAGGGCACACTGCTGTCTCACTTTCAACCTGCCAAGCAGGGCTCCTTCGTCCTTCTCTGCAATGCTGACTTCCAGCTAGCCAGTCCTCAGCACAAGGTTATTCCCTGCCAGGTGCAGGACTCTGTCTTTCCCTTTGCTGAGCTTCACAAGAGTCTCTCCAGCAATTTGGGCTCCTCTTTCCCCACCTCTCCAGCCCCTTGGGCTCCTCTTTCCCCACCTCTCCAGCCCCTTGGGCTCCTCTTTCCCCACCTCTCCAGCCCCTTGGGCTCCTCTTTCCCCACCTCTCCAGCCCCTTGGGCTCCTCTTTCCCCACCTCTCCAGCCCCTTGGGCTCCTCTTTCCCCACCTCTCCAGCCCCTTGGGCTCCTCTTTCCCCAGCCCCCTGAGCTCCTGTCTCCCCACCTCTCCAGCCCCCTCAGCTCCTGTTTTCCCACCATTCCATCCCCCTCAGCTCCTGCCTCCCCACCTCTCCAGCCTCCTGGAGTGTCTTTCAATGTCAGGACAAACATGAGGTGAGTCAACCACTCCTCTTTGTTTTTACATCATCTGCAAACCCACTGAGGATTCCCTGCCTGACCCCCCAAGTCATCAGTGCCAAAGAATATTGACCCCCACACTGCCACAGGCAAAGTGAAGGCTTTAGACTCGAGTTGTCTTTATAGAGACCTGTCAGAGGACAGAAAGCAAACCTCAACTAAAAATCCTTCCTCCACCTCCCACTGGTGGGGCTGACTTTATTGTACTGTGCCCTGCCCACATCACTTTTGCTGCCACAGGAGTTTGCAAGAGGAATGATGACACCTTCACAAAAGAGGCACAGAGATGTGGCTAAACAAATTCCTGACGTTAGAGCACCCAGACAAAAGGCACTGAACCATGAAAGGTGCAAAGCTGTTTACCACTCAGCAACGAAAAAAAGAGAGTTAAGCTAATTCAGGATAGAAAGAGGAGCATCAGGGAGGCTACAGAGATGAAAAGCAGGTTGGAAACTATGTGGGCTTTGTTTTGATGGAAACTTTGTGGCCTGCTCTGGTGTAGAAGCAGGTGTGGAAATTACTTCACTGCAATTATACAGTAATAATTAATTCATAAAGAGAAGGCTAAATGACAATCAGCAAAGAATCTGCATTCCTTGTTTGATGAGATGCCAGGAGCAAGCTGGGTATAGTCATTTAGCAGATTGGATGCAGTTTGCATTCACTGGCCAGAGTGATAAGATCAGACTGCAAATAAATAAGAGAGTGGTGAATGGAAAGAACAGGAATCACAGTTCCACCACTCAGGGGATTTCCTGTACACTCCAGTGCATGCTACAGATAGGAATTCAGAGCAAGAGGACCACCCCATTCCAGCTCTGAAAGAGAGAGACATCTCTGTAACACTGCTGCAGGAGATTGAGGCTGGAGATCAGGAAGAAATCCTTGGCAGTGAGGGTGGGGAGAGATTGGCAGAGGTTGTCCAGGGAGGTGTTCAAGGCCAGGTTGGATGAATCTTAGAATCATAGAATCAAGGAGGTTGGAAGAGAGCTCCAAGCTCATCCAGCCCAACCTAGCACTCAGCTCTGGCCAGTCATAGAATCAAGCAGGTTGGAAGAGAGCTCCAAGCTCAGCCAGCCCAACCTAGCACCCAGCCCTGCCCAACCAACCAGACCATGGCACTAAGTGCCCCAGCCAGGCTTGGCTTCAACACCTCCAGGGATGGCAACTCCACCACCTCCCTGGGCAGCCCAGAGAAACATAGACCACAGAAACTGAGTGAAAAGAGAGACAACACTGATTAAGTTTCTTGTATCAAGCTGCAATGCCTTGTTCTGCCACCCAGCTGAGCCATGCTAAAGAGGGAGGGGGACAAAGAATCACTGAAAAGACAGGAAAGGAAAGTGTGCAGCACCTCTGAGACAAGGGCAACATCAGTTAAAGCAGCACAGCTACAACTTTTGGAGCTCAGCACCTCAGAAATAGAGTCAGAAATCAGTGCATGCATGGGAGGGCCTAGTGGAAGTTAACTGATAATGGTTGAGGGCCTGGGGAAGAGGCTGGTACCAAGCAGCAGTGGAACAAACTCTTAGTGCTGATCTAGAGCCACCTGAGAGCCTCAGCACATCACAAAGCCTTCAGGAGAGCTCCTGACAGACACAGTTGGTGAGGGATCAATGAGCTGTCTGAAAGGAGCACACAGAAGGATTCCTCTCCTTCACTGCCAGGTGAGCAAGGGCTGATTACAGCTTAGATTTTCAAGGCTGCCAGTTGCAGAGCTTGATAGAAAGGGCTGCAAATCATTAATATCAGATTAATGGTTGCAGTTCAGACCAGGGAGGAACAACAGTCAGAGTGATTTGTTGTGTTTGGTTCAGGATCTCATTCACATTATTGATCTAAAGCAGCAACCAGGAGTTTTTTTTCCATCTGCATGGAAACCACAACACTCAGAACCCATATTCCAGACTTCTTTTATGGCCCAGAACCTCTGGCACCCACCCTGAGTCCACCTCAGCACCTGCTCCCCCACTCAGGTGTGTTTCTCACAGCTCATGGGATTTGGCATGAGGCTCTGGAAGCTCAGCAGTGTCACAGTTCTTAATCAGCTGGAAGAGGAACTCAACCTGCTTCTCAAAATTCTCCACTGAGATTCTCTCATTCAACCCATGGATCCTGCAAGAGAAAGAGGAAGGGTTTAGATTCCTGTTGTGTGCCTGGGACCCCTGTACTCAACACTGCTCAGGCCACACCTTGAGAACTGTGTCCAGTTCTGGGCCCCTCAACTCAAGACAGATGTTGAGGTGCTGGAAGGTGTCCAGAGAAGGGCAGCAAGGCTGGGGAGGGGCCTGGAACACAAACCCTATGTGGAGAGGCTGAGGGAGCTGGGGGGGTGCAGCCTGCAGCAGAGGAGGCTCAGGGCAGAGCTGATTGCTGCCTGCAGCTGCCTGCAGGGAGGCTGTAGCCAGGTGGGGTTGGGCTCTGCTGCCAGGCACCCAGCAACAGAACAAGGGGACACAGCCTGAAGCTGTGCCAGGGGAGGTCTAGGCTGGATGTGAGGAGGAAGTTGTTGGCAGAGAGAGTGATTGGCATTGGAATGGGCTGCCCAGGGAGGTGGTGGAGTGGCTGTGGCTGGAGGCGTTGAAGCCAAGCCTGGCTGGGGCACTTAGTGCCATGGTCTGGTTGGGTGGGCTGGGTGCTAGGTTGGGCTGGAGGAGCTTGGAGCTCTCTTCCAACCTGATTGATTGTATGACCTCACCTGCAGCTAGCCAGGAGCCTCTTTGCCTGACACCTCATAAAGCAATGCACAACATAAAAACGCCAGAATGATAGAACTGCTTTGGTTCAAGATCATGGAGCCCAACCAGCAACCCAACACCTCCATGCCCACTAAACCATGTCCCCAAGTGCCACAGCCACAGGATTCTTATGGAATCATAAAATTGTTTAGGTTGGAAAGGACCTCAGTGCTCAGCCAGTTCCAACCCCTGCCATAGGCAGGGACACCTCTCACCAGAACAGGTTGCTCAAGGCCTCATCCAGCCTGATCCTGAACACCTCCAGGGAGGTTGTGGAGCACAGAATGTGATCACTGGGATAGATCTGCTGAGAAAGGTCAAGACCCAGGCCCAGAGTGCCACCTTTGCCACTGCAGCACTGCACAAAGGATCCAGTCAGCTCAACAGCACTGCTGTGCTGTCAAACAGGGCACTGACACGAGGTGACTGGAGGAGAGAGGAGCAAGAGCCAACATTCTGCTGCTGTAATCCCCATCCCTTCTTTGTACAGCACCAAAGCTGCAGGAAATGGGTGGTCTAACAGCACCTGAGGCACCACCACCACGCCAAGGTACACAAGGTTGGGTTTCCTCCTTCTGCCTAACCAGTTTTTTTTCCCTCTCTCTCTCTCTCCAGTCCCCATCCCAAGCAGCTGCCCACAGGCAGGCAGAAGACAGTACCTGGGGAGATCATCTGGTTTCAGGAGGATGGGGTTAAAGCGGTAAATGGCAGCTGTGAGGTTGGTGAAGTGTCTGCTGTCTGTGTTTCCAATGCATGTGCCTGGAGCAAAAAACAAACCAACAACAAAACCAAACTCACATTTCTTCCAGGAGAAAGGAAAGGAATCTGACAGCAGCTCTAACCAACTCCTGGACTCCAGCAGCAGCAGCAAAATCACTGCAAAGAGTTTATTGGCTTGTGCTGGATGAACATTTTCTCCTTCCTGAGCAGGAGCACTTCATGGATTCACAGAATGGGTTGGAAGGGACCTTAAAGATCATGGGATGTGGAGATGCTGGAGAGTGTCCAGAGCAGGGCCAGGAGGATGCTCAGAGGGCTGCAGCAGCTCTGCTGTGAGCACAGCCTGAAAGAGTTGGGGCTGTGCAGGCTGGAGCAGAGGAGGCTCCCAGGGGACCTTCTTGTGGCCTCCCAGGATCTGAAGGGGGCTCCAAAAAAGCTGGGGAGGGACTTTTGAGGCTGTGAGGGAGTGGCAGGAGTGGGGGGAATGGAGCAAAGGTGGAGGTGGGGAGAGTGAGGCTGGAGGTGAGGAGGAAGTTGTTGAGCAGGAGAGTGGTGAGAGGCTGGAATGGGTTGCCCAGGGAGGGGGTTGAGGCCCCATGGCTGGAGGTGTTTGAGGCCAGGCTGGCTGAGGCTGTGTGCAGCCTGCTCTAGGGTAGGGTGTCCCTGGGCATGGCAGGGGGGTTGGGACTGGCTGCTCCTTGTGCTCCCTTCCAACCCTGACTGCTTCTATGATTCTATGATCGTCCAGTTCCAAGCCCCCTGCCATGGGCAGGGACACCTCCCAACAAGCCCAGGTTGCTCAAGGCCTCATCCAACCTTGCCCTGAACACCTCCAGGGAGGGGGCAGCCACAGCCTCCCTAATCAACCTGTGCCAGTATCTCCCCACCCTCACTGTCAAGAATTTCTTCCACACCTCCAGTCTTAATCTCCCCTTCTCAAGCTTCAATCCATTCCCCCTTGTCCTATCCCTACAAGCCCTTGTAAAAGGTCCCTCCCCAGCCTTCTTGCAGGCCTCCTTTCACTCCAAGAGCCACAAAATGCTCAACCTCCATAAAAGCTTAAACTTCAAACTGCAGTCCAACAAAGAGCACAGCACTAAGAGGAAGCTGAGAGAAAGGGAAGGGGCTGGAATCACAAGGAACAATACAGAAAAGCAGGAATGGCTCTGCCAGCTAAGGAAACAATAAAAGAAGAGCTATAAGCAAGAAGACCTCCTACTCTCCCTCAGAATTCCTTTCTTCCCTGAAGAGATCTCTTTGTATGTGCAGAGAGTCAAATTCAAGGTTCATTGTTTCTATCAGTTTCCTGTTTGCTTTTTTTTTTTCACTTCCACTGCTTTAAAACAACAAAAAAAAAAGAGCACCACAAAAACTTTTTTAACCATAAAGAGAGGATGGAATAAAAAGAGGAAAAGCCAGCTGTTTCCAGCAGTTAACAGCTGGGGTGGAGAAGCAGATAGAACATGGAAACAAATCAGTACTGGGGGATGGGGATAGGGAGAGGGAAGAGAATAAACAGGGGGGAAGCTGGAGAGGAACCACCAACCACCATATGCTTGCTGTTACCTGGGACCACACTGTCAACCTCAGGGAAAGTATCCAGAATGGTTCTCTGAATGATATGGACTGCAAAAGTCTGCTCATCCCATGGACTGATGGGGAGTGGGTCAAAAGCATCTACCACATCAATCTTCACTCTGTCATCAGCAAGAGTGTTTTTAACTACCTCTAGCACCTATGGGCAAAACAGAGAGGTTAGATCAGCAAACACAGCACTGCAGGTTGGGTTTGGTTGGAAGAGACCTTTAAGATCATCAAGTTCAACCACTAGCCCAGCACTGCCAGGACACCACCAAACCACATCTCTCAGCACCACATCTCTGAGGTCTAGGTTGATGAAAAGCTCGACAGGAGCCTGCAGTGGGAGTGCAGCCCAGAAAGCAGCCTTGTGCTGGGCTGCAGCAAGAGCAGTGTGGGCAGCAGGGCAAGGGAGGGGATTCTGCCCCTTGGCTCTGCTCTCCTCAGGCCCCATCTGCAGTCCTGGGTGCAGTTCTGGAGTCCCCAGCACAAGCAGGACATGGAAGTGTTGGAGAGAGTCTAGAGGAGGCCACCAAGATGCTGAGAGGGCTGCAGCAGCTCTGCTCTGAGGACAGGCTGAGAGAGTTGGGGCTGTGCAGCCTGGAGAAGAGAAGGCTTCCAGGAGACCTTATAGTGGCTTTCAGGACCTGAAGGGGGCTACAGGAGGGCTAGGGAGGGACTATTGACAATGTCTTGTCATGACAGGATGAGGAAAAATGTTTTAAGTGGCAGAGAGGAGACTGAAACAGGATGTTGGGAAAGGGTTCTTTGCAGTGAGGGTGGTGAGAGACTGGCACAGGTTGAGAGTGGGGAGACACTGGCACAGGTTTCCCAGGGAGGTTGTGGAGCACAGAAGCACCCAATGTGATCAAAGATCACATTGGGTGCTTCTGTGCTCCACAACCTCCCTGGAGGTGCTCAGGACCAGGTTGGATGAAGCCTTGAGCAGCCTGTTCTAGTGGGAGGTGTCCCTGCCTATGGCAGGGGGTTGAAACTGGCTGAGCTTTGAGGTGAATGCTGTAGAGTAGGGCTCTAGGTTGGACTTGGTGCTCCTGAGGGGCTTTGCCAGCCTGCTTGTGGCTGTGGTTCTGTGAAATGGCCAAGGGCCAAGCTGCTGGGAAAGGCCTGCAGGCCAGCCCCATGCCTGGGGGCCAGGACACACCTCGGCAGCTGTCTCTGCAGAGTGGATCCGGAAGTTGGCAGTGGCTTTTGCAGAAGATGGGATGACATTTACCTGGGGGAAAAAAAAAAAGGAACAGACTTAAAAAGGCAGTAAAAAAGCAAATTAAAATCCCAACTGCACACTCAGGAACTGCTCAAAGACAGAGGAGAGACTGAGGGAGTTGAGGCTGTTCAGTTTGGAGAGGAGAAGGCTCCGAGGTGACCTTCTTGTGGCCTTTCAGTATCTGAAGGGGGCTACAAAAAAAGCTGGGGAGGGACTTTTTATGATATCAGATAGGGATAGGACTGGGGGGATTGGAACAAAGCTGGAATTGGGTAGATTCAGACTGCATGTGAGGAGGAAGTTGTTCAGCGTGAGGGTGGTGAGAGGCTGGAATGGGTTGCCCAGGGAGGTGGTTGAGGCCCCATGGCTGGAGGTGTTTGAGGCCAGGCTGGCTGAGGCTGTGTGCAGCCTGCTCTAGGGTAGGGTGTCCCTGGGCATGGCAGGAGGGTTGGAACTGGCTGCTCCTTGTGGTCCCTTCCAACTCTGACTGATTCTAAGACTAACACTGCAGACTTTCCACTAGAGGAGAAATTTCTCTCTGTGCTGGGCTAAAATGTTGCAAAAGCTGATCTGTAGCTGAGGAAACTACACAAAGTCCAACAGCTCAGCACAACCAAAGTGAGATTTTGGATAATTTTCCTCTTGAGATGAGCCTTTTCCCTTCAGAAACCTGATATTGAGACTGTACTGTGTATAGGTCTGGAGCCTCCAACACAAGCAGGACAGGGAACTGTTGAAGCCAGTCCAGAAGAGGCCACCAAGATGCTCAAAGAGCTGCAGCAGCTCTGCTCTGAGGATAGGCTGAGAGAGTTGGAGCTCTACAGCCTGGAGAGGAGAAGGCTTGGAGGAGACCTTGGAGTGGCCTTCCAGGATCTGAGGGGATACAGGAGGGCTGGGGAGGGACTATTGACAAGGGCTTGTAATGATAGGAGGAGGAGGAATGGGTTTAGAGTGGCAGAGGGGAGCCTGAAAGTGGATGTTAGGAAGAAGTTCTTTTCAGTGAGGGTGGTGAGAGACTGGCACAGGTTGAGGGTGGTGAGACACTGGCACAGGTTGCCCAGGGAGGTTGTGGAGCACATTGGGTGCTTCTGTGCTCCACAACCTCCCTGGAGGTGTTCAGGACCAGGTTGGATGAGGCCTTGAGCAACCTGTTCTACTGGGAGGTGTCCCTGCCTATGGCAGGGGGTTGGAACTGGCTGGGCTTTGAGCTCCCTTCCAACCTAACCCATTCTATGATTTATGTTGGTTTTGACAAGTTCATTGAGGGGGTTTTAAGTTTCTATTTTTGAACTTGGGTTGTTTTTTTCAAGCAGCACTTTGGCCTCACTGTCACCTTGCTTTGCCCCAGGTCTGAGTCACTGAAGTCACTTAAACGAGACAAATCCCTTCTCTTTTCTCTAAAATAGGTATTTATCACTTTGTTAAGACAAAAACAAAAGGCACAACCAGAACAGAACAACTCAAGAAGCCAGGCTGTCACTTCTCTGCTGGCCACTCAGTGTCACTGTTCAGCCACTGCAGCTTCTCTGCTTTCCTACTGATGTCTTTCAGTAGCAGATTCCTTCAGGGACACACCAAGCAGGCTCTTTGTTTTCCAGGACTTGAATAGTTCTGGACAGCTACACCTCCTTATCGGGACAAGATCCAGCCAGAACTTGTTATCTCTCAGTCCAAGGTGCAGTCTAACCCTGCCTGAACGAAGATGAACCCCAGAATTGTGTTTTCACAAACACATGGCCCCCACTAAATCCTGTCAGTGATACTTTGGATGGTTGCACAGCAAGGCTCTTGTCCACCCTAAACCAGAAACCATCTGGAGTGGTTTACAGAGAGGCTGTTGTGACACAGGTGCCCTCTGCTCTGCCCTTGTGAGCCCACACCTGGAGCACTGTGTTCTGTTCTGGTGCCCCCAGCATAAGACGGACATGGAACTGCTAGAGCAGGTCCAGAGGAAGCCATGGAGATGATCAGAGGGCTGGAGAACCTTCCTTATAGGGATAGGTGAAGAGAGCTGGGGCTGTTTAGCCTGGAGAAGAGAAGGCTCCAGGGAGACCTTAAAGCAGCCTTCCAGCACCTGAAAGGCAGCCTACAATAAAGGCAGAAGGGGACTTTACAAGGGTTTGTAGTGACAGGACCAGGGACAATGCACTGAAGCTTAAGAAGGGGAGATTGAGACCAGTGATTAGGAAGAAATTCTTTGGAGTAAGGAAGGGCAAACACTGGCACAGGCTGCCCAGGGAGGCTGTGGGTGTCCCCTCCCTGGAGGTGTTCAAGGCCAGGCTGGATGATGCCTTGAGTTACCTGGGCTGGTGGGAGGTGTTCCTGCCCACGGCAGAGGGTTGGAACTGGATGAGCTTTAAGGTCCCTTCCAACACAAACCATTCTATGAATCTACAAACTTCCAACTGCAGCTAAATGCAAACCACACCTGAAGGTGACAGCACTTCACACCTGGTCTGGCCTTCCTAACTGGATGTCAGTAAGTGTGACCTCCGTGTCCTCATCTTACTGCATGGGAGAAAAAAGCCAAAATCCAAGTGAAAATACCTTGATTCCAGCATTGAACATGGTGACTGCTGTAGTGGTTCGGATCAGGGCATTGGTGGAAGGTTTCCAGGCAAGAATCCTTAGGAAAAAGGGAAAAACAAACACATTTTGCAATTGAGAGGTGATTCTGCCTTTGCTCTGCTCTGGTGAGGCCTCACCTGGGAGCTCTACATCGAGCTCTGGAGACCTGAACACAGGAAGGACATGGACCTGATGGAACAGATCCAGAAGAGGGCCATGGAAATGATCAGAGGCTGGAACAGTTCTGCTGCAAAGACAGACTGAGGGAGCTGGGGGTGTTCAGCCTGGAGAAGAGAAGACTCCAGGGAGACCTTTGAGCTGCCTTCCAGTACCTGAAGGGGGCTACCAGTAGGCTGCAGAGGGACTGTTTGGAAAGGCCTGCAGGGACAGGACCACTGCAACGGTTTGAAATGACAGCAGAGCAGATTGAGATTGGATATAACAAATTCTGTACCATGAAGGTGCTGGAACACTGCAACAGGTTGCCCAGGGAGGTGGCTGAGGCTTCATCCCTGGGGATACTCACGGTGAGGCCGGACAAGGCTGTGAGCAACCTGCTCTAGAGGAGGATGTCCCTGCTGAGTGCAGGGGGTTGGACTGGCTGAGCTTAGGAGATCCCTTCCAACCCATTCTATGACTCCATGAATCTTTGGAGGGTGAGAGGCTGGAAAAGGCCTTCAAGGAGATATTTTCTTACCTGCTGACAATAGGTGAAAAGAGCCAGAGGTTGCTCATGATGAGATTGAGAGGAAACCTGAACTGAGTGGAAGAAACAAAATCACAAATCAGAAAGCTCTCAGTTTTCAGGAGGGCAGTACAGAGACTTGGCTGTGATGAACTCATTTCAGCAGAAACAATTAGCTGGGAGAAAGGCCAGCTTAAGTCTCTCCTCCTTTCTAGGAACTATGTCACTGTGCTCTCAATTCATTTGCTGGGTTACTCTTCACTTACTAATATGAAAATCTGAGCATGAAGTCACAGCTCTTTCCTCACCTCTGATGCAAGGTGCTCCATAGTCAGGAGTTCTGGCCCTTGGCCAAAGAGATTGCGCAAGGGATTCTGCTCCAGCCTGCAGCAAAGCAAAAAGCCAACACTTGAAATCTAATAAACCAAAGAATCTCTCACTATTGGTGCTCCAGAAAGCTGGAAGGAGTTGGGTTCTGAGATGCACATCACATTTTCCTCTCCTGAGCAGCACCACAGCACATTTCTCAGCACCATGACACATTTCTAAGCATTTCAGCCACAGACTTTCTTTCTAGAACAGCTCAGAGTGGACTCCATAATCATGGAATGGTTTGGCTTGGAAAGGAGATTAAAGATCACCTAGCTCCAACCCCCTGTCATGGGCAGGGACACCTCCCACTAGATCAGTAGGAAATTTTTCTTCATATCCAACCTAAACTTCCTCTTGTGCAACTGGAGGTCATTTCCTCTCATCCTATCACCTGATACTAGGGAGAGGAGACCAACTCTCACCTCACTCCAACCTCCTTTCAGACAGCTGTAGAGAGCCAGAGGGTCTCCCCTCAGCCTCCTCTTTTCCAGGCTGAACAAGCCCAGTTCCCTCAGCTGCTCCTCACCAGCCCTGTTCTTCAGACCCATCATCAGCTTTGCTGCCCTTCTCTTGGCACGTCTGAGCACCTCAATGCCCTTCTTGGTGTGAGACTCCCAAATCTGAACCCAGATTCCAGCACAGACAACAACTTCAACCAATCCCATCCCTCATGAGCTGTGTTGGTGAGCTCTAACACTGAAGAAATGCAGAAGCCTGCCTCTTACCAACACATGGAAATGAAGAAAACCACCCCAAAGTCCATCAGATCTGTCCATGTTCAGTTTTTCTAGCATACATATTTACTTCTCAGTTTGATACCCAGACAGGCATGTTTGTGGGTGCTCCCTCCCTGGCAGTGTTCAAGGCCAGGCTGGAAGAGGCCTTGAGCAACTTGGGCTAGTGGGAGGTTGGAACTGGATGATCCTGAAGGTCCCTTCCAACCCAAACCAGTTCATGGATCTATGTAATATGATTTAGGCAGTCACATTCTGACTTGGCAGCATGTTTTTTGGCTTGGATAATTCCCAGCTGGAGGTAGCAGGGATGTGCAAAAGAATAAATCCCAGAGCAGTTCTGCAAGCCAAGCAATCAAAGCAATCTCTGTCACTTTAGAGCAAATGCTGCTAAGAAGTGTGGCCAGCAGGTTGAGAGAGGTGATGCTCCCCCTCTGCTCCACTCAGATGAGACTCCACCTGGAGTACTGCATCCAGTTCTGGAGCCTCTATTACAAGAAAATGATGGACATGATGGGAGGTGTCCAGAGAAGGGCCACGAGGATGAGCAGAGGGCTGGAGCTGCTCTGCTATGAGAAGAGACTGAGGGAGTTGGGGCTGTGCAGTCTGGAGAGGAGAAGGCTCTGAGGAGACCTTATTGTGGCCTTTCAGTATCTGAAGGGGGCTACAAGAAAGCTGGGGAGGGACTTTTTATGATGTCAGGTAGTGAAAGGACCTGGGAGAATGGAACAAAGCTGCAAATGGGCAGATTCAGATTGGATGTTAGGAAGAAATTCTTCACCATTAGAGTGCTGAGAGACTGGCACAAGCTGCCCAGGGAGGTGGTGGAAGCCTCATGCCTGGAGGTGTTTAAGGCCAGGCTGGATGGGGCTCTGCTAGTGTGAGGTGTCCCTGACCATGGCAAGGGGAATGGAGCTGGATGATCCTTGAGGTCCCTTCCAGCCATGACAATTCTGTGATTCTAAGACATCAAAGCTACAGCAATTGCTGTGGGATTAAAGAATCAAGTGACACCAGGAACAGCTGAAAAGACACTTTAGGCACTTCTGCTCCCTATGCTGGGGTTTGCATTTCTGCCCTTCAAAGTGAGATACAAATTCCCTCTGTGAATACATGAAGGGGATTTGCAAGACTGTAAATACAAATATCAAAGAAGAAAGTCACCTATCAGTGATTTAGGAGTCTGCTTGGCTGGCTTTGATGTTAGATGATGGAGAAGCTCTCACCTGGACATGGCTGCTGCAAGAATGCCAATACTTGTCTCCTTAGGAGGGACAGATGAATGTCCTGGCTCTTTGTCCACAGTGAAGTTCAGTGTTATTGAACCCTTTTCTGTGATGGCAATTCTGGGCAGTGATAAATAAAGAACTGATTAATGCAACTCCAAACACAAAGGCACAGAGTAAAAGAAATCCTCTGCCTGTTTTCAGTGTTATAAAAACCAAACAAAGCAGCAGCAACACCAACAAATTCTACACACAGCCCTTAGGTGTCTGGAGGGCTGCTGCTCCAGTGAGCAGGCTCTAAGGCAGACAATTAACACACCTCACTGGCTAAGAGGAGCATTCTGCTGTGCTCAGCAGGCTGTGCTGGACAGCAAGCAAAACCTCAAGTCCCTTTGCACCAGCAGCACTGCCACATGACTTGAAAACATCTGATTGACATTACCAAGGTCTGCTCTCCCACATTAATGAGAGAAAATGCAGAGGCAGTTGTGTTCTCTTACAGAGCTACTGGCTTCTGCACTCCTGCAACGATGCCATCCAGTACTGCACTTCCCTCATCTAGGACGAAGGAGAGTTTCACTCCTCTGGCTTCCAGCAGACTTGCAATCTTCACGGCTCCCTTCCAACCAGACACCTGTGAGAAGGTGGAGAGAGGTTCCTGCAGTCAGAGGAGCTAAGCAAAAGAAAGCACAGCAGCAGGACAGATCTTGCTGGTGACAGAGACCAGTGCTACACGAGATAAGCGCAGCTGGGGAGGAGTAATAAACCACCAGTACAGGCTGGGAGGTGATCTGCTGGAGAGCAAACCTGTGGAGAGGGACCTGGGAGTGCTGGTGGGCAACATCCATAGCACAGCAATGTGGCCTTGTGGCCAAGAGAGACAATGGGATCCTGGGGGGCATTCAGAAGAGTGTGTCCAGCAGATCCAGGGAGGTTCTCCTTCCTCTCTACTCTGCTCTAGTGAGACCTCATCTTGAGCACTGCCTTCAGGTTTGGGCTCCCCAGTTGAAGAGGGACAGGGATCTGCTGGAGAGGGTCCAGTGGAGGGCTATGAGGATGATGAAGGGACTGGAGCACTGCCTGGTGAGGAGAGGCTGAGGGCCCTGGGGCTGCTTAGTCTAGAGAAGAGAAGACTGAGAGGGGATTGAATCAATGTCTATAACTCTCTGAGGGCTGGGGGTCAGGAGTGGGGGACAGGCTCTGCTCACTGCTCCCTGGGATAGGACAAGCAGCAAGGGATGGAAGCTGCAGCACAGGAGGTTCCAGCTCAACACAAGGGGGAACTTCTTGCCTGGAAGGGTCCCAGAGCCCTGGCACAGGCTGCCCAGAGAGGTTGTGGAGTCTCCTTCTGTGGAGCCTTCCAAGGCCTGTCTGGATGTGCTCCTGTGTGCCCTGAGCTGGATTGTGTGGTCCTGCTGTGACAGGGGGCTTGGACTGGAGGATCTCTTCAGGTTCCTTCCAACCCCTGACATCCTGTGAGCCTGTGTTGCCCTGAACAGCTCTGGAGCAACCTGCCAACAGAAGATTCCTCCTGATAAAATTCATTTGAGCTCATGAAGCAGCAGAGTTTGTCTCCATGCAGAGGAATAGCTCTTGTTCACCAGTCCCTGCATGTGCCTTTGAATCCTTCTAGTTCTCAGACACAGTGACACCTCAGAGCTAGAAACCACACACACGAGTCACAATCCTTCATCTCTGCACTCTGGAACTCAATAACCAAAACTCTCTCATCTGTCTTTTTATCATTTAGTGGGCACAAGAGTGGAATATTTTTAGTAGCTCCTCCTGACCGTTTGGAACAGCCATGTAAAATCTGAATTTTTAATTACCCATGGCCATTAGGCATGTGCTGTACATCCTGCAAAATGGGCCTCCTGCTGCCCCTTTCACACAGAGAAGAACATGAACTAACACTCTGCTGTGCTTTTTGCTCTTTGCTCATCACACCAAATCCTTTGTGTCCCTTCAAGCCAAACAATCAATGTGTAACTACGACCATGTGCCTGACACAGCATCTGCCCACAGACCTAAGTGAACAGGACAGACCTCCCAGTTAAACAGTGTTAAAAATTAAGCCTTCTGGCATACATGAAGAACACAAACAACAATGGCTCAGCTTGGAAGGAACTTCTGAGATCATAGAATGAAGCAGGTTGGAAGAGAGCTCCAAGCTCAGCCAGCCCAACCTAGCACCCAGCCCTGGCCAAGCAACCAGACCATGGCACTAAGTGCCCCAGCCAGCCTTGGCTTCAGCACCTCCAGCCACAGCCACTCCACCACCTCCCTGGGCAGCCCATTCCAATGCCAATCACTCTCTCTGCCAACAACTTTCTCCTAACATCCAGCCTGAACCTCCCCCAGCACCCCCACCATGGGCAGGGACACCTCTCAATTAGACCCAGCTGCTCAAGGCTTCATCCAACCTGGCCTTGAACACCTCCAGGGAGGAGGCAGCCACAACCTCCCTGGGAAACCTGTTCTGCAGTCTCACCACCCACACACTGAAGAACTTCTTCCCAGGATCCAGCCTAACCCTGCCCTGCCTCAGATTCAAACCTTTCCCCCTTGCTTTGTCTTTAGACACCCTCAGGAAAAGTCTCTCTGAAGCCTTCCTGCAGGATGCCTTCAGGTACTGCCAGGCAGCTGCAAGGTCTCCCTGGAGCCTTCTCTTCTCCAGGCTGAACACCTCCAGCTCCCTCAGCCTGTCCTCATAGCAGAGCTTCTCCAGCCCTTGGATCATCTTTGTAGCCCCCTCTGGACTCAATCCCAGCAGCTCTGTGTCCTCCTTATGCTGGGGACACCAGAACTGGATGCAGCCTTTGAGGTGGAGTCCGAGCAGAATCCTCTCTCTTACCCTGCTGGCCACATTCCTCTGGATGCAGCCCAGCACACAGCTGGCTTCTGGGAAGCTTCCTATCAATCAAACACCCCCAAGTCTCTTTCTTCAGGGCTTCTCTCAACCCACTCTGCAGCCAGCCTGGATTTGTGCCATTTGGATGAAAGCAAATACCTCTTCATCGTGTCCAATGCCAACATAGAAAGATCTGTGGGGTCTGTAATTTCTTCTCAGCAAGAATTCTACAGCTTGCAGAATACCCTGCAGGAAAAAAAACCAAAATCACTAAGCAGCAGAAAGTATTGCACTTGGTGTCAGGAAGGAGAGAGGAAAGGATGCAATGTAAGGTAGAAGACATCTGATGCACTCACAGCCTTTAAGGGGCCTTTGTCCTGGTCACAGTGGAGCTTTTATTTCTACAGCTCCTCCTGATGACATTTCTCCTATCCCCTGCAATGTTTTGGATCAATAATGCTGTAGATTGTGTACAGACACCAAACACAGTGGAGGTTTGTTCCTGGTGCTGCTGGAGTTGGAGATAAACTGCACAGGAAGCATGAGAGAGTTCTAATTTTCCATGGAATTCCCTGTTCCATGCACACCTCAGCTCTGCCCTGAGCCACCAAGCAGTGTGTGTTACACCAAATGAGTTCAGAGGACTGAAACAGAGCAAGACAATCTGAGATCTACCACTTACTGCTATCACTTCACCTCACCTCTTGGGTTTTCTTCAATTTAAGCTTGCTCATTCTTTACAGGAGAAGAAATTCTCTCCCCTCTATCTTCTCAGCACTTGCTTTTTGCACTGTTCATTCAAACTGATGATTTTTAGTGTCCATTTGAGGAATTATTTGTGCAGTTCATAGAATCATGGAATCATCACAGATTTGTTTAGATTGGAAGAGACTTCTGAGATCATTTACTCCAAACTCTGCCATAGGCAGGGACAGCTCTCAACTAGACTCAGCTGCTCAAGGCTTCATCCACAGGCTCTGCTCAGAGACAGGACAAGGGGCAATGAGTGCAGAGGAGTCTGAGGGCTGCCCTCATTCATGCTGATAAAGATGTGCAGGGCAGGCTCTGCTCAAGGATGTCCAATGATAGGACAAGAGGCAATGGGTGCCAGCTGGAGCAGAGGGGGTGCCACAGGAACAAGTCAGTGACCCTAGGTGTGTTTAAGGGTGGTTTGGATGTGGTGCTTAGGCAGATGGTTTAAGATGAATGTTGCAGAGTAGGGTTCTAGGTTGCACTTGGTGATCCTGAGTAGCTTTCCCAACATGAAGGTTTCTGTGACAAGGAAAAACTTTCTCACTGTGAGGGTGCTGGAATCCTGCAGCAGGCTGCCCAGAGAGGCTGTGGAACCTCTTTCACTAGAGACATTCAAAATCCACCTGGATGTGTTCCTGTGTGACCTGCCTTGGGTGATCCTGCTCTGGCAAGGGGCTGGACTGGATGATCTTGTGTCACCCAGGGACAGAACAAGAGGACACAGCCTCTAACTGCTCCAGGGCAGGTTTAGGTTGGACATTAGGAAGAAATTCTTCACAGCAAGAGTGCTTGCCTTTTGGAATGAGCTGCCCTGGGAGGTGATGGAATCACCATCCCTGGAGGTGTTTAAAATGAGGCTGGGTGAGGCACTTAGTGCCAGGGTTTAATTAATTAGAAGGGTTAGGTGATAGGTTGGACTCGATGATCCTGGAGGTCTCTTCCAACCTGGTTAATTCTGTGATCTTTTGAGGTTCCTTCCAACCCCTAATACTCTGTGAAACACAACAAGAGAGACAATCTATCAAATGCCAAGAGAACAGATTCCTCCCATCTGCCTTTTCCAGGCCCTGCACCTCTCAGAAAGGACATTACCCAGTGGACGTACTATGGCAGAGTTTTTGTTATCCAGAGTTCCTCGTCCATAGATGAAACCTTCATGCTCTGCAGCTGAGAAAGGAGGGAAATCCCAGCCCTCTGGGGGAGCAGGCACAACATCCATGTGTGCAAGCAGCATATAGGGCATCAACTCAGGGTTGGAACCCTGAACAGTAAAGAGGTGGCTGTATTGGCCAACAATTTCATGCTGAATGAACTTGGAAGAGAATACAGCTGGGAAGACTGTTAAGGAAAGAATTAAAAACATGTGAAAAATCAACAGTCATGTCCAATGTCAAACAGTCCACAGAGCAGTCATCTACTCAGCCTCAAAGGGAGCACCAGAAGCTAAGAGCAAGCACAACAAATTTGCTTCAGGAAGCAGATGGGCAGCTTTGTTCTCATAACTCTACCAATCCACCTCCTTTTGTATTTCAGACTGTCCTCAGCCAGACCAGGAACTGTTGTTCAGTGCTGCAGGTAGCAGGGATGGGACTGACATAAAACAAAACTGAGTGTTCTGGCTCTTTTTCTCCCTAGTAGCAGTCATTTAACCATCTCAAAGACCAATAGCCAACACTTCAACCTCATCTGCTCTGGTTTTGGCCATTGCTACACCAAAGCATGCTGCTGCAGAGGTGATTTAGGTCAGTCCAGGCCTTGGGATAAACCAAAATGAAAGTCTGTTCTAAACCAGAAGGAGAATCTGTTCCATTCTATTCCAGAACCATAAATTGGATAAAACAAAAGGCAAATCTGTTCCATTCTATTCCAGAACCACAAATTGAGGCAAACCAAAAGGAAAATCTGTTCTGTTCCACTCCAGAACCATAAATTGGGGTAAAACAAAAGGCAATTCTGTTCCATTCTATTCCAGAACCACAAATGGAGGCAAACCAATAGGCAATTCTGTTCCATTCTATTCCAGAACCACAAATTGAGGCAAACCAAAAGGCAATTCTGTTCCATTCTACTCCAGAACCACAAATTGAGGCAAACCAAAAGACAATTCTGTTCCATTCTATTCCAGAACCACAAATAGAGGTAAATCAAAAGGAAAATCTGCTCTGTTCCACTCCAGAACCATAAATTGGGGTAAAACAAAAGGCAAATCTGTTCCATTCTATTCCAGAACCATAAATTGTGATAAATCTAAAGGAAAATAAATCCTATTCCACTCTAGAACCAAAAACTGAAGTAAAGCAAAAGGAAGATCTGTTCCATTCTATTCCAGAACCACAAATTGAGGTAAAACAAAAGGAAAACCTCTTCTATTCTATTCCAGAACCGTAAATTAAGGCAAACCAAAAGTGAAATCTCTTCTGTTCCACTCCAGAACCAGAAACTGAGGTAAAACAAAAGGCAAATCTGTTCCATTCTATTCCAGAGCCATAAATTGTGGTAAATCTAAAGGAAAATAAATTCTATTCCACTCCAGAACCACAAATTGAGGTAAAACAAAAGGAAAACCTCTTCTATTCTATTCCAGAACCAGAAATTAAGGCAAACCAAAAGGGAAATCTGTTCTGTTCCACTCCAGAACCAGAAACCGAGGTAAAACAAAAGGCAAATCTGTTCATTCTGTTCCAGAGCCATAAAGACTCTCTTTGATTGTTTGCAGAAAACCAAATGGAGCAGCAGAGATGGCAAAGAGGGAAAGTTTAGTACCTTTCTGAATGTAATTCCCAAATTCTGCCATGGCAGTTGTGTTCAAGTCCTCTGGAGATACAGACACAGTCGGGATCTTAATAGCACCTTCAATGAAATAGGAAAGAGGCACCAATTAACACTGAAATCAATCAAGCAGTGAATTGCCTCTCACCAGGAAAAGCAGGTTTTCTTGCATCCCCTGAGTGTTTCCCAGGCTTTAAAGATCAGTTCACAGCACAGGAAGAGCTACCACTGTGAAAAGAGGCCAAGGGACTTCAGCAGAGCTGCGCGCGTGCAGCGCACCACGACTGCCTTCCAGGTTCTGCCAAGGTTGTACTTCTCTGGCTACTTAAAACTCCATTTCAAGTGTTGAGTGATGGTGTTAGAAATGCTACTGCCCAGAAGCAGCTGCATTTTGTTAGGGTGACCTGATTCCTTGTAGTCACAAACTGGTTTGGCAGCTGAGCAGGCAGCTCAGAGGGATTTCTTTCTCCCCAAGTCAGGTTGTGATGGCAGGATTGTTTTAACACCTTTCACACTACTCCAACCTATTAAAATACATAAACAGACAGGGCTTTGGCTGGTCTTTCTGGTATGTTCTGTCATTCAAGCAAGGTCAGACACAGCTGCTCTCCAATACAGACTGGCTTAGGTTGGAAGGGACCTCAGAGATCATCTCCTCGAGCTTCCTGACACAGGCAGGGATACTCTCCAACCAGACTCAGCTGCTCAAGGCTTCACCCAGCCTGACCTTGAACAGCACCAAGGAGGAGGCAGCCACAACCTCCCCAGGCAGCCTAATTCAGAGTCTCCCTACTCTCATACTGAAGAACTTATTCCTAAGATCCACTCTAACTCTAGTTTCAGAATCACAGAATTAACCAGATTGGAGAAGACTTCTAAGACTGATTCCAACCTAGCACCTAACCCTTCTAGTTAACTAACCCATGGCACTCACTGCCTCATCCAGCCTCCTTCTAAACACCTCCAGGGATGGGGACTCCACTACCTCCCCGGGCAGCCTGTTCCAATGGGCAATCACTTTGTGTGAAGAACTTCTTCCTACCGTCTAGCCTCAACCTGCCCTGGCACAGCTTGAGGCTGTGTCCTCTTGTCCTGCTCTCCTTCCCCAGCTTCATATCATTCCCCCTTGTCCTGTCTCTAGACTCCTTTATTAAAAGTCCCTCTGCAGCCTTCCTGTAGCATCTCTTCAGGTAGTGGAAGGCAGCTCTAAGGTCTCCTTGGAGTCTTCTCTTCTCCAGGCTGAACAACCCCAGCTGCCTTAGCTCCAGTCACAGCTGCCTTCCCTAAGAGCAGCCATGAGGTGAGGTTACAGATCCATTTAAAGGCTGTCTCTGTTACTGAAGAAGAAACACACAAGTAAACACCTGCTGTATGCCTGCACATTCCCATTAAACCCCTATGTAAACAGAAACTGCTAAGCAATAAATCTCATCAGCCAGCAACGTGTGGGACCCCTGCCTGAACAGCCCAGGACCATTTATCACTTCATGCCAGACTGTGGTTTCCTGCAAGCTGCCAAACCTCCAAAGCCTTCTGCAGGAGCCTGTATCAGAGAGCCCAAACACACCAGCACTTGATACAGGCAGGCTGCCTGCAGTGTGCAAGCTCTCAGCCCCAGCAAGCTCGTAGCAGGGGGACAGAGACGTCTGGCAAACTGCAGCCGCGGGGTAGGACAGGGGAACTACCTGAAGGGGCATTGTAGCCAGGTGGGGGTGGCCTCTTCTCCCAGGCAACCAGCAATAGAACAAGGGGACACAGTCTCAAGTTGTGCCAGGGTAGGTATAGGCTGGATATTAGGAGGAAGTTCTTCACAGAGAGAGTGATTGGCATTGGAATGGGCTGCCCAGGGAGGTGGTGGAGGCACCGTCCCTGGGGGTCTTCAAGAAGAGACTGGATGAGGCACTTAGTGCCATGGTCTGGTTGATTGGTTAGGGCTGGGGGATAGGTTGGACTGGATGATCTTGGAGGTCTCTTCCAAACTGGTTGATTCTATGATTCTATAATTCTATGAACACTGAGAAAACCACCACGGGAAGAAAGCCAACCACAGGAAAGAGAACTTGATCCTTCCGAGGAGAAATCACCCGAGGAAGTGTCACATAAGCCCAGCACGGTGAGGGTCGGAAGGGCCCTCTGGAGATCATCCACAGCATCACAGTATCACCCAGGTTGGAAGAGACCTCACAGATCATCAAGTCCAACCCTTTACCACAGAGCTCAAGGCCAGACCATGGCACCAAGTGCCACGTCCAGTCCTGCCTTGAACAGCTCCAGGGACGGCGACTCCACCACCTCCCCGGGCAGCCCATTCCAGTGGCCAATGACTCTCTCAGGGAAGAACTTTCTCCTCACCTCCAGCCTAAATCTCCCCTGGCACAGCCTGAGGCTGTGTCCTCTCGTTCTGGTGCTGGCCACCTGAGAGAAGAGAGCAACCTCCTCCTGGCCACAACCTCCCCTCAGGTAGTTGCAGACAGCAATGAGGTCTCCCCTGAGCCTCCTCTTCTCCAGGCTAACCAATCCCAGCTCCCTCAGCCTCTCCTCGTAGGGCTGTGCTCAAGGCCTCTCCCCAGCCTCGTCACCCTTCTCTGGACACGCTCAAGCATCTCAATGTCCCTCCTAAACTGGGGGGCCCAGAACTGAACACAGTCCAGTCCAAACCCCTGCTAAAACAGGGCACCCACAGCAGCTTGCCCAAGATCACAGCGGCCAAAGGGTTTGAAGTCTCTGCAGAGGTAACTCCGCAAGCTCCCTGGGCAGCCTGCTCCGGCGCTCGGGCACCCTCAGCAGCTCTCCCGTGTGCTCGGCTGCTGACCCGCTCCCACCCGTGTCCCACGGCCGGCCTCTGACTCACTCCCCACGGAAAGGCCGCCCCAGGAAACTGGGTAGGGAAGAAGCCCCGAGCCGGGGCTGCAAGGAGCACACAGGCTGCAGACCTCTCTGGGAAGACCCAGGGGGGCCGGGAGGGTGGCTCAGCCCGGCCGGGCCCCCTCACCTCGCAGCGCCTCCTTGAGCTCCAGCCGCTCGCCAGCACTGAAAGCGGCGGTGCCGCCGCGCCGGGCCCACAGCCGCGGGATGGCCGGGGCTCGCAGGACGTAGGCGCGGAGCAGCACGGTGCCAAGCAGCACCAGCACGGCCGCGCTCAGCCCCAGCCCCGCGGCCCAGGCCGCTGCCCGGCGTCCGCTCCCGGCAGCCATCCCCAGCGGACTTCGGCCGCCGCCGCCACCGCGGCCGCGCCCAGCCTGATGGACGTGGCCTAGAGCGAATCGTCACACGGCCACCTGGGATAATGACCAATGGGATGACTGCGCCCGCCCCCGCCCCCTCCCCGCCCCCCGCGGGTGCTGCTGGGAGCTGTAGTCCCGCCCCGTGGCACAGTGGAGATGGCGGCGGCGGCCGAGGGCGGCCTGGGTGCTGTGTGCGCAGTGAAATCGCCCTCGTGTTACCTCCTGAAGGCATTTCAGAGCAGTGCGAGTGGCGTCTGGTGACCGCGGCAGCTGGCAGTAGTGGGATTGCCCCCTCAGCCTGGTCTGGGCTGTGCTTGGAGCCTCCTGAGAGGATCACAGATGTCAGGGGATGGAAGGGACCCAAAGAGCTCATCCAGTCCAACCCCCCTGCCAGAGCAGGGCCACACAATCCAGCTCAGGGCACACAGCAACACATCCAGACAGGCCTGGGAAGGCTCCACACAAGGAGACTCCACAACCTCTCTGGGCAGCCTGTGCCAGGGCTCTGGGACCCTTCCAGGCAAGAAGTTGCCTCTTGTGCTGAGCTGCAACCTCCTGTGCTGCAGCTTCCATCCACTGCTGCTTGTCCTATGCCAGGGAGCAGTGAGCAGAGCCTGTCCCCCCCTCCTGACCCCCAGCCCTCAGAGAGTTACAGACATTGATTCAATCTCCTCTCAGTCTTCTGCAGACTAAGCAGCCCCAGGGCCCTCAGCCTCTCCTCCTCAGGCACTGCTCCAGTCCCCTCATCATCCTCATAGCCCTCCCTTGGGCTCTCTCTAGCAGATCCTGTCCCTCTTCAACTGGGGAGCCCCAAACTGAAGGCAGTGCTCAAGATGAAGTCTCACTTAGGCAGAGTAGAGGCAGAGAACTTCCCCTTGATCTGCTGGACACACTCTGCTTAATGCCCCCCCCCCAGGATCCCATTGGCCCTTTTGGTCCAAGGGCACATTGCTGCCCCATGGATGCTCTCCCCCAGCCCTCCCAGGTCCCTCTCCTTGGGGCTGCTCTCCAGCAATCACTTCCCTAACCTGTACTGCTGCAGTTTATTATCCCTTCCCAGCTGCAGGGCTCTGCACTTGTCCTCGTTGAACCTCATTTGGTTCCTCTGTGCCCAGCTCTCAGCCTGTCTGGGTCTCACTGGATGGCCACCAGAACGTTGGTGCTCAGGGTGCTGCTCTGGAATTGATGAGGTTCTTGGGGAGGTAAAGGGGTACCCATGGGGACTAACCACCTCCTGGGCTCACTGGGGCCACAAGTTGGGTAGGAGGATGCTGGTTAGGCAGGACCAGGCCAAGCCAGGCATGGTGGTGCACCCTGGGGTGTGCCAGCCCAACTCTTGTTAGGGTTTAAATCCAGCTGGATTGCAAAATCCATCACTGCCTGCCTGGCTTCACCACAGAGCATGGTGAAAAATTGCTTCTCCTCTCCTTAACAGCTGTCCTTTACTGCATTTGAAGGTTTATCTCATCTTCCTATGGCATAAACACTCTGAAGATGCTTAACACCAGACTGGAGCTGCTGTGGGAAGGCTGCTTTGGAATCAGCAGAAGGAGCAGATGATTGTCCACATGTTCTTTATTATCAAAAAGGGAAAAAAAAAAAAAAGAGAGAGAACAAAACCAATATTAAATTAAATAAATTACATTTCTGAGCTGGTTATGCATCATGCACTCAGCAAGTAAGGCTTCAAAGCTGTTACACATGGATGTCACTGGGATCTTAAAAGCAATAAAGGGACACTGGAAGTAAGATTTTATTCCTACCCCAGTGTAAATTTGACCTTCTCTCACTCTCTTTCCTGGGCACTGGGAAATGAAGGCTTTGAACTGGCCACTTTGTGCCCCCCTCCCCAACCCCAGCCATGCAGTTTGCCCACAGATTGGGCTGTGATGCCAGAAATGAGGTTCTCCTCCTCCTTGGGTCAGAATTCACTGAGCTGCTCCTTTCCAACTGTCTTTGCTGCTCCTTTCCAACTGTCTTTGTTGCTCTTTTCCAGCTGTTTTTACTGCTCCTTTCCAGCTGTCTTTGCTGCTCCTTCTCAGCTATCTCTGCTGCTCCTTCTCAGCTATCTCTGCTGCTCCTTTCCAGCCACCTCTGTTGCCATCCCATCCCTTTTGCTGATAGGAACTCCAAGAAGACAAATCTGTCTTTCATCTCTGATCTGTTGCTTCTGAGCCTTCCTGCATTTGTCCTTTCAGGCCCTGAGACTGTGAAATCAGCCTCCTATGATTACCACTGAATGAAGGGCTGCCACCTCAGAGATCCACTAATATTGATCAGCTCCTGAAGGAGATTTCTCCTCCCATTGCCCCAGCTTCTTGCTTTTGGCCAACAAGCCAGTGAAAGGAGCACTCAGGCAGTAACAAAAGCCCAGGAGTCATCACCCTCAAAGGCAATTTAAGAGGATTTTAGCTCTTGACTTTAGCTTATAGATCAGGCCACACATGGCTCTGGCGGGGAGGAAAAATCACTGTTGTCTAAGATTAAAAATAACTAATAATCATTAGTAAGTGATTTGGGGTTTTTTTTCCCTTTTGGTAACTAAGCCTCTTTGGTTTTATTACTCTCTCCTGTACCACATCATCAGAAACTGAGGTAGAGAAATGGTGACTTAGTTAATGAGCTGTTCTATAAAACGAAGCTGGCAGGGCTCTGCTGTTGTTTCCTTTCAGGTTGTCTAGCTCTGGATGCTTCCTGAAGCTCTGTTTTCCTTAAAAATGGGACACCTGGGAGCTGTGGGAAAGCCTCCACTTTTTTCCTCTCCCCAGAAAACCTTCCAGCAACCTGCTTAGAGAATCAGCTCAGTTGCATCCTGTGCACTTCGAAACTCTACGCTTAAGGCTTGGCGCACTTAAGGCTTGTTAAGAGCTTTAACATCTTAGAGTATTAAACCAGAAATAACTTTAAAAGATTATATTTTACTTCCATGATTAAGGCAACTCTTTTATTTCTTGCATTCCTGGGAGAATAACAAACTTGGTTCAGTTTTGCTTCTGTTGCTGCTTTCTTTTCTGGCTCATTGAGCCTTTCGTGTTTTCAACCCCTGCTGCTGGAAATGCTTTCTAGGAAGATTTGCAGTTTCAAGCACCAGAAGATTGCTTCCATTGCAACTGAAGCCATACCAAGGTGTGCCTCTATCTGCAATTCATTTGGGTTTTTATAGTCTCCTCTTCATAAAAGCCACTTGGGAGGTTGAAATGCACCAAAGAAGGAAGGGTCCCTTTAACCCTGGGCTTACGCTTAGACCTTGCAGGCTTTATGTTGTCTGCTTGTCCTTACTGCCACAACATCAGCACTGGGTAAGAAGGGAAGGCATCAGAAAAGGAAACTTTAAACCAGCACTGAAATACAAAAGAATGTCAGGTTTGGGGAAATGATGAAGATCTCAGCTGTCTGTCTCTGGCTTAGTGAGGCAGGCTTGTTTGCCTGGGAGGTAGATGGTCTTGGTGGCATTGGTCTGTGGTGAGTTAGAGTGAACAACATCAAATATGTAGCAGAGGATTGTTATGGAAGCATCAGATGCTGGGCAGGAGCTTTTTCTTCCTGCACAAGCAGGTGTTTGAGAGCTTGTCACCAGGGTGGCACTTTGGGCTGTCCCCTTACCTGGCATAAAATACCCTCACATTTCAGTGTAGTTGCTGCTCTGACACCAGGAGAAGTGTGCAGAAAAGGCTTCCTGCCCTGACCTTGAATGTGGGATCAAAACGATTTGGGGGGAAAAAAAACCCACATCTTTCCCTATGCATGGGCTGCACCTAAAGCTCTTTGTTGCTCCAGTCCACAAGAAGATGGGAAGAGTCCAAACAGCCTTAGGATAAATGCTCTCGATACCATGCACAGTCTGAGCCTTGCCAAAGCACAGTTCACTCAGAGGAAACACTTCAGAGGGGATTTGAGCTGAGCCCTGGGTCTTCTGAGCAGATATTCAATGCATTAGAGCTGGACCCTGGGTCTTCTGAGCAGATATTCAATGCATTAGAGCTGGACCCTGGGTCTTCTGAGCACATATTTAATGCACTGGAGCTGGACCCTGGGTCTTTGAACACATATTCAATGCACTGGAGCTGGACCCTGGGTCTTTTGAACACATATTCAATGCACTGGAGCTGAGCCCTGGATCTTTTGAGCACATATTCAATGCATTAGAGTTGGACCCTGGGTCTTATGAGCACATATTCAGTGCACTGGAGCTGGCCCCTGGCTCTTGAGGACATAGTGCACTGGGCAGGCAGGGTGGTTTGTGCACATAGCACCCAGTAACAAGGAATTCCTATTGCTGATTACAAACTCATCCTATCAGTAAGAAAAGAAAGACTGGAATGCAGACACTAGCCCTGCTGAGATGAAGTACCAGGCTCTTCAAGGGATCAGAAACACAGCATTGGGGTGAGGCAGTAGATTTTGGGATGCTGGCTCGCAGAGAGAACCGTGCAGGGGGTCATGGAAGAGGAGAAAGCTGTGGGGAAAGCAGGGCTGGTGGTACACAGGGGAGTGAATTCAGGGGTTTGCACCTCCTGGGCAGACACCCCAAAGCTCAGTGCACGTTTGAAAAGGTTGCCTTGCACAGGCTGCAGCTCTGCACCTTGCAGGAGCTGCTTTTGCTCATGACTCACAGCCCTGGAAAGCCCTCAGAATTTGCTTGTGTTTCACTTCACCAGGAAAAGAGGGGAAAGAAGGAAGGGGCTGCCCGGATGAGGTGATGCCTGTGTGGGCAGAAGAGTGCAACTGTGTGAGACAAAAGAGAGCTCTTGGCGTTAATGACTAATTGCCCCCCGGCTGGAGGCACCTGCCTGCAGATGAACTTCTCTAATTAACCAGATGGCATTTCCTGAGTTCCTGCTTCCCTGGATTTCTCTTGCCTGCTCCAGAGTCCTTTGCTCTGAATACCAGAAGTAGAGCAGGAGGGAGGGAGGAATTTATCAGTTCAAGAGCTGCGATAGCCTCTTGCTTTGCAAACATTGTATCCCCAGGTGGAAGCGCAGCTCTTCACGAAGGGATGGGAGAGAGGAGCCTGTTCAGGAGGGTTTGCCCACATGCTGATGCTCCCTCTGTGCTCACAGAGCTGTCTGGGTCTCTGAGTGGAACATGCTTCCAAACATCTCCTAAAGGATACAGAAGGCAGCCTGGGTTAGGGCTGATGCTGTGGCACCAACCCAGCAACACAGCTCAGCAGTCACTCAGTCACCCAGAGAAAGGCCACCAGAAGCTCCAGCCCTCCCTAGCCCTCCTCCACGACTGGTGGTGGGAAGGTTGCTTTGCTTCCAGCTCTGCCTGGACAGCATGAGGAAGGTCAGCTTTGGAAAGTATCTTCTTGCAGGGGCCCAGTGCATGCAAATCACTTCAACACTGACAAAGTCTGTGCTGGAAGCCTGACTGCTGAGCCTTCTTTTGGCCTCGAGCTACATCTGGTTCTCCAAGTTCATCCCAGTGGGTGGAGGCTACAGAACCGAGTGTGACCCTGAGCTGTGTGGCCCAGAGTGGAGAAAGGATTCTCCCGTGGGCAAGCCCAGGAGCTCCTTCATGCAGGTGCCTACCAGAGCTCACAGCAGGGATGTGAAATGACTTTTGGAGCTCACTTTTCAAGCATTCCTATTGCACTTTGCCTGGCAGCAGTGCTGGGGACTCCCCATCTAGCCCACCCCAGCCACGACTTCTGCTTTCCACCCGATGGCCATGGCTGAAGAAGTGACCCCTGGCACTAACCTCCTCCAGGTTCTTGAAGTCTGCACTGCTTTCATCCACAGACTCGTCGTAGATGGAGAGCTCTGTCTGAGGAGGCTTCTGTGCAGGAAAGAATCAAATCCAGGAGTAAGCAGAGTGGTGCAGGATGGAAAGGATCCTGCCTTAGCAGGGGGGTTGGACTCGATGATCTCTGGAGGTCACTTCCATCCTCTCAGGTTCTGTGATTCTGTGACTGAAAGCAGCAACTGAGGCAGGCTCAGAGCATCACACACAGGCTCCAAGGGAAATGCCCAGGAGGAAGGGGCAGAGCAGGAGTCCTGTTTCAGTTGTTTTTCACCTCTGGCTGACCTGGCACTTAGCATATCTCTCAGCTGAGATAGGAGATACCTTCTGCTCCTGAGCTAGCACTGCTCTGGTTCCACCTCCTCTTATCATGCAATAAACTGACCCATATTTGAGGGAACAGCCTCGGTGACCCTGTGCCAGCAGCACGTGCCACAGCCTGCCTTGGCTTCTTCTCCTCCCACCCAAGGGAAGCGTTCAGGGATGCTGAGGCCATTGGAGGACAGGAGCTTGTGCTTTTGCTTTGCTTTGTTTTCATTTCTGAGGGCCAAATCCTGCCTTTCTGTGCAGCTGTGTGTTCCAGCCCACACCAAAGGGAGGGCAGAGCTCTTTTGGCTTCTGCAGGCTGGGACAGCATTCGTCTCCAAGTTAAGGGTGTGCAGAAGACATATCACAGGATCATAGAAACATCCAGGCTGGCAAAGCCCCTCAGGAGCACCAAATCCAACCTAGAACCCTACTTTACAAGATTCACCTTCAACCATATCATAGAATCAGCCAGGTTGGAAGAGACCTCCAAGATCATCCAGTCCAGCCTATCCCTAAGCACCACATCCAAACCACCCTTAAACACATTTAGACTCCTGAATTGCCATTGAATTGAGCTGGGGCTTGGCCCATACATGAGAATTAAGGCATGAAATATTCTGTTGGATTTAGACCTTTACCACCTGAGATAAACAGGAGCCTTTATTAGGTGCAGTATTGAGTTGTTGTTTTCCCTTTGTGCTGACACAGCCTAATGGCACAGGACTGTGAGCAGGGGAAAGGCTGGGGAGCAACTTTACCTCTTCTAGGATGGGAGGGTGGACAACTTCTTTGATGTTTGCCAGTGCAAACAAAACAGCATCGTGGATTGTCAGGAAGATGTGACTTGGGTCCAGGCCTCCTTCCTCAAAGACCCCTCCCGTGCTGATGTCGTTGTACACCTGGGCTGGGGAAAGGAGAGGTAGATGAACAGGAAAGGAACCAAAGAAGCTCTTAAAGGTGTGCATGGCTGGCAGTGGTCCTCTGAGCTAAAGCAAGGTTGGGATCACAGGCTCACAGGATGTCAGGAGTTGGAAGGGACCCAAAGAAATCATCCAGTGCAACCCCCCCTGCCACAGCAGGACCAGGCAATCCAGCTCAGGGCACACAGCAACACATCCAGACAGGCCTGGAAAGGCTCCACACAAGGAGACTCCACAACCTCTCTGGGCAGCCTGTGCCAGGGCTCTGAGACCCTTCCAGGCAAGAAGATCCCCCTTGTGTTGAGCTGCAACCTCCTGTGCTGCAGCTTCCATCCCTTGCTGCTTGTCCTATCCCAGGGAGCAGTGAGCAGAGCCTGCACCCCCCTCCTGACCCCCAGACCTCAGATAGTTATAAACCTTTATCAAATCCCCTCTAAGTCTTCTGTTCTCCAGACTGAGCATCCCCAAGTCTCTCAGCCTCTCCTCATCAGGCAGTGCTCCAGTCCCATCATCATCCTCATAGCCCTCCCTTGGACTCTTCTCAGCAGATCCCTGTCCCTCTTCAACTGGGCAGCACAAACCTGAAGGCAGTACTCAAGATGAGGTCTCAGCAGGGCAGAGTAGAGGGGCAGGAGAACCTCCCTTGGTCTGCTGGACACACTCTGCTTAATGCCCCCCAGGATCCCATTGGCCTCTTGCCCACCAGGGCACATTGCTGTGCCATGGATGTTGCCCACCAGCACTCCCAGGTCCCTCTCCACAGATTTGCTCTCCAGCAGATCACCTCCCAGCCTGTACTGGCTGCATGGTTGGGATGCATGGGCAAGAAGCAGATTTTGGGATGCATGGGCAAGAAGCAGATTTGCTACAGAAGTCACAGAATCATGGAATGGGTTGGAAGTGACCTTAAAGATCCTCTGCTCCAACCCATCAGCCCAGGCTGCTCAAGGCCTCATCCAACCTGGCCTTGAACACCTCCAGGGAGGGAGCATCCACAACCTCCCTGGGCAACCTGTTTCAGTGTCTCACCACCCTCACTGTCACAGGCTCACAGGATATTAGGGGTAGGAAGGGACCTAATGAGATCATCCAGTCCAACCCCCCCGCCACAGCAGGACCACACAATCCAGCTCAGCTAACACAGGACCACATCAAGAATTTCTTCCTGGTACCCACTCTAAATCTGACCTCTTCCAGCTTAAAGCCATTGTGAGAGTGTAGGGATCTATTTTTCTCCATGCTGCATGTGGAGGTGTTCCAGTCCTGTCACTTCCCAGAGGAAAGGACACATTTCACACACACACAGCAGTGTTTCCCCCCTCTGCCCTTTCCTTCTGTTCTCTTTTATCTGCTCTGGCTTGGTTCAATGAAAGGCTGAGAGCTTGCAGAGTTTGCAGGCAAGTTCCTGTCTGTCAGGAGCACAGAAATGGGAGGAGATCCCACGGGAATGTGTTCTTTGTGGATTCTTACCCTGCACATTTGCCAAGAACACTTTAATCCCAATCTTCTGATAACTGGAACACAGCTAGAAAGGATGAGAGGAGGAAGAGAGAGGATTAGTAACACTGCTGCTCCAGCTTTGTGTTTATACAGCAAGTCTTTCATCCAGGGCTTTACAGGTGTCTTGGGGATGCTGAAGGACAAAGCCACACAAACCTTCCATGGAGGAAGGTAAAATCTTCATCTGAGCTGCCCAAGAAAGCAGAAGCTGCCTGGGTGATAAGTTGCTGGTACAGAACTGACCTTGCCCAGTGCTTTTGTGCCCATGAGGTCAACAAAACACACTCCACTCATGTCCAGGATGATGGTGTGGAAGCTGATGTAGGGTGGTGCTGTCATCACAGGGTCAACCTCTGCTGTAGGGATGACACTGAAGGTGCTTCCTTGCAGAGCAGTGGTGCTGCCCAGCTCACTGGAGGTGTGCACTTGCCCAGCACGGCTGGGCAGTGGTTGGAATGTGACGTAGGAGATGCTGGCACCGTTGGCAGTTGTCTGGTTGTTGTTGGTGTCTGTTGGAGCACTGCCTTCAAAGTCTTTCTGGAGCTCTTGCAAAGACAAGGTCTGCAGTGAAGCAGAGGGGCACCGTCAGCTCAGGACACTGGTGAGTGGGAATGTGCTTCTAAAGGGCCCTTTGAATCATAGAGTGGTTTAGGTTGGAAGGGAGCTCAAAGCTCAGCCAGTTCCAACCCCCTGCCATAGGCAGGGACACCTCCCACTAGAACAGGTTGCTCAAGGACTCATCCAACCTGGCCCTGAACACCTCCCTGGGAAACCTGTGCCAGTCTCTCACCACCCTCACTGCAAACAACTTCTTCCTAACATCCACTTTCAATCTCCCCTCTGCCACTTCAAACCCATTCCTCCTCATCCTCTCATTACAAGACCTTGTCAATAGTCCCTCCCCAGCCCTCCTGGAGATCCCTTCAGATCCTGGAAGATCACTCCAAGGTCTCCTCCAAGCCTTCTCTTCTCCAAGCTGCAGAGCCCCAACTCTCTCAGCCTGTCCTCAGAGCAGAGCTGCTGCAGCCCTCTCAGCATCTTGGTGGCCTCTTCTGGACTGGCTTCAACGCTTCCATGTCCTGTTTGTGGTGGGGGCTCCAGAACTGCACCCAGGACTGCAAGTGGGGTCTGACAAGAGCAGGGTAAAGAGGGAACTGAAATGCTGCCACAGATGCATGCTCAGAGAGAGGGGGAGAGGGCAAGCCCAGTTTCCAGCAAATCATTCACCGTGTTGCTGCTGGAGCCATCTCTGCAGCTTTTTTGTTCCCAGCTATTTCATAGGCTCATAGAATGTCAGAGGCTGGAAAGGACCTTGAAAGATCATCTGGTCCAGCCCCCCTGCCAGAGCAGTGCTCCTGCAGCTTAAGGGTTTGGCTGTTTAGAGCAGAGGTAGGTGAGAAGGACAGAAGGCAAGAGGTGGTAAATGTGGGTAGGAAGACAGTGCAGAAAACCTTGTGTCAGGAGGAGCTGTGTGCTGGGGGCTTGGAGTCTGCCAGCACAGGAACCCAAACTGAGTTACCTTGTTCTGCCTCAGGAAGAGTTTTGGCAGCTTAGGTGGTGCTGCTGCTGCTGTCCCCTTCTCCTGCTGCTTCACATATTTCTTCCTGGCTAAGAAGACTTTGCCAGGATCCACCCCTGTCTGTGGGGAGGGAAAAAAAGGGAAAGTTCTCTTTGAGAAGAAACTTCATCAGCACCACAGGCTGGAGCTGCTTTTTCTTTCCTGCCTGTGGCATGTGGACAGCCCCAGCTGGAGCAAGATGATCTTCATGGCCCAACCAACAACATCAGCAGCAACTTGGTACTTGCAGTCACAGGATGACTCTGCATTGGCAGAGAGCTTGGAAGGGGAATAACTGCCAGGGTTAGGCATAACAGAATCACTGAATCACAGAATCAGTCAGGTTGGAAGAGACCTTTGAGGTCATTGAGTCCAACCTATCACCCAATACCTTCTAATTAACTAACCCATGGCACTCAGTGCCTCATGCAGCCTCCTCTTAAACACCTCTCAAATGAGGTTACAAACAGACCTCTGGGATCATCGAGTCCAACCTATCACCTAACCCTTCTGATTAACTAACCCATGGCATTCACTGCCTCATGCAGCCTCCTTTTAAACACCTCTCCAATGAGGTTACAAACAGACCTCTGGGATCATTGAGTCCAACCTATCACCTAACCCTTCTGATTAACTAACCCATGGCACTCAGTGCCTCATGCAGCCTCCTTTTAAACCCCTCTCAAATGAGGTTACAAACAAACCTCTGGGATCATTGAGTCCAACCTATCACCTAACCCTTCTGATTAACTAACCCATGGCACTCAGTGCCTCATGCAGCCTCCTTTTAAACCCCTCTCAAATGAGGTTACAAACAAACCTCTGGGATCATTGAGTCCAACCTATCACCTAACCCTTCTGATTAACTAACCCATGGCACTCAGTGCCTCATGCAGCCTCCTTTTAAACACCTCTCCAGTGAGGTTACAAACAGACCTCTGGGATCATTGAGTCCAACCTAGCACCTAACCCTTCTGATTAACTAACCCATGGCATTCACCACCTCATGCAGCCTCCTTTTAAACACCTCTCCAATGAGGTTACAAACAACCCTGAAGATCAGGAGGAAAGGGGTGCGAGAGCAGAGGATGGATGTGACCATCTTCTGTGGTCATCCTGGGCTTACTCATCTGCACACAGCCATGGAGGAGGGAGCAAGGGCCAGCTGGGATGGGCTGCCAGCAGCCCTTAGTCAGGGCATTGCTCACCTTGGCTATAATCTTCTCACGGAATATCTCTGAGTTGGCAAAGTAGAGCGGGGAGCAGTAGGTCACTATTTTAATCCCATTAACTTCATGTGCCTGCAACAGAGACGAGAGCTGAAACCAGGCCAGATGAGGTGTGGTGAGGTGCAGGCTGGCTGGGAGATTGGGCAGCAGCTAAGTGGGAAGGGCAAACTGAAGGGCAGCTCTGCTGCTACACCTGAACCAAGCAGCAAACGGAGTCACCGAATGTCAGGGGCTGGAAGGGACCTCCAAAGCTCAGCCAGTCCAAGCCCCCTGCCAGAGTAACATCTTGTTCTTCACTGAGAGAGTGGTTGGCATTGGAATGGGCTGCCCAGGGAGGTGGTGGAGTTGCCATCCCTGGGAGTGTTGAACCCAAGCCTGGCTGGGGCACTTAGTGCCATGGTCTGGTTGGTTGGGCAGGGCTGGGTGCTAGGTTGGGCTGGCTGAGCTTAGAGCTCTCTTCCAGCCTGCTTGATTCTATGGTTCTATGATTACCCAGAGCAGATCCACAGGAACACATCCAGGTGAGTTTTGAATATCTGCAGAGAGAGAGACTCCACAGCCTCCCTGGGCAGCCTGTGCCAGGCTCTGTCACTCTCACAGGGAAAAAAATTCCTCCTCATGTTTAAATGAAACTTCCTCTGCCTCAGCTTCCACCACTGCCCCTTGTGCTGGCACTGGCATCCCCCAGCAGAGCCTGGTTCCAGCCCCTGCCACTCACCTGCACATATTGGTAACCATTGCTGAGGTCACCTCTCAGCTCCTCTGCTCCAAGCTCCCAGCCCCAGCTCCCTCAGGCTCTCCTCCTAACAGAGCTGTTCCGTTCCCTTCAGCATCTCTGTGGCTCTGTGCTGGACTTTCTCCAGCAGTTCTCTATCCCTCTTGAACTGAGGGGCCCAGAACTGGACACAGTACTCCAGATGTGGCCTCACCAGGGCAGGGCAGAGCAGAGAGGCAGGAGAACCTCTCCTACTAACCTACTAACCACAGCCCTTCTAATCCACCCCAGAATGGCATTGTCTCTGCTGGCCACCACAGCACACTGCTGGCTCATGCTCACCCTCCCATCCACCAGGATCCCCAAATCCTTTTCCCCTTCTCTCCCTTCCAACAGCTCAGTCCCCAACTTATACTGAAACTGCCTTGCTGGAGCAGAAACTGGGACTTGAGTTTTCCTGATCATGTTGGGTACTGGTGGCAAAGAAAAGCATTTTCTCTGAGTGGGTTTTAGCTTCTGCTCACCTTGCTGTAGGCTTTTGGGTTCTTGTAGATGTCAGTGGAAGTTACCTGGCCCAGGGTAGAGCCGTTACGGCTAGGAGAAAAGAGGTGAGCAGGGTTAGAGTGAACACTGCCAGGGATGAAAACTGCTTTGCTTCACATTCCACCCCAGGAGATTTGAACATTGGCTGCATGAAACTGCTCAGTCTTCACCCCTGCAGAGCCTACAGAGTCAGCAGTTTGAGATCCCAGACTGGGAAATACTAATAAAGAGCTTTGATGGATTAAAAACTGGGATGAAAACTTCAGCCCTGCTCTCTGCTCATGGCTTTTCCCCAGCAGGATTTTCTGCTGGGAGCCTCTGCAGGGTAGCTTTTTTTTTTTGTGCTGAAGTAAATACCTTCCTCTGCCTTGGGATGTGCACATTGCTCAGCCTGCACAGGAGTGGGAATGCAGGCAGTAAATTAGCTCCTGCCATTCCTGTTTGCACATTCCAGGGGCCAGGGAGGACACCTGCACTCCCCCAGGCTCCTGCCACAGGTTCCTTCAAGACATGGGCCAGAGGTTGGGCATAAAAAATAACAATCATCTGTCATTTATCCTGCAACTGGGAGATTTTGACTCCTCTCCTGGCTTGCTTTTTTTTTTTCCCTCCCCCCTTTTTATTTTGGGAGCTACACCACTACTTACAACTGGGTATGGAAAACCACAACCAGCACGGAAAACCCCACACCCACAGCGACTCCGTAGGGAAGGCTCAGGAAGAAAGCAGACAGGAAGCTCACCAGCCAGACCAGCTGCAGGAAGAGAAGAGCAGGGCACATCATTTCCATGGAATCATAGGGTTGTTTTGGTTGGAAAAGCCTTCTGAGATCCCTGAGCCCAACCATCGACCCAACACCATCATGCTCACCAAACCTCGCCCCCAGGTGCCATGGCCACAGGTTTCTGATCAGCTCCAGGGATGGGAACTCCACCACCTCTCTGGGCAGCCTGTGCCAACCCCTGACCACTCTTGCAGCAAAGAAGATGTTGCTGATATCCAACCCTGTTATAAACCTTGAGCCAAACCATTGACCCAACACCACTGTGCCCACCAAACCTTGCCCCCAGGTGCCATGGCCACAGGTTTCTTGAACAGCTCCAGGGATGGGAACTCCACCACCTCTCTGGGCAGCCTGTGCCAATCCCTGACCACTCTTGCAGCAAAGAAGTTGCTGCTGATATCCAACCCTGTTATCAACCTTGAGCCAAACCATTGACCCAACACCACCGTGCCCACCAAACCTCACCCCCAGGTGCCATGGCCACAGGTTTCTTGAACAGCTCCAGGGATGGGAACTCCACCACCTCTCTGGGCAGCCTGTGCCAACCCCTGACCACTCTTGCAGCAAAGAAATTGTTGCTGATATCCAACCCTGCTATCAACCTTGAGCCAAACCATTGACCCAACACCACCGTGCCCACCAAACCTCACCCCCAGGTGCCATGGCTACAGGTTTCTGATCAGCTCCAGGGATGGGAGCTCCACCACCTCTCTGGGCAGCCTGTGCCAACCCCTGACCACTCTTGCAGCAAAGAAATTGTTGCTGATATCCAACCTAAAGGTGCCCTGGCACAATTTCAGGCCATCTCCTTTACAGTATCACCTGATACTAGGCAGAGGAGACCAACTCCCACCTCACTCCAACCTCCTTTCAGGGAGCTGCAGAGAGCAATGAGGTCTTCCCTAAACCTCCTCTTCTCTAGACTAAACAACCCCCAGTTCCCTCAGCTGCTTCTTCTCAGCCCTGTTTTCCAGATCCTTCCCCAGCTTTGGAGCCCTTCTCTGGACTTGCTCCAGCTCCTCAATGTCCTTCTTGGAGTGAGACTCCCAAAACTGAACCCAGTATTTTGCTGGACCATGGGCTCAAGAATGGTGATGGATGGCAAATGGCTCTGTACTGATGTTCTGGACCTCAAGAACCACACAACTGAAGGTCATAGCATCATATAATCAGGCAGGGTTGGAAGGGAGCACAAGGAGCAGCCAGTCCAAACCCCTGCCATGCCCAGGGACACCCTACCCTAGAGCAGACTGCACACAGCCTCAGCCAGCCTGGCCTCAAACACCTCCAGCCATGGGGCCTCAACCCCCTCCCTGGGCAACCCATTGCAGCCTCTCACCACTCTCCTGCTCAACAACTTCCTCCTCACCTCCAGCCTCACTCTCCCCACCTCCACCTTTGCTCCATTCCCCCCACTCCTGCCACTCCCTCACAGCCTCAAAAGTCCGTCCCCAGATTTTTTGTAGCCCCCTTCAGATCCTGGCAGGCCACAAGAAGGTCCCCTGGGAGCCTCCTCTGCTCCAGCCTGCACAGCCCCAACTCTTGCAGTCTGTGCTCACAGCAGAGCTGCTGCAGCCTCTCAGCATCCTCCTGGCCCTGCTCTGGACACTCTCCAGTATTTCCACATCCCTCTTGTCCCAGGGGCTCCAGAGCTGGAGGCAGGACTCCAGGTAGCGTCTCAGCAGAGCAGAGCAGAGGGGGAGAATCCTCTCCCTGGCCCTGCTGGCCACACTTCTGCTGCTGCAAAAGGCCAAAGTGTAGAGTTCTGCAGCTACTCTAGTGACAGTTTACTGCATGTTTCCTCTGACACATCCCTGCTGGGAAGCTTGCCAGAAGCCTCACTTTTTCAGCCAGACAAGCAAGCAGTGCATTTCTGCACAGCTGCATGAACACCCTGCACAGTCCTTCAGCCCCAAACCTATCCATCAGCCTACCTAGCCAAGGAAAGATTCCTGCACCCCAGACACCATCTGCAGCTCAGTGACTGCTCCCAGCCCCAAGGAACCTCCTGGGCTCACTCAGGACACTTCAGGAGGGATGAGCAACTATCTAGAAATGACCTGAACACAGAGCAGATTTGATGACCAAGACCTGCTCCTCCTCTCAGCTCAGTGCTCTGACCCTTGGCATTTTCATTTGTCAGCACTCAGGCATCTGTCTGCATACAGAGAGGGGGAGATTTGGACTGGAGGAGAGGAACAAATTCCTTGCAGTGAGGGTGGGAAAACACTGGAATAGGTTGCCCAAGGAGATTGGGGATGATCTCTTGCTGGAAGTGTTCAAGGCCAGGTTGGAGGAGGCCTTGAGCAACCTGGGCTGGTGGGAGGTGTCCCTGCCCATGGCAGAGGGGTTGGAACTGGATGGTTCCTTTCAACCTAAGCCATTCTGTGATCCTTAGATACCCTCTGAGGATCATGATCAGGTTATGATATTGTTATAATCCCATTCTCAAGACTGATACAACCTAACTTTGACCTTGGCTCAAAGCAGAGTAACTCTGATGACTTCAGCACCTTAATTTTGATGCCTTTTGTGTATGAATGGTTAAGTCAGAGCTTGCCCCCATGCAGGCTTCCCCTGGGCTGTGTCTGTGGTGTGATCCCTGCCACTGAAACACAGCCAGAGTTGGGATAGTGAACACCCATGGTCTGACATCACTCAGAGGCAGTGTTCCCCCATTTTGGGACAGGACACTGAATCTAGTTCAAATTCCAAGGAGATTAAGGTCAGGGGAATGCAGTTCACTCCCTTGGCATCTGCTCAGTCCCCAGTCTCTGCACCTCTGGGCTCTGCAGAGTTGCTGGCACCACAAGGTTTGTTCCAGCAGCTCCACAGAGACACAGCACAGCTGGGGCAGTGGGGCTGGCTGTGCCAGATGCTGCCCGTGGGGCAAACCAAAGGGTTTCTGACAGCTGGTCAGCACATCTGGCAGAGACAACGCTGGCAGGGTGTTCTTCACACAACACTTTGCAGCTCTGCTCTCTCTACCATCCACTCAGGGACCAGTCCAGACTATGGGCTAGGGGCTGTGCAGCCCATCAGGCTGCCCTGACATGAGCTCCCAAAGCTAACCCACAAGGCAGAGCTCCTTCAGAGAGGTGATTACATTGCCATAGATGATTCCCAACAGGGAATCCCAGCTTCCCATCAGCAGCATTCCCACCCTGCCAGCCCTTGCCTGCATGACCATCTCAGCTCAGGCCTCTCACATCTCTGGTCCTCTCAGTCTGCTGGGCTCACTCCTAAGCATGGACCACTTGTTTGTAGCAGGAATGTGCCATCATGTCATGATCACAGCCTCTGCCTGCCAACCCATCTCTTCTCCAGCACCTCTCAGAACAGACCTATAGCAGCTTTCCAGTACCTGAAAGGGGCTACAAGAAAGCTGGGGAGGGACTTTCAACAAGGACTGTAGTAATAGGACAAGAGGCAGTGAATTGAAGCTTGAGGAAGGCAAATTGAGACTGGATATTGGGAAGAAATTCTTTGCAGTGAGGGTGGGGAGACACTGGCACAGGTTGCCTGGGGAGGTTGTGGATGTCCCCTCCCTGGAGGTGTTCAAGACCAGGCTGGGTGAGTCTTTAAGCAGCCTGGGCTAGGGTGAGATGTCTCTACCCATGGCAGAAGGATGGAGTGGCTGATCTTTAAGGTCCCTCCCAACCCATTCCCTGGTTCCATTCTGGGGAAGCTCAGGATGACTGAGGCCAGCCCCTCTGCACTCCTGGTACCTCCGGCGAGGTCTCTCACCAGGACCTGAGAGGATATTGGCTGCGTGTCCACACACACAGCCCTCAGCCGTGGGAGCCCTGTTCAAACACTGTCTTTTTATGTCAGACACATCCAAATTCCGTTCCCACTCCCCCACACCCCCTGCCTGGGTTTATACATCAACCAGTGCCTGGAGTCCTTATCGCTGTGAAGGGCTCTCCTCACCCTGGAGGGCTATTGTGTGAGTTTTGAAGTCATGACTCCTAGATATTGAGCAGGGCCGGTTTGGCTAGTTCTGGGCAAACAGGCTCCCACCGTTTGATTGGCATTTAAACACAGCAGGTAATAGTTCAGACCTCTCTGATATGTGCACCGAGCAGGAGGGTGCTCAGCTGGGCAGGACGAGCTCTGCCGCCGCTGCGTGGGACCTCGTTGGGGCTGCTCAGCCTGGAGGAGAGAAGGCTGCAGGGAGACCTTAGAGCTGCGTTTTGATATCTGAAAGGGAACTTACAGGAAGGTTGGAAAGGGACTGTTTAGAAGGGGGCTGTGCTGATGGGATGAGGAGCAATGGTTTGAAACCAGAGCAGGGACATCAGGAGGGAGTTCTTGGCAAGCAGAGTGGTAAAATACTGCAGCAGGTTGGCCAGAGAGGTGGTTGAAGTCCCATCCCTGGAGACATTCAAAGTCAGACTTGGTGTGGCCTTGGGCAGCCTGCTCTATTGGATGTGTCCCTGCTGACTTGCAGGGAGGTTGGACAAGATGAGCTTTGAGGGTCTCTTCCAACCTGATGCAATCTGTGAATGTGTGAGTTGGAAGGAGAATCACACCAGGAGAGGGAAAGCTTCCTCCTGCTGGGCACTCATAGAATATCACAGAATATCATAGAATATCATAGAATGAAGCAGGTTGGAAGAGAGCTCCAAGCTCAGCCAGCCCAACCTAGCACCCAGCCCTGCCCAACCAACCACACCATGGCACTAAGTGCCCCAGCCAGGCTTGGCTGAAACACCTCCAGCCACAGCCACTCCACCACCTCCCTGGGCAACCCATTCCAATGCCAATCACTCTCTCTGCCAACAACTTCCTCCTAACATCCAGCCCAGACCTGCCCTGGCACAGCTTGAGGCTGTGTCCCCTTCTTCTGTTGCTGCTTGCTTGGCAGAAGAGCCCAACCCCACCTGGCTACAGCCTCCCTGCAGGCAGCTGCAGACAGCAAACCATTCTTCTGGCCCCAGATGCCTGCTGGGGGTCCACACAGTTCTCCCTGCCCTGCCTCACACAGCCATGGGCTGAGCTGGCAGCAGAAGGTTGGTGGATGCCTCCCACCCACTCTCAGGCACTCACACAGTCCAGCTTGCTCTTCTTCCACAGGTAGAAGGGATCAGCCAGCTGCTTGAGGGAGTTTTTCAGGTTCACTGCGATGAGGGCTCCCAGGACAGACTGTGGAGGAGAGAGGATGGGATCAGAATGTGCCACATCTTGCAGGAGATGCTGCCTGCAGCCTTTGTCTTCCTTGCTCCAGATACCACCAGGGAATGGCAAAGGATGATCAAGGGAGGTTCTTCTCCCTCTCTACTCTGCCCTGGTGAGACCTCATCTTGAGTACTGCCTTCAGGTTTGGGGTCCCCAGGTGAAGAGGGACAGGGATCTACTGGCGAGGGTCCAAGGGAGGGCTACAAGGATGATGAGGGAACTGGAGCACTGCCTGAGGAGGAGAGGCTGAGGGCCCTGGGGCTGCTTAGTCTGGAGAACAGAAGACTGAGAGGGGATTTGATAAAGGTTTATAACTCTCTGAGAGCTGGGGGTCAGGAGGGGGGACAGGCTCTGCTCACTGCTCCCTGGATAGGACAAGCAGCAATGGATGGAAGCTGCAGCACAGGAAGTTCCAGCTCCACACAAGGAGCAACTTCTTGGCTGAAAGGCTCCCAGAGCCTGGCACAGGCTGCCCAGAGAGGTTGTGGAGTCTCCTTGTGTGGAGCCTTTCCAGGCCTGTCTGGATGTGTTGCTGTGTGCCCTGAGCTGGATTGTGTGGTCCTGCTGTGACAGGGGGGTTGCACTGGATGATCTCTTTGGGTCCCTAACATCTTGTGAGCCTGTGATGATGTTCACAGAGATCTCACTTGGATCTGAGCACCATCATTTAGCCTGTCCTTGCTCCCAGAGACTGAGTGCAGACAGGACCCCAGGCCAGGAACAAGCTGTGCTGAGCAGCAGTTTGCATCAGGGCTTTTTGGATCAGGACTCTGCCTCCCCTTGGGCGTGTGGAGTGTGATGCAATGGCTGAGCTGTTTGCACAGATGTTTGTCTTACCTTTGGAAGAGGTTCGAGGTAGATCCCCAGAGCCAGCATGGTCACCATAACCACCAAGGCCACAAAGAAGCTTGCCACCTACAGCAAAAGAAAGAAGTCACCTCAGCAAACAGGCAGGGTCTTCCTGACCCCCACTCTGGGTCTTTCCTCTCCTGCTTCTTCAGCCAACAGCACAATTGGTGGCTGCAGTGTTTGATGTTGGCTGGGATTTGGACTTGATGGTCTCTGGGGGTTCCTTCCAACCTCTAAAGCTCTGTGACTCTGTGATGTTGCAGAGCTCAGAGACAACCCCAAACTCCCCTCACATGGCAGCTCTGCTCAGTTGGAGAAGCCAGACTGAGAATGCAGACTTACAGCCCTACTTCTGCAAGCAACCCAAAGAACCATCTGGGGACCAAAATGGGTTTGGGGAGGGAGGAAATTCTGCTTTACTAAGAGCTCCTCTGTGGAGCTTCTCCAGAGCTGGCAGCATGCAGCAGCTGCAGAGCTTTGTGGTCAAGGAGGGTCTGGTAGGAAAGAGGAGGAGGAGAAGGCACTGACTTGTGATTTCCCTCCTGCCCCATCGACAGCAAGAGTGACGGAGAGAGCACAGCAGATCACATGGATTTTGAAGAAGGATCCAAAGAAGTTGCTGCAGCCCAGGGCCAGCATTTCCTGTGGAGATGGAGGAATGGTCACTGCCCTGCCAACCTGGCAGCTGCCAGGCAGCAAGTCAGTGCCTGAGGCTGGGGTTTGTGTGGCCAGGGAAGGGATCTGAGTTCCCTGCAGTGTTTCCCAGACCCCTTCCTTCCAGTAAGAGCTGGGATGGGCTCTGGTACACCAGGGAAACCTGGAATCACAGTTCCACATAAACACGTTGTCATCTGTTGACACACTGAGGGCAGGGCTTCAGCTGGTATGTGTGGCTGTTGTTGAAAGCTGCCACTGTGCCAGTGATGATGAAATAGGATTATTTGATGTCCTGCCTCTCACAGTAGCTAGGTGACACCCCAGGAATCCAGGTCTTTCTCTGCTCACTGGCAAGTTCCTGTGCCTCGTTATGCTCCAACAACCTGCAGAAATGCTCCCTCTCTCAGGTCTGGAGGCAGAGCAGAGCAGAGAGCTCAGCCTAAGGCTTGCTTCCCTTTTGCAGGTCCTCTCCAGACCACAGGAGATGGAGCTACCATGTCCTTTCCAGCCCCACAGGGCAAGGTGCCACCTGAGCCTGCACGCACAGGAGCAGCAGAGCTGTTTGGAGCAGAGCATGTTTGAAAGCTCTCTTGTTTACAGTGAGGGTGCTGGAGCAGGCTGCCCAGAGAGGTTGTGGAGTCTCCTTCTCTGGAGGCTTTCAAAATACACCTGGATGTGTTCCTGAGTGGCCTGCCCTAGGTGACCTTGCTTTGGCAGGGGGCTTGGACTTGATGATCTCTGGAGGTCCCTCACAGCCGCTAACCCTGGGTCCTGCAGGGAGCTTTTCCTTTCATGCCTGGGAGCAAAGGGAACTCTCCTGGGCTGTGTCCTCCCAGTGCAAGCATTACCTGGTTGGGGTCCACGTCGTAGCCATGCTTGGCTGCCAGTGTTCTCCCCATGGCCAGGTTGATGACGTAGCTCACGATGGCGAGGGAGAAAGCTGTGCCAATCATGTCCTTCCACTTGGTCACCAGGGGCAGGGTGGGTGCTGGGAACCTGCACTCAGAGAAGAGGTGAGGAGCAGTTGTGACAGCAGTGTCTGGATGCTTGGAGAGGTGGGGGAGAAACTTGTGTGTTGAGGAGTGACATAATCCTGGGCTGCACTGCGGGCAACTTGAGTGGCTGGTGGCAGTTGCACAACAGGGTGCAGCAGCAGCAGTGCTGCATAACAGCCCTGGAAGGGGACTGTCATACAGCAGGGAAGAGTGAGGTGTTCTCCAGGGAGGAAGGAGGAAGGAAAATGATCTGGAAGTTGTGTCAGACCTGCTCATGCACTCACCCCATGCTGATCTTTCCAACAACTGGCATGCCATACTCCTCAGGCATGTTGAAGCTGCCAGAGATCGCGGTGGCGACAATGACCTGAAAGCACAGAGAATGGAAGAGCAGGGAGCAGAGGGAGCCTGAGCTCTCTCAGGAGGACTAAGCCTGATGGGTTCTGGGGCTGACACTGGAAATCAGCATCCAATTTGGGCTAGGGAAAGGAGAGAACCTTCCCACCAGGAGTTATGTTCCTCATCTTCAGCATTACCGAGATGCAGGTACAGGGCAGCAGAGGTAGCACAGAATGGTTTTGGTTGGAAAAGACCTCTGAGGTCATTGAGTCCAACCATTGTACCCTCTGTGAGGATGGCTCAATTTCTGGCCCCAAGCCCTGTGTCCTGTTCACTAGGTAGATGCTCTATGTGCTGAGCCCTCTGTGAGCAGAAGTGGGTGTCCCAGGGCTGAGAGGTGAGGCTAGAAACTGTCTCCTGGAGGGACAGCTCACGCAGCACTTACGATGATGATCTCCATGGGGATGGGCATCCGGATCTTTTTCATGTACTTTAAGTTGAGCTCCTTGACAATCACCAGGAGCACAGCACTGACCAAGGCATAGACCAAGGAGGCCACATTGGTTTGGGGCAGACCTTTACAAATATCAATGAATGTCTGAAGGGGAGAGAAAAGGAGAAGATGTCATGGGGAACCAAAGACAATCCTGTGGACAGCACAGTGGAGGTCATTTGTTACCATAGTCAGCTGCAGACACCCTGAGATGTGACAAGGGGGAGAAAAATGCTAGAATCCCACTGCTGAGAGTCCAGCCACTGGCCCTGGGTCTGTGAGCCCAGCAACTGGCCCAGGGTCTGTGAGCCCAGCCACTGGCTCTGGGTCTGTGAGCCCAGCCACTGGCTCTGGGTCTGTGAGCCCAGCCACTGGCCCTGGGTCTGTGAGCCCAGCAACTGGCCCTGGGTCTGTGAGTCCAGCAACTGGCCCTGGGTCTGTGAGCCCAGCCACTGGCCCCAGGTTTGTGCTGTCTGGTTAGATGCAGTCCTGGCTGCATCAAGGGAGGATGCACCCATGGGAGATGCAGGAAAGGCCAGGAATGGGTAGGCCTGCTCACAGCAAGAGCTTCTCTTGCTCACCATCGTGCAAGGCTCCTGCAGTAAAGCAGCACAGTTCATGCTCTGCCCAGATCCCAGCCCCATTTCACTGCCTCTGGTTAGAAACTGGCAGAGAAGGGCCCAGATGTTGCAGGGGTGTGCTGGGCTGGGGGTGGTGCAGACGGCAGCATGCCCCATCCCTCCTCCCTTCCCTTCTCTCCAAGCCCCCTTTGGCCTTGCAGGAGTGGCAGTGCTGGTGGTCACTGGGGGGAGGAGGTGCAGGGAAGGTCCCTGGCCAGAGCCCCCACTTACATAGACGATAGCTAAGGGCCCGGTGTAAGATGGGACTGTCAAGCCGAAGACGTACTTGAGCACGGAGATGAGGATCTGCAGCCCTGCTGCTGTCATGAAGCCCCTGATGAAAGACTCTGAGAGGTAGATAGCAACAAAGCCAAACTGCACGAATCCCAGGCACAGCTAGAGGAGGACAGACAAGGTGGTGTTAGAGGCATGCCAGCCTGCCAGGGCGAGGTGTGCAGCCCAAACGCGCCCGCGTTGGGCAGGCTGCTCCTCTGGGAGAAGATCCACCCCTCCCACGTAGCCATGGCATGGGCTGGGCTGAGCTGGCTGTGCCAGAGCAGGGATGGGGAGAGGAGAGCTGCAGAGCGTTTGGCTGTCATCCCTGGCTGCTGGCTTCACCCTTGGCTAGTCACAGAATCATAGAACCGGTGAGGTTGGAAGAGACCTTTGAGGTCATCGAGTCCCAGCTGCACACCTGGAGCTCACAATCCCACCAGTGTGAGTTGGGTCAGAGAGTTTCACACCCAAGCCCACCCAAAACTTCCCTGCTGAGGCACCACCCACTCAGAAGTGGGGCCTCTTCTAGCATCTCCTGCTAGAACATCTCTGCTCTGGGGAGAGAACCTGGCTGACTCCATGTGGCCAGAGCACAAAGCAGAGGTGGCATGCAAGAAGCCCTTACTTGTATGATGGCTGTCAGGCAGGCTAAGGTGGCAGAGATCTCCAGCCTGGCAGCTTCCATGGCTGTGGTGTTGATGATGGTCTCGTTGGTGGTGTGGTTGAAGTACTGGAAGTCTGACTCTGGAGCCAGCTCATTGCAGACGTTGCCAACAATAATGCTGATGACTGCAAAAGTACCTGCAGCACAAGGCAGTGATGTCAGTAGGTCTCTCTAGAGGGCATCTCGACCTGGCAGGCACCTGCAGAGGTGACCGAGTCACCCAGCCCATCACTGCAGCCAGTCCTGTGGCAAGAGGTGGCAGCAGTTCACAGGGCTGAGATCCTGCTCTGCATCTAGAAGCAAGGAGCCTGTACACCCTTGATGGGCCAGGCTTGCCCAAACATCTCTGTTTTGGGGCACACAAAGTTTTCCCAGCTGGTATTTAACTGCCTCAATGCTCTGCAGCTGCTGAAGGGGCTGAGCACTGCCCTCTGAGTAGAGGCTGAGGGACCTGGGGATGTTTGGTCTGGTGAAGAGAAGACTTAGAGGGGATATAATCAATGGTTATAAGTATCTGAGGGCTGGGAGTCAAGAGGGAAGGGACAAACTCTTCTCAGTTGTGTCCTGTGATAGGACAAGGGGATGTAAGCTGCAGCAAAGGGAATTCCACCTCAACGTGAGGAAGAGCTTCTTGACTGTAAGGGTCCCAGAGCACTGCCACAGGCTGCCCAGAGAGGTTGTGGAGTCTCCTTCTCTGGAGCCTTTCAAGGCCTGTTTGGATGCCTTCCTGTGTGACCTGAATTAGATTGCCTGGTCCTGCTGTGGCAGAGGGGTTGGACTGGATGAGCTCTTTGGGTCTCTTCCAACCCCTAACATCCTATGAGCCTGTGATCCTGTGGTCCTGTGGCTCTTACCTGGGACCATCTGATGGATCCCACCAAGGAAGAGATATGTCACCAAGGGGAAGAAGGAGGAGTAGAGCCCATTGACAGGAGGCAGATTGGCCAGCAGTGCAAAGGCCATTCCTGGAAAACACAAGGGAAATAAGCAGGTCACCCAGGTGCATGCAGCTGCTGTCAGCCCCATGCTCTCCTCACACTCACAGCAGCCCCCAGAAGGTGCTGCAGACAGCACAGGGCTGCTCCTCCTGGGTAGGAGAGCCCAAAGAGGGCAGGGAAGAGCACCACAGAGAAATACAGGAACAGCCAGGTTGGAGATAGAGACTGGGTTGAACTGGACCATCAACTGCAGACCTCTACTTGAACTGGCAAAGTCCTCTTGGTGATCCCCAAAGTCCTTGTGACTCACCTTGTGGCACTTGGATCGTCCCTGCACTGAGCCCCCCGAGGACATCAGGCAAAATGTAGTCCTTAATTTTGTACTTGGGAAGCCACACGAGGATTGGGAAGAGGCTAAAGAGGGTGAGCTTGGCTCTGGAGGCTGAACATCTGGAGGAGAAACAGAACAGAAATAAGTCAAGAGAGAAGGAAGGAAGAGGGTTGGGAAGAGAGCAGGTGAAGGATCGAGGAAGGATCCTCCTAGGAATGTCTCAGCCTTTCTCCCACACCAAATCCTCAGCCCAGCATTTGGTGCTCAGCCCTTCCCAGGGAGTGCAAGGCTCTGGTGGTTAACTCTGGGCATGCCATGGAGGAGTACTGTGAGGATCTTCCTGACTTGGTGAGAGGTGCCCAGTGGCACAGCTGGAAGGAGAACCTGCACAGAGAGTAGGACTCAGCTCCCCAGCATCCTGATACCCTTTAGAAAGGGAATAGGTCAGCTGCAAGGAGGAGACACAGCTCAGAGATCCAAAGGGCAGCAGCACAGAGCCAAAGGTGAAGCATTTCAGGTGCTTGGTCGAGGACCCCAAGTGTGTCTGAAAGAAGAAGGCTGCTTCTAGGTCGACAGACAGAGTAGCTCCCATCTCTACCTGCTAAGATCTTCTTTTTCCTGCGTGGCTGCTGCCTGTTTCCAAGGAATGAAGCTCAATTCCCAAGGCACTGATAAGCAGGGTTATTAAGAAGGTCAGTAATCATTTTAATCAGCAAGCTGATAAAAGGAAATCCCAGCTGAAAAGCTTAAAGCAGCAATCCACATCCCCACACATACATCTCCAGCTCTACTTTTCTTTCCCCCTTTCTTTCCCACTATTAATAACACCTTGGAAACCACAAAGCCTCCTCAAATCCTGGATCCCTCTGCCACTTGTTCCACTCCTTTGCCTTACAGCCTGGCAGCAGCAGCAGAAGAGCAACTTGCTTGAGTGCAGCTTGCATTCCTCCTGTGCTTTTTATCCATCAGAGCCCTGAAATGGTCTCCCAAAGTTGCCCAGAATGAACTGAGCCTCCCTGAGATAAAAAAAAGGGAGCTGGATAGAATCACAGGATTGAATCATTGAATCCTTCTGCTTTTGATCCATCAGAGCCCTGAAATCATCTCCCAAGGTTGCCCAGAATAACCTGAGCCTCACCAGGATAAAACAGTGGGAACTGGATAGAATCACAGGATTGAACCATTGAATCCTTTTGCTCTTGATCCATCAGAGCCCTGAAATGATCTCCCAAAGTTGCCCAAAATAACCTGAGCCTCCCCAAGATAAACCAATGGGAGCTGGATAGAATCACAGGATTGAATCATTGAATCCTTTTGCTTTTGATCTATCAGAGCCCTGAAATGATCTCCCAAGGTTGCCCAGAATAAACTGAGCCTCCCTGAGATAAAACAGTGGGAGCTGGATAGAATCATAGGATTGAACCATTGAATCCTTTTGCTTTTGATGCATCAGAGCCCTGAAATGATCTCCCACAGTTGCCCAGAATAAACTGAGCCTCCCTGAGATAAAACAGTGGGAGCTGGATAGAATCACAGGATTGAACCATTGAATCCTTTTGCTTTTGATCTATCAGAGCCCTGAAATGATCTCCCAAAGTTGCCCAGAATAAACTGAGCCTCCCTGAGATAAAACAGTGGGAGCTGGATAGAATCACAGGATTGAACCATTGAATCCTTTCGGTTGGAAAAGACCTTTTAAGATCATTGAATCCAACCAGGTCCAAAGTGCATCCTGATGCCAGACCAAATCTGGTTGGCCCCTGCCCTCTTTGCCTCTGCTTTTCTGCATTACCTGAGATGGTTTTTCAGCTTCTCCCCAAGGGGATAAGTTCTGCTTTTCTTCTCAAACTCCTCGTCGAAGAGGCTGACCGAGTACGCGGGACGCTCGACGGCATAGCGAGGCCTGGCTTGGCTCATCTCTGGGGCATTGAAAAGTTCTCCCAGGGAGGGAGGGGAAAAAAAATTGATGTTAAAAAAAAAAATAATTAAAAAGAAATACTTTAAAAAAAAATAAGAAATGAAAGAAAAAAAAAAAAATCCAAGCCAAGAATGTGGCTGGAGCTGGCTCCACCTGCGCTATAACAGACCGGACACCTCCAGCGTCTGGGAGCCCTCCCCGAACATCTCCACCCTAAATAGTTTCCCCGTGGCGCAGAGGCAGGTCCTGGGAGTGGCTTCTCCCAGCACCAGGGGCTGCTGCTGCTGCTGCTGCCTGGCAGAAGGAGCTTCCCCAGCTGTTTTTGGGGTGATGCTGATGAGCGATGCCATGGGAAGGGGACCAGAGTGCGTCCCGGATTGGCTGGCAGATGAGCAGGGTTGGCAATCAGAGCTCTGCCACTGACTTGCCTTTTTGCCTGGGGCAAGTCACTTGGCCTCTCTCCTGCCTCAGTTTCACCATCTGCCAGTGGGGTTGGTGAGAGTTGGCAATGCTGGGCAGCTCTGACACGTTTTGCAATGGTTGATGCTGGCACTGAGGTTGAAGGTTGTTTCCATGGTCAGCCTGGAGAGGAGAAGGCTCCAGGGAAACCTTAGAGGTACATTTCAATATCTGAAGGAGACCTGCAGGAAGGGTGGGGAGGGACTGCTTAAAAGGGCTTGGTGTGGCAGGATGAGGGGCAATGGTTTGAAACTGGAGCAGGGGAGATTTAGGTTGGGCATCAGGAGGAAGTTCTGCACAATGAGAGTGGTGAAATACTGGAACAGGTTGCCCAGGGATGTGGTTGAAGCCTCATCTGTGGAGACATTCGAGACCAGACTTGGTGTGGCCCTGGGCAGCCTGAACTAGTTGGAGGTGTCCCTGCTGCCTGCAGGGAGGTTGGACAAGATGAGCTTTGAGGGTCCCTTCCAGCCTGATGCAGTCTGTGACTCCGTGTTCCTGCTGCTCTCTGGCATTCCTCAGCTTCCCTACTCCTCACTCTCCACGAGAGGCTGGGGATGAGTTTTAGGAAGTGATGTGCAGAAAGATAACTGTTGGCAACTCATTCCAGTGATGAAGATGCTGAAACATCTGGATGGACTCGTCCTGCCTGGTGCCTGGCTCTCACCAAAGAGAGATGAACTTCAGAGAACCCTTGTTTGGCTGTGACCAGCCATGCTGGGGATGAGGGGAGCATCATTATGATCTGGAGAGGCTGGGAGTGGAGGGAGGAAGTGGTAAGATATAAACCAAGGATCTTGGTAATTAGTTGTGGCATGGCATGTATCTAAATGGGTCATTGCCCAACACTGGGCTAGAAGAGGGGGTGGGAAAAGCTGATGATTCAGGCAAGAGAATGCATCAAGACACAACATCCAGGCTGCTGAGAGCTTGGAGAGTGATTTAAACGTCTCAGATCCTCCTCTCTCCTCTTCTGAGCCTGCCTGAAGTCGGTGCACACCCTGGCACCCAGGGTCATGGAACCAGGCTGAGCAAAGTGACCAATGCCAGCCCTCGCTGATAAGCAGTTACCCTGGAGTGGGGGCTGGGGGAAGTGAGTAATCTCCAGCAGAGTGGCCCAGCAGTCCAGGGCAGGAAGGAAAGGGTGATGCAGGCAGCTGAAACTTTGGGGAGAATTTAGGTCAGCAGCTTCATTATGCAAATGGCAGCTAATGGCTTTAGATAGGGAGGTCATCAGCCTCAGCTCTGCAGCTCTCTGCTTTAGTGATGCCAGGGGCAATCGAGCTCAGCTTGCTGGAAGCCAGCCCCAGCGATGCTGTCTTTCTGGTCCCAGGCTCTGACCTGCACCCATGGTGACTCTGGGAGGGTGCCCAGGCTGTCTTTGGAGGCCAGCTGGGTGCCAGCTGCCTGTGAGAGGTGACATGTCCCTCATCCTGCATCAGCGGGAGCTTCATCCAGTGCCCTCTGCAGGCACTTGCACATGGCCATCCCTGCTGCTCCTTTTCGGCTCCAGGCACCCTGGAAGCAGCAGTTAAGAGCTTTACCTTTTAGAGGATTGATGCAGCTGAGACTAAGCAACATCCCAAGCTCTCCCCCAGTCCCTAAGCTCATGCCTGATCATTCCCTGGTTTTCCCACATCGGTTTTGTCCCTGCCTGGAGCCTGACTCCAGATCCCATTGCTGAGCAGGTTCCCAGAGTGCTCAGCCTTTCCTCCAGGTCTCATCCTGCATTCCCAATCCTCTCTCACCGATATTTTGTGGCCCAGGTACAGACTTAGCAAAGAACTTCCAGGGGCAGACCCAGCTGAGTGCCTGCTGCAAGCAGTCTCTCTCAGCTGTATTTCTGGTCTCCAACCCTTGCCCAGCCTCATGCCTGCCCTCAGACAGCCTGAACCAGTCAGTTCCATCACAGCTCCTTAATGAATTTGTCCTGCTGAGCGAAAGTGGAAAAATAATAAACAGGGCAAGTGCCGAAGGGAAAATATCCTCATGATTAAATTCCATCTTAAACAAACAGGCTCATGATGTCAGCTGCTAAGACAGAGTCAGGTTCTTGCCTTGGCTTATCTCTGGCCTTGCCCTCGATCAAACAGCAGGGTAAACCTCAGAGATTTTGGAATCAGAGGAGAAGGAGCTGTGTGACTGCTGCCCGAACAAAAGGCAAACCCAGCTGCTGCCTCTGGGCTGGGTGGCACAAGACCAGATCTAGCTGCAGAGCTGCTGGGAGTCAGAGAAATCAGAGACCTTAAGCACAGAAAGTGGTTTGGGTTGGAAGGGACCTTAAAGATCATCCAGTTCCAACCCCCCTGCCATAGGCAGGGACACCTCCTACCAGCCCAGGTTGTTCAAGGCCTCACCCAGTCTGATCTGAAACACTTTCAGGCTTGAAGCCTCCACAGCCTCCCTGGGCAACCTGTTCCAGTGTCTCAGCACCCTCACCGTGGAGATTTTCTTCCTCATCTCCAGTCTCAATCTGTCCTCTTCCATCTCAAAGCCATTGCCCTTTGTCCTGTCACTACAAGCCCTTGCAAACAGTCCCTGCTCAGCTTTCTTGTGGCTGGGGCAGGATACTGAAGCAAGGCAACGTGTGGAGAGAAAAGCAGTGACCATGAATTGCTGTGTGGAAGGGACCAGGTCTTCCAGTATGGGCACAGAAATAAAGGACAAGGTCTGAAGGGAAGAGCTCCAAGTGCAGAGTCCCTGTTAGAAGCTTCTCAGCAAGGTTTTGGCTGAGAAATGTGAAGTTTGGCCTCACTGCTAAGTCTACTGAGCTTGGAGAAGCTGTGGCACACTGAGAGATGTATCTGTGCTGTGGTACTCAGAGCAAGCAACAAAGGAAGGCAGAACTGCTTCACTCCAAGCATATGATGCAGGTGAAAGATGTTGTCCCAAAAGGTCCTCAGCTAAAAATCCCATCAGCTCCTACCTGGCTGATCCTTGCCCTGCCAATCTCAAAGCAGCCTGCACATGCCAAGCAGGGACCTTTTTCCCCAGTGTTCATCTTGCAAATGCATTTACTGAGCTCTTATCTCCTGCCCCTGTGCTGGTGATAGCTGTGTTTGGGAAGAGGAAAGTCACATTGAGGTTTCTGGCCAGTGTTGATAGAAGCCATTGGCATAAAGCCACTTTCCTGTGCTGTCCTAGGCGTAGGAAAGGGACTTCAGCCCAAGGAGTGCGAGTCAAAATGCAGTGGGAGAGCAATCTCATCACTGCCTTAGGAGTGATACATGATCCCAGAGCAAGGGCTGGATGTTCTGGGGATGCCTCCTGTATTTTGGGGATTGAAAATGAGTGCTCTGATGCTGCCTCCTTTGTCTGCCCCCTCTCCATGCCCCCTTCTCCTTGCACAAGGCAATGCACGTTCAGATCTCCTTGCTGATTGCTTCTCAGCTGATGGAGTTCAGAGGTCCAGAGCCTTCCAAGCCCTGGGTGAATCTGCATTCAAAACACCTCTCTCCCAGCTCTCTTGCTCAAGAAAGGGTTATAAAAAGCAGCCCTCCCCTGCCCCAGGAGACAAGGTCTGCCTGGAGAAGGCAAGCACAGGTGCAAGGGTTTGGTTGCAACACCGGGACAGGGTCTTGACTCCTGTTGCCCTCAGTCAGTGCCTTCAGCACCCTGACCACAACAGCCCCCAGCCTCCTGCCGGCAGCTCTGCCTTGCAGGTGCCATGGAAGCCCTGGGGGAAGACGGTGAAAGGGCTCAAGTCTCACAAGGCCAGGTGAGGAAGCTGCCACCTCCTGCCCTGAAACCTGCCTGTGCTTCCTCACCGAGCACTGGCATGGGGAAGCACTGGGCAGGTGTGTGCCAGATGCTGTGCTGCTGAATCTGCAGGGCCAGGTGGTGCAGTACCAGGCTCTACAGTCCCAAATGCTGCAGTGCTAGATGGTGTGGTGCTGGATACCACAGTGCCAGGCTCTGCAGTGCTGAACACTGCAGTGCCAGGCTCTGTGATGCTGGATACTGCAGTGTCAGATATCATGGCGCAGTGCTGGATGCCACAGTGCCAGGCTCTGCACTGCTAGATGCTGCAGTGTCACATGCTGAAGTGTCAGATTCTGCAATGCTGGGCACTGCAGTTCCAGGCTCTGCAGGGCAAGGTTCTGCAGTATCAGGTGCTGCAGTGCCTCATCCTGAAGTATCAGGATCCGCAGTGCCAGGCTCTGCAATGCTGAATGCTGCAGTGCTGGACATCGCAGTGCTGGATGCCACAGCACCAGGCTGTGCAGTGCCAGATGCTGCAGTGCTGGACATTGGAGTGCTGAATGCCACAGCACCAGGCTCTGCAGTGCTGGATGCTGCAGTGCTGGACATTGCAGTGCTGGATGCCACAGCACCAGGCTGTGCAGTGCCAGATGCTGCAGTGCTGGACATCGCAGTGCTGGATGCCACAGCACCAGGCTGTGCAGTGCCAGGTGCTCCTCTAGACTGAACTCTGCCTCACCCTCTCACCACACACCCTCTTCCCTCTCCCTTTCACGCCTCTGGTGTGTGCTGGGCTCGCAAAGCAGCCAGGCAGGAGGACAGGGAGGTTTCTGCTGTCACTCAGCTCAGGTATTTCAAAAGGATCTTGTATAATTCACCTCTGCTCTCGGGCACGAATCAGCCCAGCTGCCTTTCTGGGGTCTCCACTCTCTCCAGCCTCTTGGCATCAGGGACAGACCAGGATCAAGTCTGGCTGATGACCACAGGACCCCCCCCAGCATGTTCATTGTGGTTGGTATCTTCAGCCTGGGCTGTTCCACTGGGCACAGCTTTCAGCTCACAGTTAAAATTGCTTTGATCCGATTTACCTTTGGCTCTGAATTGCCTTGAGGCTCATCTACAAATGAAAGCAGCTTGAGGTAGTCAAGCCAGATCTATAGCCTCAAGTTCCTGGCACAAGTCTAGTAGAGAAAACTCCTGACTTGGTATTCCAGGCAGGCTGGGAAAGAGGAAGAGGCAGAAGCAGGGAGGCAGTGGTCGTGTTGTGAGCTGAATGTACACAACAGGGTTTAGCTTTTTCTTCACCTCTGCCCTTTGGAAACAGAAGAGGTTGATGCTAGGAGGGCATCTGCTGAAAAATATCTCATGCCCAAAACAGACTTAGCCTCAGAAAAGGCCAAATTCCAGACTCCATGAGATGCAGTCAAAACTGAGCTGCTTCAATCCACTCTCCGCCAGCAGCGCGTGGTGATGAGCAGTGGGATAAAAGCCAGAGAGAAAGGAGAGGGAGAGAGGTGCTGGGAGGTGCTAACTGACCCTGGTGAGGCCCAGAGAGATGTGTGTGCCATGGGGACAGTGAGGAAACATCTCTGCTGCCCTCCAGCTCCCACCTTCCCACCTCACAGAATCACAGAACTAACCAGGTTGGAAGAGACCTCAGGGATCATCGAGTCCAACCTAGCACCCAACACCTTCTGATTAACTAACCCATGGCACCCAGTGCCTCATGCAGCCTCCTCTTAAACACCTCTCCAATGAGGTTACAAACAGACCTCTGGGATCATTGAGTCCAACCTATCACCTAACCCTTCTGATTAACTAACCCATGGCACTCAGTGCCTCATGCAGCCTCCTCTTAAACACCTCTCCAATGAGGTTACAAACAGTCCTGAAGATCAGGAGGAAAGGGGTGGAAGAGCAGGGGATGGATGTGACCATCTTTTGTAGTCATCCTGGGCTTACTCATCTGCACACAGCCATGGAGGAGGGAGCAAGGACCAGCTGGGATGGCCCTTGCTAACCCATGGCACTCAGTGCCTCATGCAGCTTCCTTTTAAACACCTCCAGGGATGATGACTCCACCACCTCCCTGGGCAGCCCATTCCAATGCCAATCTCTCTTTCCATGAAGAAGAGTGATTGGCATTGGAGAGCTCTGTTCTGGAACAGCTTGAGGCTGTATCCTCTTGTTCTATCCCTGGGTGCCTGAGAGAAGAGACCAACCCCAGCCTGGCTACAACCTCCTTTCACCCTCCTCACACCCAGCCTCAGCTCGACCATCTCCCCTCGGGAGCAGCCGTCCCGTTCCTCCCCTCTTACCCTTTTTACCACAGAGCAACCAAGCATTACCTCAATGTTTTTTCCCCCCCTTTTTTTTTGGTGTTGCTTAGAGTAAATATTTGGCCTGTGCAGTAGGTGATTTCCAGAAGGCAGATGGCCCTTTTCTTGTTGGGAGCAACCCAGCCCAGCGCAGGCAGCGGGCAGGAGCCCTGCTCCCTGCTCTTGTTCCCCCCCTCCCAGCTCGCTGGGTCGGTGCCAATGTTTGATGTACCACTTCACACGAGTTTCTAACCAAACTAGCTCTGCACTTGGTAACCAGAATAATAAGATCTGCAGGCATCTGCCAGCTACTGAGAGGGAAGCCAAAATGTTTGGCTGGCAGGGTGTTTGTTAAGTAAAACGTCTACGCTCAGCAGCTCGGCTCCTGCTCTCTTTTAGTGCTGTTCTAAAGGCAGCAAAATGCCCTGGGGACAGAGGATCTTGCTCTGTATGGGCACCGAGGTAAAGGAGCCAGAGCCTGGCTCCCTCTTCCCATGATTTGTTTGATAAACTTCCTTGTTCTCAGCCCCACCCAAACTCCGTGGCTGCATCCAGGACTGTACTGGAGCTGGGCTGGGGTAAGGCAGTGGATGCATAACCTGGGATGCAGGCATGGCCCCATCATCATCATCATCATCATCACCCTCCAAAACCCACCAGCTTCCCTGCCCTGCAGACCCCAGAGGTGTCACCTTGATCCCAGTGGTGCCTGGTGGGATCCTTGGCAGGCACAGAGCAGTGCTTGAGCTTAATGTCCTCCGAGTCTGTCCTCTGTGAAGTGGGGTGTCCTTGAGCTTAATGCCCTCCGAGTCTGTCCCCTGTGAAGTGGGGTGTCCAAACCCCCCATCACTCCTTTGCTGCTCCCTCAGCACCGGGATGGAGGGGAAGGGGAGGTTGGAATGAGAAGAGAAACTTGGGCATCCCTCTCTGCCACGAGTCTCTGCTCTCCACAGGCCTCTGAAACAGCCCTTGCCCTCCTCCTGGGCAGAGCAGGTGGGCAAAGCAAAGCCCAAGGAATGAAAAGGTTTGCAGACTGCAGCATTCCTGCACTGCCTGTGAACACTTCCCCGGGGAGATGCCTGCTGAGAGCTCGCTCCTGCACATGCTCCTCACCCCTATGAATTCACTCTTAGAGAGGGAAAAACACCTCTGGGGTCATCCAGTCCATCCTCTCCCAGAGGTAGAGGACGGGACAGCATTTCCCTCCTGGAAGTCTCTGACCCGGGGCAGAAATAACTTCTGCAGCTAGCAACAAATGTCACTCCAAGGACTTATCTTCAAGGGGAGGAAGGACAGGTCCCCAGCTTAAGTTGCCAGCTTGCTTGCAAATAAGGTGTGGACAAATTTGATCAGGGCAGAGCAGAAAGCATCCCAGCTGCCTGGGCAGCAGCTTGATGCAGGGCAGCAGGCCGATGGAAAGATTTCTCTCTTCAGATGTATGAGGAGGCCCAAACTGGACCTGAGCATCCTATGAAATGGCACTGGGAGCACCTGGAGACCCTGTGCCAAATGTGACAGGTCTCAGTCTGGGGGCACTTCTCTTTCCCAGCTTTAAAATTCCCTCCTTAATGCGATTTCATGCTCCCCAGGAGCTCCTGGGGGCAAAGACCCCTTTGCCTGGGCACAACCAATGCTTCTTAACCACTGCCTGCAGGCGCTGGGCTCTGCATCCTTTCTCCCTCTGCCTCTAAGTGCAAAGCTCAGTTTGGGCTGCCACATCCTTGGGGGGCAGCTCCCATGCAGAGAAAGTTCTGACCAGAAGAAGGATCCAGAAAAGAGAGGCTCTGTCATCAGGATTGCCTCTCTTATAGCAGGCAAATCCAAATCCCACCCCCCCCCCCTACCCCTCCCCTGCCCCAGATCTCAGCAGGAGCCAGCCAGGATAAGATGGCAGGATTTATTCTAGCAAGAATTAATTCACATATTTGGCTCTTCCAGCCTCTCTTCATAAACCAAGCTCTTGGTCTTCATAAATCAAGCTCTTGGATCATTGCTGTTGCTAATTCCTGAGTAAATCTGCTGCTGTAAATCCCCCCCTTTTTTTTTTTTGGCTAAAGGAGGCAGGAGGGGGATGGTGAAAAAAAGAGTGGGGGGGGGGGGGATAAAAAAAGAAGTAGCAGTTCTCCAAAGAGTGAAACTCACACCCAGTGGCTGTGCAACCAGAGTGTAAATCCCCCACGCCCACCCAGACAAAGAGGACGATTGTTGGAGCTGGGTTACCTGCGCCTGGCCGGGTGGAGAAAGGGGCAGCTTCTGCCCAGGGGAGCAGCAGCAGAGGTGGCAGGAAAGCCCAAAGCAGAGGAGAGGTCCTGCCCGGGAGGTGCTGCCGAGGAGGTGTGCAGAGGTCTGCGCTCAAAGAAGCCTGTGAGTCATTTATAAATCACCCCAGTCAAGGGGACCGAGGGCTGTGCTCGGCGCCTGATTGGCTTGCGGAGGCTAATTGCAAGCGAAGTACACCCAGGCTATGCCCAGGAGATAGCCAGGGGAGATAAGGAGAGATCTGAAGAGGGACGAGGGCTTTTTTTGGATGTCCTCCCCCCCCCCTCCCCACCTCACCCCGCTCAGGTCTGGGCTGATCACCTCCGCGGGACCCTCCGTGCTCTCGGTGACAATAGCTCATATTCACCCTCACCCCTCCCTCGCCTCGCCTCGGACTAGGGGCAGCAGAAGATGCTTTTGTTGGCCCGGGCCAGCTTCCCGGCGCGGCTGGGTTGTGTGTCCCCCCCCCCAGCCTGTGAGCTGCGGCTGCCTCCCGGCCGCGGGCAGGGACAATGGTGAGCTTTGTGCCAGCGCCGGACCCCTCCGCTGGGGCTTTGAAGGTGGAACTGGCTGGGGAAAGAGGTCCTGTCTTGTTTCCAGTTCAAAGGGATGAGAGGAGTGGGGAAGAGGAGAAGCCCTTACTGACCGTCCAGGCTCTGTTGTCCTGGGCAGAGAGGAGGTGGAAATCCTCGGTAGTGAAAACACTCAGGGCTGGGAGCCCTCCGTGGAAGCCTCAGCAGTGGAAGCCTCAGTAGATGGGCTCAGTAGAAGTCCTGAGCAGTGGAAGCCTCAGCAGTAGAAGCCTCAGCAGTGGAAACCTCAGCAGATGCCCTCAGTAGAAGTCCTCAGCAGTGGAAGCCTCAGCAGAAGCCCTCAGAAGAAGTCCTCAGCAGTGGAAGCCTCAGCAGAAGCCCTCAGTAGAAGTCCTCAGCAGTGGAAGCCTCAGCAGAAGTCCTCAGCAATGGAAGCCTCAGCAGAAGCCCTCAGTAGAAGTCCTCAGCAGTGGAAGCCTCAGCAGAAGCCTGCAGTGGAAGCCCTCAGAAGAAGTCCTCAGCAGTGGAAGCCCTCAGCAGAAGCCTGCAGTGGAAGCCCTCAGTAGAAGCCCTGAGTGGTGAAAGCCTTCAACAATGGGAGTCCTCAGCAGAAGCTCTCAGCAGTAGATGCCCTCAGGTGTTTAAGGCCAAGCTAGACGAGGCTCTGGTCAGCCTGATCCAGGGTAGGGGGGGTTGAAACTGGCTGATCCTTGTAGTCCCTTCTAACCCTGACTGATTCTATGATTCTATAAGCCCTCAGCAGTGGAAGCCCTCAATAGAAGCCCTCAGCAGTAGAAGTCCTTAGAAGTAGAAGCTCAGCGCAGTGAAAGCTCTCAGCAGTGGAAGCCCTCAATAGAGGTCCTCAGAAGCTCTCACCAGTGGAAGTCCTCAGTTGGAATCTTTCAACAGTGGAAGCCCTCAACAGAGGTCCTCAGAAGCTCTCAGCAGTGGAAGCCCTCAGTTGGAAGCTCTCAGCAGTGGAAGCCCTCAGTTGGAAGCTCTCATCAGTGGAAGCCCTCAGCAGTGCAGGGATGTGGCAGTGTGGATCAGGCTGGACAATCTGTCATCAGCCTTGCAGGGACAGTCCTCAGGCAGCAGCCACACCTGTGCTGCATGCTCCTCTGCAGCAGAGTTTGACAAGTTCTTCAGGTGCCCCTGGCAGTGGGGAGGGATGGAGAGGGAAGGTGCTGGCATAGGCCATTCGAGCTGCAGGCTTGGGAGTCACCCTCAGAGGTAGCTCTGAACCTCCTGACCTGGGAATTTGCTGATGCCTTAGGAAATGGAGTGCCTGGGGCTGAAAAGGGCACTGATGTGGGCAGGGAGCAGCCAGCTCAGCCTGGAGAAAGGGCTTGTCTCCTCCTGCCATCGTGTCACCAACCCACACTGGCACCACTGTGCCAAGCCCTGTCTGGGATCATGGTCTACTGCTCTCTTAGAGGGATCTGAGAGTTCAGGAGCCAGGTCTCAGCCAGGATGTCAGAGCTGATGAGATGGACATCAGCAGAGGACATCCCCAAAGGAGCAGGCCACTAGGAGGAAGCTGTGGGGGCTATTTGCTGTGGAAGAAACTTATCTTCCACGGTTCCCTCTCAGCCCCAAGGACACCACAGCAGGACCTCAAGGAGGTTGTGGATGCCCTCTCCCTGGGGGGTATTCAAAGCCAGGTTGGATGAGGCCTCGAGCAACCTGGGCTAGTGGAAGGTGTCCTTGCCCATGGCAGGGAGTGTGGAACTCGATGGTCTTGAAGGTCCCTTCCAGCCCAAACCTGTGATGGCTTTGCTACTCTGCCTGCTCCAGGCTCAATCCCAAAGGGCAGACACAGGGTGGCTGGGATGTGCTGGCACCTCTGAGGGTTTGCTGGGCTCTTTGTGGGAAAAACGATGGGAAAAGGGAGAGGGGAGAGAGGAGGCAGAGCTTGGAGAGAGGGAGAGGAGAGAGAGGAGGTAGAGCTTGGAGAGAGGGAGAGGAGAGAGGGGAGGTAGAGCTTGGAGAGAGGGAGAGGAGAGAGGGGAGGTAGAGCTTGGAGAGAGGGAGAGGAGAGAGAGGAGGTAGAGCTTGGAGAGAGGGAGAGGAGAGGAGAGGAGAGGAGAGGAGAGGAGAGGAGAGGAGAGGAGAGGAGAGGAGAGGAGAGGAGAGGAGAGGAGAGGAGAGGAGAGGAGAGGAGAGGAGAGGAGAAGAGAGGGAGGAGGTAGAGCTTGGAGAGAGAGAGAGAGAGGAGAAAGAGAGGGGCATGGCTGGGGTGGGGGGAATGCAGAAAGCAAAGATGTGGCCTTTGCTTGCTCCCAGGAGCCGTCAGAATAAAGCTCTCTGGTACCTTGTGCATGCAGAAGGTATCAGCGTCTACTGCCAAGAAACTTCATCTTCTGGGAATCAATCATTGTGCCTGGAGCATGCCAGAGGAACACCCTGCCGGAGGGTGCCAGAGGAAAGGGGCCTGATTCATTGCCCTCTGACAGGCAGAGGTAATCATTGCCAAGCAGTTACCCTGTAAGTATCATTAATAACCCCTATCAAGTGTTTCTTCGAAGGACAGCCTGATCGGCAGCGAGCCCTTTGAGACAGGAACGTGTGACACGGCAGCAGGACACCCAGCCGCTGCCCGCAGCCAGCCCTGCCACCAGCTCAGCCCAGGCAGCCCCAGCACCCAGCACAGGCACCGGCACCCAGGGCTCAGCACAGCACCAGCACCCAGCACAGGCACCGGCACCCAGCCCAGGCACCGGCACCCAGGGCTCAGCACAGGCACCGGCACCCAGCCCAGGCACCGGCACCCAGGGCTCAGCACAGGCACCGGCACCCAGCCCAGGCACCGGCACCCAGGGCTCAGCACAGCACCAGCACCCAGCACAGGCACCGGCACCCAGGGCTCAGCACAGGCACCGGCACCCAGCCCAGCACCAGCACCCAGGGCTCAGCACAGCACCAGCACCCAGCACAGGCACCGGCACCCAGGGCTCAGCACAGCACCAGCACCCAGCCCAGGCACCGGCACCCAGGGCTCAGCACAGGCACCAGCACCCAGCCCAGGCACCGGCACCCAGGGCTCAGCCCAGGCAGCAGCACCCAGCCCAGGCACCGGCACCCAGGGCTCAGCACAGGCACCGGCACCCAGCACAGGCACCGGCACCCAGGGCTCAGCACAGGAATCAGCATCCAGGGCTCAGCACAGGCCCCAGCACCCAGGGCTCAGCACAGCCCCAGCACCCAGGGTTCAGCACAGGCTCCAGCACCCAGGGTTCAGCACAGGCACCAGCACCCAGGGCTCAGCACAGGCACCAGCACCCAGGGCTCAGCACAGGCACCAGCACCCAGGGCTCAGCACAGCCCCAGCACCCAGCCCAGGCACCAGCACCCAGGGCTCAGCACAGCCCCAGCACCCAGCCCAGGCACCAGCACCCAGGGTTCAGCACAGGCACCAGCACCCAGGGCTCAGCACAGGCACCAGCACCCAGGGCTCAGCACAGCACCAGCACCCAGGGCTCAGCACAGCACCAGCACCCAGGGCTCAGCACAGCCCCAGCACCCAGGGCTCAGCACAGGCACCAGCACCCAGCCCAGGCACCGGCACCCAGGGCTCATCCCGGGCAGACCCAGCACCCAGGGCTCAGCACAGCCCCAGCACCCAGGGCTCAGCACGGGCACCAGCACCCATGGCTCAGCACAGGCACCAGTCACAGAACCATAACATCACAGGACCAGAGAATCACAGCATCACAGAATCACATAACCATAAAGTCACAGGACCATAAAATCATAGAATAACAGAATCATAAAGCCATAAAATCATAGAATCACAGAAACACAGAATCAAAGAATCATAGAACCACAGAATCACAGAGTCACAGAACCACAGAATCACAGAGTCACAGGACCATAGAATCACAGGACCATAGAATCAACCAGGTTGTAAGAGACCTCCAAGATCACCCAGTCCAACCTATCCCCCAGCCCTATCCAGGCACAGAACCACAGAAGCACAGAATCACAGACCAATAGAACCATAGATTCATAGACTCACAAATTGATTTGGGCTGGAAAAGACCTCAAAGATCATCTAGTTCCAACCCAACCCCAGCCACTGCCATGGACACCTCCCACTTAGGTCAGGCTGCCCAAAGATCATCTCTGCTGTAGAGGTGCTGCTGGCATTGCTGAAGCACCTGGACAAGCAGCTAATGTCTCTATCCCTGGATTCATTCCAAACCTCCTTGCACTTCATCCTGATCAGCCTGCTTTAGGTGACCCTGCTCTGGCAGGAGGTTTGGATGGTCTCCAGAGGTCACTTCCAACCTCTGTCATTCTCTGATCTGTGTTAAAGGGACTTTAAAAAGAAAGTATTCCTTCTGCCTTTTTCCTAGTGGAGCTCCACCAGTGCAAGAGGTTTCCCCCTCCCCCCACTGACATCCCAGAGCTGTGAACCTGGAAAATTTAGTAGGGTTTGTTCTCTTCTCTCTAATATCAGGTGATAGGGTGAGAGGAAATGGCCCAAAATTGTGCCAGGGGAGGGTTAGGTTGGAGATTAGGAAGAACTTCTCTCCTGCAAGAGTGGTCAGAAGTTGGCACAGGCTGCCCAGGTTGGTGGTGGAGTCCCCATCCCTGGAGGTGTTCATGGAATGTGTGGACATGGCACCTGGGGACATGATTTAATGGCCATGGTGGTGTTGGGTTGCTGGGTGGACTTGGTGACCTTTCAGGTCTTTTCCACCCAAATTGTATGGGTGATTCTATGACTCTGAGTGGCCACAAGTACCACAGGATCACAGAACAGTAGGGGTTGGAAGGGACCTCTGGAGATCATCCAGTATGGAGGCTAAAGGACTTGTGTGAGATCAGGATCTGAGCATGGAATAGGACCACAGAGCCCTGAATTGAAGCTTCCAATGGATCACAGCCCTCTGCCTTTGCACAAAAGCAGCTGCCAAGCTGTGCACCCAAGGAAGTCCTCAGTCTGGTACCTGAAGTGATCCTACAGGAAGGCTTTCAGGAGGGTGTCTAGGGACAGGCCAAGGGGGAATGGTTTGAAGCTGAGGCAGAGCAGGGTTAGAGTGGAGCTGAGGAAGAAGCTCTTCCATAGGAGGGTGGTGAGACTCTGGAGTAGGCTGCTCAGAGAGGCTGTGGCTGCCTCCTGCCTGGGGGTGTTCAAGGCCAGGCTGGATGAAGCTTTGAGCAGCTGAGTCCACTTGAGACTTGTCCCTGCCCTTGGTGGGAAGGTTGGAGCAGATGAGCTCTGAGGTCCCTTCCAACCTGAGCCACTCCATGTACGAGGCTGTTGAGACTCTAGAAGAGGCTGCTCAGGGAGGTTTGTGGCTGCCTCCTCCCCAGAGCTATTCAAGGCCAGGTTGGCTGAGACCTTGAGCAGCTGAGTCTAGTTGAGAGGTGTCCCTGCCCACGTCAAGAGGTTGGCACAGATGATCTCTGAGGTCCCTTCCAACTTAAGCCACTCTGGTTATATAATTCCCATGCCAGGGAACATGCCCACAGTGGATGACTTAGATGAGATCTTCAGGCTTGCTGTGTCCTCTTCAAACCCTGGTGCCCCTTTTGCCCAGGTTCACCAATGGTTCCCACTGCACAGGGGCTGGTGAGCTCACAGGGAGCCTGGCACCTTTCTAGGGCAAGAGCTGCTATTCCAAAGTCCTGGTGGGTGTGATCAGGGAACAGTGAGGTCTTGCCCTCTGGTAAAAACAGCCCCATTTAGCCACTGATGGTCCTTTGGTGTTTCTTGCACTGCTGGTCAAATTCCAGCTTCAGGAACTATCAATCTGGCTTTGATTCTGCCCCTTTCTGCTTCAGCCCAACTCAGCACAGCTCACCCAAGCCACTCTGATGAGTTATGGCCCGGCCAGGATGCTGTGCAGTTTGCATTGCTCTGTCAGGGGAGCTGCCTGGAATGCCAGGAGATCAAAAGACACCCCAGGGACTCCTCTGGGTCAAACCCAGAGCCCTGGGTGCAGAGACTGCTGAGCTCTTTATCTCCAGGTCTGATAAGAGCATTCCAAGTGACGGAGTGTGTGGATTTATTTGCAGATGATTAATATTAGCAGCTCTATGGCACTTAATGAGGGTAATAATTCAGTGCTAATGTACTGATGGAAATGATGAGAAAGCTTTCTTGCAACCCTGAGGCTGGAGTCAGTGGAGAAAGGCACCACAGCCCCCAGCGTGGAGGGAGCTGGCTCCTGGGAGCTCTGCTGCGGGTAGCACCTTGGAGCAGCCTCCAGCTTTTCTTCTCTCCCTCCCTGGGACCTGCAGCTGGAGATGATGCTTCTTTTTTTGGGCAGTTTCACCAAGGAAACAGGGCTTGAGTGGCCACAGGTGCAGGCAGGAGCCAGGGTCTGGGATGGAGATGCTGCAGGTGGAGTGGGGAAGCCTTTGTGGAGAGAAATTGATGCTTCCAGGAGGAGCTGGGAGCTCCTGGAGGGCTGCTGCTGCACATGGCTCATGTGTCACTCAGGCTGTGACACTTGCTGTGACAGGGGATATCTGATGCTGGGTGGAGCTGCCTTTCTTCCCTGTTTCCCTGTCTGTCTTTTCAGGAGCTTTTGGAATCAGCATCAGCTAGATCCCAGGCTCACAGGATGTCAGAGGTTGGAAGGGACCTCCATAGATCATCCAGTCCAACCCCCCTGTCAGAGCTGGACCATACAACCTAGCTCAGGTCACACAGGAACACATCCAGATGGGTCTTGCAAGTCTCCAGAGGAGACTCCACAACCTCTCTGGGCAGCCTGCTCCAGTGATCTGTGACCCTTACAGTCAAGAAGTTCTTCCTCATGAGATGGGAGAACAGGGACTGGGCTGCCAATTCCTGCAGGAATGAGGTGGCCATGGCTGGAGCAAGGTGTTGGACATGCCAGGTGCTGTAGGATGCTCTGTCTGTGGACTTGCTCAGTGCTGTAGGACTCTCTGCTTGCAAGCAGAGGCTGAGCAGGGCTTGGTGCCTGCTGGGTACCTGCAGTGCAGTGAGCAGTGTCACCTTAATGTCACCACACAGAGCCTGGCTGGAGGTTCCCAGGGCTGGTTATCATAGTTTCCTTCTCAGCAGGAACACAGCTCCTGGGCTAGGCAGGACCTTGTGCTCTTGCTGGCAGACATGGCCAAGCCACTGGCTCCATGGTGCCAGGTGATGGAGACACCAGGCTGGCTTGAAAGGGAACCGCCGACTTATAATGCTCCCCAAACTTCCCCCTTTGCTGCAGGGACATGCAGTTGGGTCTCAGCAGCTGGCACAGGGGTCAATGGCTTTATCCAGGGAGGAATGAGGAACTCCATGTCCTAAAGGGAGACAAGGAGGTTATTTACAGCCCCAAAAGAAAGGGTGGAATGCAGGAAGGCATGGGGAGGTTCAAAGCTGCCCCTGTGGCTCAGTGGAGTTTATTTGATGGTGTGAACTTAGAGCTGTGGAGAGGCTCTGCAGCTTTCTGGTTATCTACTGGAGGGAATTGCTGTGTTCCATCTGCTCCTGGGCTTTACAACCTGCCTTAGCCCTGCAGGGACATCTCCAAAGGCAAGGGAAGGGGTAGTGTCCTCCTGAGATCTTGTCCCCTGCACGTATCTGTTGGCTAAACCCTACCACATCAGTGCTGGCCCTGGGCTTCAGGAGGCCTCCTCATGGGAGAGCCCTGGGCCAGAGCAGCAGTGCTGGCAGGAGGACACTGCAAGAGCATCCTCAGATGGAAGGCTTGGCAGTGTAAAGGCATCATGGCTTGGGAAACAGAACATCTTCTGCTGGTTAAGAGTCAACCCCACTGACTCTGCTCTCCCTTTGGAGCACAGCAAGGTCCCCAGAGCATGTTCTGTTGGCTGAGGTCAACCCCACCAGCTCTGCTCTCCCTCTGGAGCACAGCAGTGTTCTGTTGGCTGAGGTCAACCCCACCAGCTCTGCTCTCCCTCTGGAGCACAGCAGTGTTCTGTTGGCTGAGGTCAACCTCACCAGCTCTGCTCTCCCTCTGGAGCACAGCAGTGTTCTGTTAGTGAGAGTCAACCTCACCAGCTCTGCTCTCCCTCTGGAGCACAGCAGTGTTCTGTTGGCTGAGGTCAACCCCACCAGCTCTGCTCTCCCTCTGGAGCACAGCAATGTTCTGTTGGCTGAGGTCAACCCCACCAGCTCTGCTCTCCCTCTGGAGCACAGCAATGCTCTGTTAGTGAGAGTCAACCTCACCAGCTCTGCTCTCCCTCTGGAGCACAGCAGTGTTCTGTTGGTTGAGATCCACTTCACCATCTCTGCTCTCCCTCAGGAGCACACTAAGGTCCCAAAGCAAACATCATCCCCCCCAAGAAGACCCTGGCCAGCAGAGGGGCAGCCCCCAGAGAGCATGGTGGAGCAGAGGTGGGCTGTGTGTGGCAGGTGTTGGGCTGTTTGTCCTCAGCAAAGTGCTGAGGTTGGATGTTGCTCTCCTGACAGCTTCCCAGCTCTGCCTCCCATGACCTTGAGCAAGAGCTCTTATCTTATTTGTGAAATAGGTGCTAGATAGCTGCCTGCTCCAAGGGAGCACTCAAGTGCTCAGCAAGGTCTGCCCAAGGCCCAGAAACACCAACCCCCAGCAGCAGGGCAGAAAGAAGGTTGGAATGAGGTGGGGGTCAGTGTCTTCTCCCTTGTGACAAGCGATGGAATGGGAGGAGATGGCCTCAGGTTGTGCCAGGGGAGATTTAGGTTGGATACTGGGAAAAAAATTCTTGAGTGCAAGGGTGGCACTGCCCAGGGAGGTGACAGAGTCCTCATCTCTGGAGGTGTTCAAGAAACCTGTGGCCATGGCACTTGGGGGGGCATGGTTTGGTGGGCATGGTGGCGTTGGGTGGGTGCTTGGACTGGGTGATCTTGGCAGCCTTTTCCATCTGAAACAGTTCCATGACTCTGTGATAAGAAGCTCCCAGGGGCTGGGTGGGGAGCAGTTAAAAATGCATGGCCTTGCAGCAGCTCTGTGGGGAGGGGGCTGCACTGCTGCACGGATCACCCCCCCGGGGCTGCCATGCCAAGCATCCTGCACGCCTGGAATCTGGGCTTGGGGCTGGCTCCAGGCTTTGCTTCCCTCCACCCCCAACTCGTTGCTTCCTCCCCTTGAGGCTCCTCTGAATGAGGAGAGTCAACCAAATATGGAGCTATTTCTTTCTGCTGAAACAATGAAATCCCTGTCAAGGGAGGTTGGACAGGTGAAAAACAAGCAAGGAAAATGGAATCTTTCTCCCAAAGCTGTGGGGAGCTGAGTGGAGGAGCTTGGGAGAAGCTCAGCCACAGGCAGCTTCTTCCCTCTTTATGCTGATCAGACACTGGCACAGGCTGCCTGGGCAGGTGGTGGAGTCCCCATCTCTGGAGGGGTTCAAGAAACCTGTGGCCATGGCAGCTGGGGACATGGCTTAGTGGCCATGAAGGGGTTGGGGTGATGTGGGACTGCATGGTCTCAGAGGAGCTTTTCCAACCCAAGCAGTTCTCTGATTCTATGCTCCTGCAGGGCGATGCAAAGCCAGGGGAAGCTGCAGGAAGGAGCAGGGAGGAGCAGATGAAAAGTGAACGTGGTCCCAGCTCACTGCCTGCTGTGTGGCCTTGGGCAACTCATTAAGGCCAAAAGGCTCCAGCCTCAGCGATGGGAGATAAGCCCTGCAATGAACCACCTCATTGTGCAGGGCTCTGAGGTCGGCATCTTGAGTGCTGCCTTCAGGTTTGGGCTCCCCAGTTGAAGAGGGACAGGGATCTGCTGGAGAGAGTCCAGGGGAGGGCTAGGAGGATGATGAGGGGACTGGAGCACTGCCTGAGGAGGAGAGGCTGAGGGCCCTGGGGCTGCTTAGTCTGGAGAACAGAAGACTGAGAGGGGATTGAATCAATGTCTATAACTCTCTGAGGACTGGGGGTCAGGAGGGGGGGACAGGCTCTGCTCACTGCTCCCTGGGATAGGACAAGCAGCAATGGATGGAAGCTGCAGCACAGGAGGGTCCAGCTCAACACAAGGGGAAACTTCTTGTCTGGAAGGGTCCCAGAGCCCTGGCACAGGCTGCCCAGAGAGGTTGTGGCTCTCTGGAGCCTTTCCAGGCCTGTCTGGATGTGTTGCTGTGTGCCCTGAGCTAGATTGTGTGGTCCTGCTGTGGCAGGGGGGTTGCACTGGATGATCTCTTTGGGTCCCTTCCATCCCCTGACATCCTCTGAGCCTGGGATCTTCAGAAGCATTCAGGTGTTTCAGGTGGGGATGGCAGTGATGGAGGTCCTGTCCCCTCTGCTCAGAGGCATCTCCTGCATCTCCTGCAGTCTCTCTGCCTCTGGCATGAGTTTTGGCCAAGCTCTTGAGGTGCTGCATTGAAGGCCAAGTGCTGGTGGCCCCAGGCCAGGAGCCAGGTCAGGCTGCCAAGATGCCTTGCAGGAGTCAGTGGGCAGAGGGCATTTGAAGCTGAGCAAATCATTTGGGACCAGAGGGGTGCAATGTCTGGGTGAAATCTGATGGGAGCTTGGTTCCCTGATTTGAGCCTTGCCCAGGGTTTGAGGGGGAGGCTGCAGCCCTGCTCCATGCTGCCCTGGCTCCTGGCCTGGCCATCAGCCCCGGGGGTGCTGGTGACCTCATGTGGGTTGTGCTTTGCAAGCCCTGGTGGTGCCCAGCCAGGGCAGCAAGAGGAAGCAGGACTGCACCTCCCTTTGCTCAGCACGGGTGGGCTAACCCAGGAGCTTGCAGACCACCACAGTTCACACTCTGAGGAGCAGCTTCTTCATGCAGGACAGAGCCTGACCCAGCTCAAGCTAAAATCAAGGGATTTGGGGCTCTGTGAGCTCTGGATTGGGCAGCAGGCACAGGAGAGTGAAGCTGCTCCTGCTCTCTAGGTGCAGATGGCACCAAAACCTCTCAGGGGAGACAATATCCATCTCTGTGCCAAACCCAGTCTGTGGTGAGCTCCACTGCATGCTGCATCCTGCATCCTTGTGCCTGTCCCACCCCAGTGAAACCAGTCCCTATGGATTTACCTGAGCTGCTTTTGGCCTATGTGTTTGGCCCTCACCCAGGACCCTCTGCAGAGCACTCAGCAGTTCTGGAGGGCTTTGCAGAATGCATCTCTACTGCAAGCCAGGGTGGAGGACCCTGTGAGCAGGGCACTGCCCTCAGCAGCGTCCCACGGGACCCTGCTGCAGCCCCATGCCAGGCTGGCTGGAGCAATCCTGCCCATGCCAGCAGGCAGCTGGAGCAGCCTGCCCTTTGCTGCTGGTGGGAAGGACGCCTGAGGCTCAGGCTTGCTGCTGACTTCAGCGTCTACCTCAGCTGACTGGGGGACTGCCCACAGCCCCTAATCCTCTCTGCGTGCTGGCTCACAGCCCTGCTGTGTCCCCCCCAGCCCTGCCATGCCCTCCAGTCCTGCTGTGTCCTCCAGCCCTGCCACAACCTCCAGACCTGCTGTGTCCTCCAGTCCTGCCATGTCCTCCAGTCCTGCCACAACCTCCAGTCCTGCCATGTCCTCCAGTCCTGCCATGTCCTCCAGTCCTGCTGTGTCCTCCAGTCCTGCCATGTCCTCCAGTCCTGCCATGCCCTCCAGTCCTGCCATGTCCTCCAGTCCTGCCATGTCCTCCAGTCCTGCTGTGTCCTCCAGTCCTGCCATGTCCTCCAGTCCTGCCATGCCCTCCAGTCCTGCCATGTCCTCCAGTCCTGCCACAACCTCCAGTCCTGCCATGTCCTCCAGTCCTGCCATGTCCTTCAGTCCTGCCATGTCCTCCAGTCCTGCTGTGTCCTCCAGTCCTGCCATGTCCTCCAGTCCTGCCACAACCTCCAGTCCTGCCATGTCCTCCAGTCCTGCCATGTCCTCCAGTCCTGCTGTGTCCTCCAGTCCTGCCATGTCCTCCAGTCCTGCCATGCCCTCCAGTCCTGCCATGTCCTCCAGTCCTGCCACAACCTCCAGTCCTGCCATGTCCTCCAGTCCTGCCATGTCCTCCAGTCCTGCCATGTCCTCCAGTCCTGCTGTGTCCTCCAGTCCTGCCACAACCTCCAGTCCTGCCACAACCTCCAGTCCTGCCATGTCCTCCAGTCCTGCCATGTCCTCCAGTCCTGCCACAACCTCCAGTCCTGCCATGTCCTCCAGTCCTGCCATGTCCTCCAGTCCTGCCATGTCCTCCAGTCCTGCTGTGTCCTCCAGTCCTGCCATGTCCTCCAGTCCTGCCACAACCTCCAGACCTGCTGTGTCCTCCAGTCCTGCCATGTCCTCCAGTCCTGCCACAACCTCCAGTCCTGCCACAACCTCCAGCCCTGCCACAGCCTCCAGCCCTGCCGTGTCCCTCAGCCCTGTTGTGTCCCCTAGCCCTATGCATCCTCCAGCCCTGCTGCATTCCCCAGTCCTGCTGTGTCCTCCCAGTCCTATCTTGTCCCCTAGTCCTGCCATGTCCCCCAGCCCTGCCATGTCCCCTAGCCCTGCCATGAACCCCAGCCCTGCCATGACCCCCAGTCCTGCCGTGTCCACCAGCCCTGCTGTGTCTCACAGCCTTGCTCCTCACAGCCCCCAAGGCTGGACAGAGCCCCAGGCCCTCACACGACCCCAGACAGACTCCCCACAGTGACAGACAGGCTGGAGGAGAAGCATCAACATGTGCCATGGAAAGGTGGATGGTACAGCAGAGGGTGAGAAGGTGGTGAGAAGGTGGTGAGAAGGTGGTGTCTGCTCTCACCTGGCTGTGCTTCAAGCAGAGCCTAATTCCTAGACTCATAGAATGGGTTGGGTTGGAAGGGACCTTTAAAGATCATCCAGTTCCACCCCCCCTGCCATGGGCAGGGACACCTGGTTTGGCACCTCTGAGTCTGCCTAGCTGCTGGGGGGAGGTGCCAGCCTGCCTTGGGATGCTCTGGTGCTGCTCCCTGCCCAGCCACCCCAGGACACCAAACCTTTTGTGAGCACAGCCTGAAAGAGTTGGGGCTGTGCAGGCTGGAGCAGAGGAGGCTCCAAGGGGACCTTCTTGTGGCCTGCCAGGATCTGAAGGGGGCTACAGAAAACTGGGGAGGGACTTCTGAGGCTGTGAGGGAGTGGCAGGAGTGGGGGGAATGGAGCAAAGGTGGAGGTGGGGAGAGTGAGGCTGGAGGTGAGGAGGAAGTTGTTGAGCAGGAGAGTGGTGAGAGGCTGGAATGGGTTGCCCAGGGAGGTGGTTGAGGCCCCATGGCTGGAGGTGTTTGAGGCCAGGCTGGCTGAGGCTGTGTGCAGCCTGCTCTAGGGTAGGGTGTCCCTGGGCATGGCAGGGGGTTGGCACTGGCTGCTCCTTGTGGTCCCTTCCAACCCTGCCTGATTCTATGATTCCAGAAGGGTGAGCTCAGGTTGAGTTGTTTCTGGATGCTTTCAAAGCCTGCCTGCATGCATTGCTGTGCTGACCACCCTGCAGGATCCTGCTTTGGCAGGGGTGGGGGGGGAGTTGGAGTCGATGATCTCTGCAGGTCCCTTCCAACCTCTAAGGTGCTGCGATTCTGTGGTTTGCTGCCTGTGGTCAGAGGCCAGGTGAGCTGGTACCTCTGGCTGCACAGCAACTCACTGACTCACACAAGGCAAATATTTTTATCCACCCCCTCCCCCTTTTGATTTTCACCCTGAGAAAATCTTGAGCTGACCTTGCTAATCCCACACCTTCCAGACCTCCCCATGTCCTTTATCAGGTTTCGGCTGCAGGGGTAGTGTTACTACCAGCTTAGCACCTCTGGCAGCTCCTGCCAGCATCCTGCCTGGCACACAGCCACCTCCTTTCAGTCTTCCAGTCTTCCTGGAGGGAAAATTCCCCTGGGGCAATCCTGACTGTCCCAAGGCTGTTGGGCTGGCAGGACCATGCCTGTGCTCCTTGGCTAAGGATAGGATAGAGCCAGAGAGTTGTTTTATAGGATCACAGAATGGTTTTTAGGTTGGAAGGGAGCTCAAAGCTCAGCCAGTTCCAACCCCTCCTTGGGCCATAGGCAGGGACACCTCCCACTAGAACAGGTTGCTCAAGGACTCATCCAGCCTGGTCCTGAACACCTCCAGGGAGGTTGTGGAGCACAGAAGCACCCAATGTGATCTTTGATCTTTGATCACATTGGGTGCTTCTGTGCTCCACAACCTCCCTGGGCAACCTGTGGCAGGGTCTTACCATCCTCAACCTGTGCCAGTGTCTCACCATCCTCAACCTGTGCCAGTGTCTCACCACCCTCACTGCAAACAACTTCTTCCTAACATCCACTTTCAAGCTCCCCTCTGCCACTTCAAACCCATTCCTCCTCCTCCTCCTCTCATTACCTTTTGCTTAGAAGAGAGCTCTTAAGTCCAATCATCAACCCAACACCACCATGGCCTCTAAACAGTGTCCCCAAGTGCCATGTCTACACATCTTTTACCCCCTCCAGGGATGGGGACTTCACCACCTCCCTGGGCAGCCTCTTCCAATCCCTGACCACTCTTGCAGTCAAGAAATCTTTCCTAATGTCCAACCTAAACCTCTCCTGGTGCAACTTGAGGCCATTTCCTGTGGCTCTATCACTTGTTACCAGGGAGAAGAACCCAAGCCCCTCCTCACTCCTGCCTGCTTTCAGGGAGCTGTAGAGAGCAATGAGGTCTCCCCTTGGCCTCCTCCAGGCTCAACACCCTCAGGTCCCTCAGCTGCTCCTCCCCAGCTCTCTTCTCCAGATCCTTCCCCACCTTTGTTGCCCTTCTCTGGACCTATTCCAGTCCCTCAACATAGAATCAGTCAGGGCTGGAAGGGACCACAGGGATCAGACAGTGCCAACCCCCCCTGCCATGCCCAGGGACACCTTACCCTAGAGCAGGCTGCACACAGCCTCAGCCAGCCTGGCAAACACCTCCAGAGATGGAGCCTCAACCACCTCCCTGGGCAACCCATTCCAGGCTCTCACCCTTCTAGGAGTGAGGAGATGGATGGAGAGAAAAGCTGGAGATGGATGGAGAGAAAACTGGATGGGTGCTGTTGGCTTCAGCTCATCTGCAAGCTGCATTACTCAGGCTCTTGGAGGGTGCTGAAGGTCCTGGCAGCTCTCACAGTCACAGTCTCTTACACAGCCTTGATTCCTGTGTCTGGGAAGATGCTCCACATCGGGAATGATGTTCCAGGGCTGCATAAGGGCTGTGGTCCCACCATGCTCTATCCTCTTCAGTTCAAGCCCAGCCTTTCAGAATCTGGGGTGAGCTGTGCCTGCAGCTGAAGGTCTGACCTCAGCTCAGCTGGGTGCTGTGACACGCTCCTGGCCATGCCTCTCCAGAGCAACCCAGGCTGAAAGGGACCCCGAGCCAAACCTGCAGCTCCTGCCTGGCTCTGGTTCCTGCCAGAGCTTGGGCACCCACACCAGCCCTGGGCATGTGCCAGTGGCTGTCATCCCCAACTGAGGTGGCACCTACTCAGCTGAGTGTCTTTGTTTGATCTGCTCAGCCCCAGGTGTCCAAACTGCTGCTTGTTGGAATCAAAGGGATCAGGTTTGGGTCTGCCTGCAGCACTGGGAGCTGCTGAGCTTAGGGAGTCACATCACCAATGTCACTATTGGCATGGATGCTGCTTCACACTTGCTGGCCAAGCAGACCTGGCCAAGTGCCCTGGCTGATGTCCAGCCCAGACCTGTGCTGTGCTGGGGGCTGTGTGATGCTGGGCATGATGGGGAGGGGTCCAGGCAGGCTGCAGAGCCTGTCTGGGGGTGTACCAGTCAGCACTGGGAAGGTGCCCTTGCCCAGTTGCCTCAGGGATCCAGGAGGAAAGGCTGTGTGGAGCATGGGGATGAAAGGGTTAATGCCCCTCTCCTCCCAGCACGGAGGGACAAATCCTGTCCCCGGCCTGCTGCCCAGATAAACACCCTGAGTGTTGTGTAAGGAGCAGGGTGGGAACATCTCTCCCTGCCTCTCAAGACAGGCAGCCTAATTGTGGTGCTGTGGCTCCTGTGCCCCCCATGCCAAGCCCTCACTCAGGTTTCACCCTGCCTGTCAGCCCCTGCCACTGACACCATGGATGCTGTCTGCAGTTGGTGGCACAGCTCCATGGGCCCAGGTGGGGAACAGCTTCAACAGGGCTGCTGCTTCCAGAAAGATTCTGGGTGATGCCAGGGCAGAACCCCCCTGGCCCCTGGGAAGCTCCATGGGACCACTGCGGTCAGCGTGGATGGGTCTGGGGGAAGGTGGCCAAGAGGGCAGGAGGTCCCAATGAGACCCATAGGGCAGGGTGCCTGGTTGAGGGTCTCCTGAGGTCCATCCAGCCCTATGGCTCTGCAGCAAGCAGCATGCTGCAGCCTCAGGGATGAATGCCCCATGCTGGCAGGGAAGATGGCATGGGGTGGCCATGGCCACCTCTGCAGCCAGCCCCAGCCTCCGTCCCAACAGCTTCCCAAAGGTGCCAGGTGGGATGAAGGCAGGAAGGGAAGTGCTCAGCTCCCAGCAGGCTCCCTCTGCTGCCAGCCCCAACCAAGCCACCAGGGCACACCCACTTTACAGGATGCCCCAAAATGCCTTCTCTCTTCCCTGACCCAAAATTTATCCTGGGGGAGGGGAAAGGGAAATCCATCCCCAAACTGCAACCTCCCTGCCCTGAGCAGCTGGCACAGGCTCAGAGCTGCTGGCATGGCTCAGGAGAGCCCAAAGCCTCCATCCCACCCCCCCTTGCTGCTGAGCACAGGAGCAGTTGGTGTCACACACTTGGACACTGGAACTGCAACCTTTCATTTCCCTTCTTTTACCCAAAAAGGATTCATGAGAAGTGCTTCACTGAGGAGCCTCTCTGGTGAGGTGGGGGGTGGCTGGCACGGGGAAACCGAGGCATGGAAGAGTCACACCCTCAGCAGCTGACCCCAAGAGGGGTCCCAGCTGTCCCAGACATGTGCCATGGCCACCAGCCCCACTTTTCCCCCCAGCACAGCCCAGCACACACCAGCAGTCCACATGCCAGGAAGGGTCACCCATGAAGCCAAGGTTGTGGTCTCTGGGAAGGCATCAGGAGCAGTGCCCAGCTCCCTGGCACTGTCACCACGGGGTGATGGCCCACTCAGGTGCCAGGCAGCAGCAGATCAAGGGGTCGAGGCCATCATGATGCAGCAGTGACTTGGCAGGCTTGGGGGAGCAGCTCCAGAGAGGTGGGAAGCAGCAAGCCCTGGGCTGTGCAGTAAGTCCTGGGCTGTGCTGCAAGTCTTGAGCTGTGCAGCAAGTCTTGAGCTGTGCTGCAAGTCCTGGGCTGTGCTGTAAGTCCTGGGCTGTGCTGCAAGTCCTGAGCTGTGCTGCAAGTCTTGAGCTGTGCTGCAAGTCTTGAGCTGTGCAGTAAGTCCTGGGCTGTGCTGCAAGTCCTGAGCTGTGCTGCAAGTCCTGGGCTGTGCTGCAAGTCTTGAGCTGTGCTGCAAGTCTTGAGCTGTGCTGCAAGTCCTGAGCTGTGCTGCAAGTCCTGGGCTGTGCTGCAAGTCTTGAGCTGTGCAGCAAGTCCTGGGCTGTGCAGTAAGTCCTGGGCTGTGCTGCAAGTCCTGAGCTGTGCTGCAAGTCTTGAGTTGTGCAGCAAGTCCTGAGCTGTGCTGCAAGTCCTGAGCTGTGCTGCAAGTCTTGAGCTGTGCTGCAAGTCTTGAGCTGTGCAGCAAGTCCTGGGCTGTGCTGCAAGTCCTGAGCTGTGCTGCAAGTCTTGAGCTCTGCTGCAAGTCTTGAGCTGTGCTTCAAGTCTTGAGCTGTGCTGCAAGTCTTGAGCTGTGCTGCAAGTCTTGAGCTCTGCTGCAAGTCTTGAGCTGTGCAGCAAGTCCTGGGCTGTGCTGCAAGTCCTGGATTGAGCTGCAAGTCCTGAGCTGTGCTGCAAGTCTTGAGCTGTGCAGCAAGTCCTGGGCTGTGCTGCAAGTCCTGGGCTGTGCTGCAAGTCCTGAGCTGTGCTGCAAGTCCTGAGCTGTACTGCAAGTCCTGAGCTGTGCTGCAAGTCTTGAGCTGTGCTGCAAGTCCTGAGCTATGCTGCAAGTCTTGAGCTGTGCAGCAAGTCCTGAGCTGTGCTGCAAGTCCTGGGCTGTGCACATCAAGTGGTTGCCATCCTGTGGCCATCCTTTGCCCCAGCTTGGCCAGTCTCTGGGGTGAGTGGGGGGCACATAGGACCCCCCCGGGCAGGGCTCCAGACGCAGGCTGGGTCTGGCACTCCATGGGACAGCTTGGGGGGTCAGCAGCAGCGCGTCCTGGGCTTGTCGTTGGGGCTGAGCTTGATGGAGTCGGTTAAATAGCTCTCGAAAATCCCTTTGTACTGTGGAGGTGACAGCAGAGAGAAGAGAAGAGAAGAGAAGAGAAGAGAAGAGAAGAGAAGAGAAGAGAAGAGAAGAGAAGAGAAGAGAAGAGAAGAGAAGAGAAGAGAAGAGAAGAGAAGAGAAGAGAAGAGAAGAGAAGAGAAGAGAAGAGAGAAGAGAGAAGAGAGAAGAGAGAAGAGAGAAGAGAGAAGAGAGAAGAGAGAAGAGAGAAGAGAGAAGAGAGAAAAGAGAGAAGAGAGAAGAGAGAAGAGAGAAGAGAGAAGAGAGAAGAGAGAAGAGAGAAGAGAGAAGAGAGAAAAGAGAGAAGAGAGAAGAGAGAAGAGAGAAGAGAGAAGAGAGAAAAGAGAGAAGAGAGAAGAGAGAAGAGAGAAGAGAGAAGAGAGAAGAGAGAAGGGTGAGAGAGGTCAGCTCAGAGCCAGCCGGGCAGGAGAGCACAATTCCAGCCCCCGGGTTGAGGCTGAGGACAAACCCCAGACTAAAGCTACATAAGGAGCAGGCTCCCTCTGCTTGTCCGGCGTGGGGACAGGAAGGTCCCCGCGGGGCGGCCGCTAGAGGACAGTGCTGGAGCGCTGCGCGATGCTGTGCAGCCTCTTCTGGCTGTCACCAGGGGCACTCCATGGCCTCTCCTGGCAATTCGAGAGCTGCTCTAAGAAACCAGGTGCTTGTCACAAGCTCCTGTGGTGGTAGGGATGAGGGGCAAGGTTTTGAAACTGGAGCAGGGGAGAGTTAGATTGGACATTAGGTCTTGAAACTGGAGCAGGGGAGAGTCAGATTGGACATTAGGTCTTGAAACTGGAGCAGGGGAGAGTTAGATTGGACATTAGGTCTTGAAACTGGAGCAGGGGAGAGTTAGATTGGACATTAGGTCTTGAAACTGGAGCAGGGGAGAGTTAGATTGGACATTAGGTCTTGAAACTGGAGCAGGGGAGAGTTAGATTGGACATAAGGATGAAGTTCTTTGCTCTAAGGCTGGTGGAACCCTAGAAGGGCTTGCCTAGGGAGGTCATGGATGTCTCCTCCTTGGAGGTGTTCAAGCAGGCTGGATGAGGCTTTGAGCAACCTGGGCTAGTTGGGAGGTGGCCATGGCAGGGAGGGTTGGAACTGGATGAGCTCTGAGGTCCCTTCCAACCCAAACCCATTCTGCAGTTCTGTTTCCTGGGACTCTCCTACTCACTACAGACAGAAGCTGTTCTGCACCACAGGCTCTGTCAGCTCAGCTCTGGAGGTTGCTGAGTCTGCATTCCCACATCAAATCCCTGCTGCCTGCCCAGGTGGGTGCCAGGGAGCTGCTTACTGTTGTTAGTGCCTGCTTTGCCAGGGTCTCGAAAGCTTCAGCAACGTTGATGTTGTTCTTGGCACTGACTTCAAAATAAGGGATGTCTTTCTCCTTGCACCAGGCTGAGGCCATCTCCTTGGGTACCTGTGGGGAAGGAGGATGGAGCAAAGGCACACAGCTGAGGTGCCTCACTCCTGCCAATGGCAGCAATCTCTGCCGTGAAGGGCAGCAGGGCAGAATGATGCCCTTTGAGAGGCATGGGGAGGTGGCAGCCCTGGGTGCTCAGCACCTTCTCACACAGGAGCTCTGGTGTTCAGGAAAGCACTGGAAGGAGGCTGATTCTGCAGAAGGATCAGCACTTGTAAGCCATTAGGGCACTAAGGTGTCCCCATCCATGCTCCCCATTCTCCTGCCCCCTCACCTGCCGATCGCAGATGTCTATTTTGTTCCCCAGCACGACCATGGGGAAATCTTGCTCCCTTGGAATGACCTTCTCCAGAAAGTCATCTCTCCAGTTGTCCAGGGCTTCAAAGGACTCCCTGTCTGTCACGTCAAAGGCCAGCATGCAGCCATCTGAGCCTTTGTAAAAGGTCGACACCATGGACCGGAACCGCTCCTGTCCCCCTGTGTCCCAGATCTAGGGCAGAGAAGATCATGGCTACAGACACAGGACATCATCACAGAATCACCACAGAATGTCAGGGGCTGGGAGGGACCTTGAAAGATCAGCTGGTCCCACCCCCCTGCCAGGGCAGGAGTACCCAGAGCAGATCACACAGGAATGCACCCGGGTGGTTCTTGACTGTCTCCAGAGAGGGAGACTCTACAACCCCCCTGGGCAGCCTGTGCCAGGGCTATGTCACCCTCACAGGGAAAAAAATCTTCCTCAGGGTCACATGGAACCTCCTGTGCCTCAACTTCCACCCATTGCCCCTTGGCCTGTCCCTGGGCATCACTGAGAATCATAGAATTGAGCAGAGTGGAAGAGAGCTCCGAGCTCATCCAGTCCAACCTAGCACCCAGCCCTGCCCAACCAACCAGACCATGGCACTAAGTGCCCCAGCCAGGCTTTGCTTGACCACCTCCAGGGATGGTGACTCTACCACCTGGCACTCACCCTGCACATATTTATAACCATTAATGAAGACATGAGCATCCCTCTGCTCTGTGAAGCCCTGGGGGCCAGCTTCAGCCAGTGCAGACACCCCACAACTCAAGTGGGAATTCAGTGTGGCTTGTGGGTGCTGAATCATAGAATCATCAAATCAACCAGGTTGGAAGAGACCTCCAAGATCATCCAGTCCAACCTATCACCCACACCAGGCTCTGCATATTCACACCCCCACACACACACAACGTTATGACACCAGGAGGCATTTAGGCACAGCAGGACATGGAGGTTGGACTAGATGGGGGTTGGACCAGCTGACTTTTAAAGGTCCCTCCCAACATAAAGCATGCTGTGATTCTATGAGCTCTTTTGAAGGAGTTGTCAAGCATTGGCTCAGGGAGATTCATAGAATTAAGGTTTCATAGAATCAAGCAGGTTGGAAGAGAGCTCCAAACTCATCCAGCCCAACCTAGCACCCAGCCCTATCCACTCAACCAGACCATGGCACTAAATGCCTCATCCAGTCTTTTCTTGAACACCTCCAGGGACAGTGACTCCACCACCTCCCTGGGCAGCCCATGCCAGTGCCAATCACTCTCTCTGTGAAGATGGTGGAGTCCCCCATCCCTGGAGGTGTTCAAGAAAGGTGTGCCCATGGCATACCTGGGCACATGGTTTAGTGGCCATGCTGGTGTTGGGTTGATGTTGGAATGGATGATTTTAGAGGTCTTTTCCAACCCAAACAATTCCCTGAGTCTTGAGTGGCTGGGCTCAGACCTATGCTGAAGGGTCAGTAGGTGAGCTGGCAGGTGGAAGGGCAGTTTAGATACACCCACGACAGATGGACTAAGCCACAGCAGAGTGAAAAGAGTCAGAATCTGGACCAAAGTGTCAGAATCTGGACCAAAGCATCAGAATCTGGACCAAAGTGTCAGAATCTGGACCAAAGTGTCAGAATCTGGACCAAAGAGTCAGAATCTGGACCAAAGTGTCAGAATCTGGACCAAAGCATCAGAATCTGGACCAAAGAGTCAGAATCTGGACCAAAGCATCAGAATCTGGACCAAAGTGTCAGAATCTGGACCAAAGCATTCAGAGTTTCTCCAATGGAAATTAGAAGGTGCATGCCAAGCCCCCTGGGCTACCATAGGGACCTGCATGCTGCTTCTCATACCCCCCTGCCCACTGCAGCAGTCTGGGGACACAGTGCAGTGGCTGCAGTGCTCTTAGGTCAGTGGTTGGCCTCAGTGTTCTTAGAGGTCTTTTCCAACTGAAATGATTCCATGATTCTGTGACATGGTAGGGACACAGGTGCCCATGGGATCAGGGTGGGCAGCCCCAACCCTGCTTACCTGCAGCTTCAGGGGGGTGTTGTCCACCACGAGGACCTTGGTGAGGATGCTGGCGCCCAGCGTGGTGCGGTAATCCTCATAGAAGGTCTTGTGCACGTACTGGTGCAGGAGGGAGGTCTTGCCCACGCTGGTGGGAGGGAAGGGACAAGGGCTGAGGATTTGCACTGGTGGGGTTTGGAAGCAGAAATACTTTTGCAGTCATCTAACTTTACCTATCTGTGTATCTAAGACTAACAAAGGACAAGCTGTGAAATGTCTGCCCGGCCGAAGGCACTGAGATAAGGGGACAACCACTCTCACAGAGAGCCTGGGAGCTGGAGGCACCAGGACAAGGGAGCAAAGATGCCTGCAGAGACCCTGGAACTGGCCAGAACCGACCTAGTGCTGTCTGCAGCTACCTGAAGGGAGGCTGTAGCCAGGCAGGGTTGGGCTCCTCTGCCAGGCAGCCAGGGACAGAAGAAGGGGACACAGCCTCAAGCTGTGCCAGGGCAGGTTGAGGCTGGATGTTAGGAGGAAGTTGTTGTCAGAGAGAGTGATTGGCATTGGAATGGGCTGCCCAGGGAGGTGGTGGAGTGGCTGTGGCTGGAGGTGTTGAAGCCAAGCCTGGCTGGGGCACTTAGTGCCATGGTGTGGTTGGTTGGGCAGGGCTGGGTGCTAGGTTGTGCTGGCTGAGCTTGGAGCTCTTTGCCAACCTGCCTGGTTCTCTGACTGTATGATCCTAGTGGTTCAGGGTCAGTGATAAGCTATACAGCTCAGCACACTTGGCAGCCAAGAGGGCAGCGTGGGGGAGGCATCCCCTAGGACCCCAGAGAACACCACCTGGGTTAAAGACAAGCACCGTGGGCAGGCAGACATAAAACACCTCTCAGAAGCGCTTTGTACATGCAAAAACTTTCCCTGGGGCTCTCAGGAGTGAGTAACCAGTAACAATATCTAAGCTGCAAGGTTGGGCCCCAGGGTGTGCAGGTTCTTTGGTGCAGAGATCCCCCCTGCACCAGCACACTTCATCAACATAGCTGCTTCAGAACCTGCTGGGTTATCAGGTTCTTGCCTCCGTGTGTCAGCAGCGAGCTGGGATCAGGGACTGGTGGGCAGCAAGGATGGGGGCTGAGCAGCCACAGAGCCCCAGGCCAGCACACGCGTGGGGTTTCCCCTCTCCTCCCCCCCTATCACCAGCGCAGCTCTTACCCTAGAGCTCCTATGATGATGATCTTCAGATCCACCTTCTTGCTGGCATCCATGGATGGACCCTGCGGGGCAAGAGAAGGTCACTCAGCTGCAGGGATGGGATCAGCTCCTGGCAAGCCCAGAGGTGCTACTGGAGGTGTGGGAGCAGCTGCTGCTCCCCACAGCTTGTCGCTGCTGCCACCCCGACCAGTCCAGGGACCTGGATCCTGTCGTGTCCTCACCACGACGGTGCCATCCAGCACCTTGCTGCTCACTCGTCCCGGGGCGGGGAAGGAGGGGGGGGGTGGAGGGGCAGAATCCCCCGTGCTGAGCCCAGCCCACGGAGCAGCTCCTGCGGTGCTGGTGCAGGTCCCGACAGGCCGCCCTGCTGCACCAGCTCATCACCATTAAAAACTGCTGTGAGCAACTTCTCTGCCTCTCCCTCTCCTTATACAGCTCAGCCCCTCCCCCCCAGACCTGGCACACGCTTTGGCGGGGGGGGGGGAGGGGGGCTGGAAGTGACATTTATCCGGGAAGACCACAGCCCGCTGGACTTGCCGGGATGCTCCAAGCACACAGCTCAGGGATGTCGCCCAGCCTGGGAACGCTCCCGAGCATCCCTCGCAGGCTGCGTTCCCGACGTGTCCCCACTTGCCCTGTGCCCCGAGCACCTCCGGCAAAGCCCCTCCGGAGGTCTCCGCAGCCCTGGGGTGGTCTCAGCAGCCCCGGCCAGGGGCAGGGCACCGCCCAAGGCAGGGATGGAAGCCCTCAGCGAGAGGCCCAGCTCCGCATTTTTCCAGGCTGACTCGGCCGTTTCCCTTGGCACATCGCCCCTGCCAGAGTGGCTCTCAGCGGTGGGCTCCAGGCTCTCCTGCGCCCCTCTCCCACCCCACCCGTGGGCAGCATCCTCGGCACGGGCGGCGCCTCGCCCCTCGGCGGGCACAAGCTTTGCTGTCCTCTTTATCTGCCGGTTCCAGAGAGATTTCTCGGAGACCTGAAGGTTCTCAGCTCCAAATGAAGCTGCCAACCTCTTTGCTGCTCTTGGGGTCCCGGGGGGCAGGAGGGGCTGGGGGGCAGCGCACTCACCTGCCAGGGCATCCTTCTGCCGGGCGGCCAAAGCTGCGGGCTCCGTTCCAGCCGGCGGCCCGGGGAGGGAAGGGAGGAGAGAGGAGGCTGCAGGGCAGGGCGCCCGGGCTCGGCGGAGCGCTGCGGGGCCCTGGGCTGTGACATCAGCAGAAAGGGGGCAGAGATCCTGCCCGGGCTGGCGGAGGAGCTGCGGGCGGCGGCTGCGATGGCTCCGCACCTCCCAGCGCTCTCTCAGCCGCTCTCTGGCTTGGGGTCCGACGGAGGAAGGAGAGCAAAGTTCCCTTCGTGTCCTGGGGCTTGGGACTGACTTTTGGCCTCTGCTCCTGCACAAGACCTCTCCGGCAGCTGTTAACCACCTCCCCGAGACCCCTGATCTGGGGTGCTGCTGGGGGATTATTTAGGGCTGAGAACAAAAGCCCGGGGTGGGGGGGGGGGGGGGGGGGGGGGAGATTATCAGCAGCATTCCTGCGGGAACCACCCTGGACTTTGGTCAGACAGCTCCGATGGTGTGGGATAGGATAAGTGGCTCTGGGGGCTGGGGACAGTGAAGGGACAGTGGCAGATGTGGGATAGGATAAGTGGCTCTGGGGGCTGGGGACAGTGAAGGGACAGTGGCAGATGTGGGATAGGATAAGTGGCTCTGGGGGCTGGGGACGGTGAAGGGACAGTGGCAGATGTGGGATAGGATAAGTGGCTCTGGGGGCTGGGGACGGTGAAGGGACAGTGGCAGATGTGGGATAGGATAAGTGGCTCTGGGGGCTGGGGATGGTGAAGGGACAGTGGCAGATGTGGGATAGGATAAGTGGCTCTGGGGGCTGGGGACAGTGAAGGGACAGTGGCAGATGTGGGATAGGATAAGTGGCTCTGGGGGCTGGGGACAGTGAAGGGACAGTGGCAGATGTGGGATAGGATAAGTGGCTCTGGGGGCTGGGGACGGTGAAGGGACAGTGGCAGATGAGGTGAGGCTGGGGGCTCAGTCCAGCAGAGCTGAGGGAGCGGAGGGGCAGGGATGCCTTTGAGGGGACTTTGTGCAGCTTCTTCTTCTGCAGGCAGGAGAGGGGCAGGGTGGGGAGCAGGAGTGTTTACAGCCCCTTCTGCTGCATCCCTACCTCCCTGCCGCCTCCAGTCCTTAGAGACTCCCACCCAGCCCCTCTGAGGCCCCCAGCTTTTGCTTCTCCACAGCTTGCCCTCAGTTTTATAGACATCTCTGATGGGATCTCAGGGAAGATCACAGCACTCAGCAGGACAAACCCTCCTCCTCCTTCTCCTTCCCAGGTGCAATTTTGGGACCTGTCTGGCCAGAAAATTCTGTTTCCCCCCACCCCAAGGCAAGTGTGAGGAGGAGCTGGGACGAGATGAGAGAAGCACCCAAGCCAGTTCTCACTGGTGGTGGGTAGAAGGCTGATGTTTCCCTGGAGCAGGTCTCTCTTAATCCCTGTTTTGAGCTGGTTTCATCCTGCTGCTTCACCTTTGCCCTTGAAGCAAGACTCTCCCATCCAACCTTCCCCCACTGATTACTTCTGCCCTCATTCCTCTCTGCGTGGCCCTCCAAGCCCAGTGGGATGGAGGTTGCTCACCCAGATAGATGATTGATGCCTCTCCATGCTGGTGGGGATGGGGTTTGTGGTCGTGTTGCTACAGCTGATGCCTGGAGCCACTTCTCCTTTTGGGCTGTACTCATCAGGGCAGCCAGCCCAGGCTCGGTGCTGGCTCCAGCTTTTGTTTGATTTCACAGGGAAAGGGATTTTCCCAAAGCTTCTGCTCTCCTTTACTGTTCCTGCTGTGAGCTTTGCCCTGGATGAGGGCAGTGGGAGCGGCGGTGTAGAGGAAGGAGGCGATGGCCAGGGCATTGCTCAGCAGCTCCTGGTAACCACAGCTACAATCCTGCCCTGGCTGCTTCACCAAGTCAGCAGTTCTGAGGAAAAAAAAGTGTGGGTTTTGTTCCCTGTGACTGTGAGGAAGATCTTGCAGCTAGGAAATGACAAAACACAGGACTGGGGACTGCCACGTCCAGAGGAAAGGCTGATGTGGGCAAGGAGAGGGCAGGCTGTTCCCTGGGGCAAGGCTGGCAGGGCAGTGAGAGTGAGGGAAGGAAACAAAAGGCATCCAAGTGTCCTGTGGCTCCTTGGCCACTTCTGTTCCCTGATCATCTGCTGTGTGCAGGGAGAAGGGCTGGAGAGGACCACCCTAAACCTGCCAAGATGATATGGGATGCTTTGGGTTCTCAAGAGCACCCAAGACCTGCCAAGAAGATGAAGGAGCTGTGAGGTGCTCTGGGTTCTCAAGAGCACCCAAAACCTGCCAAGAAGATGAAGGAGCTGTGAGGTGCTCTGGGTTCTCAAGAGCACCCAAAACCTGCCAAGAGGATGAAGGAGCTGTGAGGTGCTCTGGGTTCTCAAGAGCACCCAAAACCTGCCAAGAAGATGAAGGAGCTGTGAGGTGCTCTGGGTTCTCAAGAGCACCCAAAACCTGCCAAGAAGATGAAGGAGCTGTGAGGTGCTCTGGGTTCTCAAGAGCACCCAAAACCTGCCAAGAGGATGAAGGAGCTGTGAGGTGCTCTGGGTTCTCAAGAGCACCCAAAACCTGCCAAGAGGATGAAGGAGCTGTGGGGTGCTCTGGATTCTCAAGAGCATCTGGCACCAGAGCAGTCATGGTTAAAGTCCAGGCTGGACCACCTCTTGCTGCTGGGCAGTGTGTGGGGACACTGAGTGGTCCCTGGTGCTAGGGAAGCTGGATGCTCCCCTGCTGCCTACAGCTGTGGTGATGGGCTGGGGCCCAGCAGCACCTTGGTGTGCTAAGAGTTAAGCTGGAAGAGGGAGAGGAGACCTTTGTCCAGCTGCCCAGCAGCTTATCTGCCGCTGAGGTGAAGTCAGTAGAGGAACTGGGCACAGAAAGCATGTGCTGGTCAGGGGCACAACCAAAGCCTCTGAGTGAGGTGGATGTTTTCTTTCACTGCAAGCACCAAGGCAGAGCCTCAAGGCTCACAACCAAATCCTTCAGCGCTCTCAGATCCAGCCCTGAGGTCTGCTCAGCTCTGGGAAGCGTGCAACAGGCACAAAGCCTGGCCACGAGGACCCTGGCACTTCATCCTTGGCACCAGCCCTCTGCAGGGCTTTGCTTTGGTGTCACTCAGGAAAGCTGAGCATGGGCAGGGATAAAAATAACCTTTCTCTGTGCTTCCCTTTCTGCTGCCTTCCGTGCGTGCCTCGGGGTGCGTCATGCGTGAGCCACGGTGGCTCATCACTGCCACCAAGTCACATGCAGTGACTCCTGGGGACCCCTGGTAGCCTCCCACCCCCCCGAGCCAGCCACTGGCTGCAGAGCTGGGCAGCTGCTTTGCCATCTCCTGCTTCGTGCACCCACCAGTTGTGTTGCCTTTGCAAAAGCCTGGGGGTCAAAGCACAATTCCCTGGAACTCGGTGGCTGTGCTGGGAGTTGTGTGGCACAGAAAGAGCCCCTGGGTCTCTCCAGCCTCCTTGGCACCTTCCTGTGTGCCAGCACCAGCTCAGCCTGCTCAGGTCACACATTTCCTCCTTGAACTTACTGCTCCCCAAGTCCCAGCCCTGTCCCTACCCACAGCAATCGCTTTGGGCTTGGCAAGGAGCTGGGGGATTCCCACAGCCACCTCAGGGGACTTTCTGCTGTACCTGGGCCAAATGTCCTCTTCTGCCCATGGTTACATCCCAGCTAAGGACCTCAGAGGCTGACCTTTCAGATCCAGCATCTCCTGCACCACCAAGGTTTCCTCCAGGGTGGGGGAATTCTGAGTAACCCCAAGCATGCAACCCCTCAAGGAAGGATCCAAAGAAAGGCAACAAAGCTGGGGGAGGATCTGGAAAGCAGGGCTGGTGAGGAGCAGCTGAGGGTGTTTAGTCTGGAGGAAAGGAGGCTGAAGGGAGACCTTCTGGTTCTCTACAACTCCCTGAAAGGAGGTTGCAGCCAGCTGAGGATTGCTCTCTTCTCCCAGGTAACAAAAAATGGCCTCAAGCTGTGACAGGGGAGGTTTAGTTTGGACATGAGGAAGAATTTTGTCAAGCCTTGGAACAAGCTGCCCAGGGCAGTGGTGGAGTCATCACCCCTGGTGGGTTTTGAAAGCCATGTAGATGTGGTGCTGAGAGCCATGCCTTAATGGTGACCTGGCAGTGCTGGGTTAAAGGTGGAACTTGATGATCTTAAAGGTGGAACTTGATGATCTTAAAGTGGAACTTGATGATCTTAAAGGTCTCTTCCAACCAAAATGATTCTGTGACTCTACCTAATGCTCCACTACAGCCCAGGCTTGGGCTGCAGGGCTGCTGCTGTGCTCATCCACATGCTCATGGTGGACTTTGTTTCTTCAATCATCAAAGCTTTTATTGACTCAGGTTTACCAAGAGAGAATCTGTGAAGAAGATCACAGAGCTGCCCAAGGCACTTTGATGCTCATCACAAAACAGCTTCCTGGCGTGGACTGAACTTCTGCTGGGCTCTTTGGCCGTGGTCCTGGGGTGGCCTCATGGTCCTGGGGTGTCTTCATGGCCTCCAGGGACACTGATGCAGTGGTGAAATCCCCTGCCCTGCCCAAGGCAGCAGCCTGGTGGCTCCATTCCCCTCCCATCCCATGGGATGCCACAGCCCTAAGGGACAGCGGGGGCCAAGCCCACCCTGTTATTGCCACGGTCAAAGACAGTATAAAACTGACGGATGAAGACATCCCCCAGGATCCAGAGGGGCCCAGCAGGAGGGGAGATGTCCTGCCCCTGGAAGCCACTGGTGCAGAAGACCACATCCTCACCAGACTCCTGGGGAAGAAAAAGGGCAAAGCAAAGGGTGAACCTGAGAGCTTCAGGAGTGGCAACTCTGGGTCGCATGTGCTTGGCACCTGCTGGGACTCATGGATCAGCTCCATGGGTGGCTCTGGGCCACCTTTGTCTCCAGAGCCTTTGGGAAGTGGGGATGGTGGCACTGCTGGAGCTGCAGTCATACCATGAGGGTGTAGGCCTGGGCACTGAGCGTGTAGGGGAGCCCTTTGATGGTGAAGGTCACATCAGGCATGGCATTGAGGTTGCTGCACTCCACAGTGTACTGTGAAACACGAGGCTGGCTCAGCAGGGACAGGTGGGAGCCCCAGGGCTTTGCCCCTGTCCTCTCCCCACCCTTGCTCTCACCTCTCCCTCCACAGCTGTGGCACCAATATAGCTTTGCAGCAGTTTGATATCCTCGGTGGGTCCTGTGAGGAGTGATGTCCCAGTGTCCACGATGGCCTGGCAGCCGCTGGCACAGAATGCCACTGTCCCACCTACCTGGATGCTGCAGAGGGAGGGAAGAGAAAAGGACCAGGAGGGAAGCCCATCCTACTCCCCTGCCCCAGCCCAACCCTGCCCTCCCTGCCCAGCACCACTCACTTGTCCAGCTGGATCTGCCAGTACCCTTGCTGGGTGACTGGCACCCAGTTCAGGGTCCCTGTGAAGCGAGAAGTGTCAAAGCCACCGAAGAGCAGCTCTCCTCCCACGGGGGACTGGGGGTTCCTGGAGGGAGCAGGAGAGGTGAGAAGTTTCCTCTCTTTTGCTTTGCACATCACCAATGTGGCTGGGGCACTTAGTGCCATGGCCTGGTTGATTGACTAGGGCTAGGCTGGGCTGGATGAGCTTGGAGGTCTCTTCCAAGCTGCTTGGTTCTATGATTCTCTGATTTTAAAGGAGTGGATTTACACCCAGCTGCTTCCCACCAGTGCTTAGGGAGGGACATCTGCTTCATTGCTGTGACACTCAGCCTGCTCCCAACAAAGCCCTTCACTATCTCAGTAAAACTCCCTGATTTTAGCAATCCCTCCTCCCAAAAAGCAGTGCCTGAATCTAAGCAAAAGCCTTGCCCATACCTGCTCATGTAGACAGAGAACATGGGCAGCTCCACCAGGTTCTGTGCCATCATGTTGTCAAAGACAGGGGTGACCCCATCCACAGCCAGCGAGGGGTAAGCCAGCCCCAGGATCCCATCAAACTCAGCATCCAGGAAGGCTGTGCCTGGCTCTGTGACACTCTCTGCAAACTGCTGGCTGCTGACAGCAAGACCCTCAACCTGCAGGGAGGAGGAGGCTCGGTGGTGGTCCTGAGCCTGTAGGCAAGTCCCAGGTGTGTTGTGCAGAGCAGGAGAAGCCAAAGGTGACTCACGACTACTTGGTCAGATCCAATGACTCCTGTCAGGCTGCCGGTCCCGTACTGGATGGAGAAAGGTGTCCCTATGGCCTGGTATGTGCTGGACTTTGATGGCTGAAACCTGGGGTGCTGAGCTGCAGAAGCAGGCAGAAGCTTTCAGCAGGACACACTTCTTAGCTACGCGACCATGAATGCCAGGAGCCCACGGCAGTCACCCGCCTCAGAGTACATTGGACCATACAATGCCTGTGCTGTGGGCATGGTGCCAAGGGAAAGGGTTTCTGGGCACCACAGCATATGTTGAGGAGGGATAAATCCTGCCCTGGTTCAAGCTGGCTGAAAGGTGAGAGGTTTGCTAGGGGCAGTGGGATTAGCTGCTGCAATATTGCCCTGGCACTCGCTTCTCCTCCAGACAGCAGCAGCCCCCTGGGCACTGCTGTGCCCAGGCATTTCCCTCATGGAATCACAGCCTGGCTTGGCTCGGGAAGGACCTTTCCAGGCCAGGTTGGAAGGGACCTTTCAAGGTCATCTAGTCCAACCCTCGCCAAGTGAGTAGGAACATCCCCCAGCCCACCTCAGCTCTGGTGGAAGCACATGAGGAGCCCTGGGGCTGCGTGGAGGTGCTCCACGTCCGGGGTCAGGGCTGGGCTTGCTGTGGCTGGCTCATTGCTGACAGCCCCGACAAGCCCAGTGCTTGTCCCTTGCCAAGGCTGTGGGCAGCCAGCCCGGAGCTGTGCCATGCTCTGTGCCCGCCTTGTCCTGCCACCCAACCCAGTGCTGACAAGCTGCATTATCTGCTATCTTCTTTGCTTGTTTGTTTAAAGGCTCTCCCAAAAGAATAGCCTAAAGAGCACACATCCCACAGCTCCAGGGGCTCCATGGTGCTGGGTGCCAGTGGTGTGATCACTGCCTGTGCCCCAGTAAACAAACCCACACGGGCACACCCCACACTCCCCCCAAGATTTCTCTTATCTTGGGTGGGGAAGATCACCCCAAGGACCCTGGGCTGTGTTGTGCTGTTGACCCCATGGCATTGCTGGGGCCACCTCGAGGGTGCCACCACTGCTGTCTGGCTGGGGAGCCTTTTACTCACCACAGGCTTTGCTGGCACAGTAGATGGATGGCACCCAGAGGTTGGAGGAGCCTGTGTCAAATATCACAGTGAAGTTCTGAGGAGGGGTCCCGATGGAGATCTGGCCAAAATATTGCAGCTAGGAGAGAGCAGAGCCAGAGCTGTTCACCATCAGCACAGCCAGGAGCACCTGGTGGGGTTTGGTGCAGGGGATAGCTGGCACAAGGGCAGTGTTTGAGCTGCCATGGCCACTTGGTGCTAGGTGAAGCTAAGGAGCCAAACGTTTAGGGAACAGGGAGGCAAGCCCAGGAGAGAGGGCAGGATGGTGGTGTTGGGGGGTGGGTGCCAGCCCCTTCTGCTGGCTTCAGGCCTCGAGGGCACCCTCCTCACCAGGATGCAGACAGTGGCAGAGGGTTTGGGGACAGGACTGGGAAGAGCTTGGGGAATACAGAATCATAGGATGGCCTGGGTGGGAAAGACCTTCAGATCATGAGCCCAACCATAACCTAACCTCTCCCTGCACACACCTGCCAGGCCACGTCCCTCAGCTCCTCGTGCAAACAGCTTTTGAACACCTCCAGGGATGGAGATTCCACCACCCCCCTGACCAGCCTGTGCCAGTGCCCAGGGACCCTTTCAGTGAAGAAATTCCCCCTCCATCTCTGGCTGTGGAGCCTCTGTGGTGTGAGACATGTTGGCTTTGGAGGAAATCTGTCTCCCTGCCATGGACCCAAGCAGCCCAGCAGGCAGGGAAAGGGTTGGCAGTGCCCTGCCATGAATGTGTTCCTTGTCTCTTTCTCCTCCTCACGTTCCTGGGAACAAAGGAGCAGGCAAGAGCAGGCAGGCAGCGAGCCCTGGCACTGGCTGCTGGTGTGCCCAGTTAGCAGGCATGGTCTTTATGGGAAAGCACTGGGGGGGCACAAATTAGTGTTCTTTTGGGGTGTCTGCAGGCTGCTGCTGAGACTCTGAACCCCCTCCCCAGCCTTGGTGCCACCACATTTACATCCAGGTAGCTGATGAGGGGCTGGCTTTATGGGAAGCAGTGGGGCACTGGGGACCACAGTTAATGTGCTTTTGGGGTGGCTGTGGCACACTGCTGGGACTCAGAACCCCCTTCCCCGAGCCTTGAGGCCATCACACTTCCATCCAGGTAGCTGATGAGGGGCTGGCTTTATGGGAAGCAGTGGGGCATGGATGGGAAGCAGTGGGGCACGGATGGGAAGCAGTGGGGCACTGGGGGCCACAGTTAGTGTGCTTTTGGGGATGCTGTGGCACACTGCTGGGACTCAGAACCCCCTTCCCCGAGCCTTGAGGCCATCACACTTCCATCCAGGTAGCTGATGAGGGGCTGGCTTTATGGGAAGCAGTGGGACATGGATGGGAAGCAGTGGAGCATGGATGGGAAGCAGTGGGGCACGGATGGGAAGCAGTGGGGCATGGATGGGAAGCAGTGGGGCATGGATGGGAAGCAGTGGAGCATGGATGGGAAGCAGTGGGGCACGGATGGGAAGCAGTGGGGCATGGATGGGAAGCAGTGGGGCATGGATGGGAAGCAGTGGGGCATGGATGGGAAGCAGTGGGGCACTGGGGGACCACAGTTAATGTGCTTTTGGGGATGCTGTGGCACACTGCTGGGACTCAGAACCCCCTCCCCCGGGCCTTGAGGCCACCACACTTACATCCAGGTAGTTGATGAGGGGCTCGTTGGCATCCTTGAAGGCAGAGCAGTCCTCAGTGTACTGCACCATGTCGATCCCGTGGGCTTTCCAGAAGTGGGAGAGCTGCCCACGGTCCCGCAGCAGCTTCCGCAGGGAGCGGCGCCGAGTCAGGGGCACCCTTGGGGCAGCAAGAGTCCTGGTCACTGCTCTGGGGCATGGATGCCATCCACACCCTGCAGTCCCCATGCCCTCCTGGAGGGTGCCAGCACCACCAGAAGGTACAGCCCACACCGCAAAGCCTTCTAGAGGAGGAACAGCCAAATGGGTGGGCAGGGGAGGGTCGATCTGCTTTAAGAAGCAGCAAACCAAGGACCAAGCTGGCAGAGGAGCAGGCATAGCCCAGCACAGGCCTGCCTGCAGCTGTGGCCCGGGCAGCAGCTCCACGTGACTGATGGAGAAGGACAGGAACCGGTGCCAAGGTGAATTCATGCCCACGGTTCGTGCCCTGTTTGCTCACACACACCTTGGCTGCGCTCACCCTTCAGACCACGCCACAGCCCCCCGCTGCTGGCAGGGTTCTGCCCAGAGGGATGCAGGCAGTCGAGGAGCTGATGGAGCAAAGCAGCGAAGTGGCTCCTGGTGCAGCAGCAGAGTGCCCATGCTGGAGGAGCTCAGCTCTGCCCCTTCATCATCCTCGCTCCGCTCAGCAGTGCCCTGTAAGAGCTGGGAGGGAGGGGGGCACCCTGGGGGACCCCTTTACCTTATCGAGCTGCTGGTCAGGGCAAAAAGCATGGTGAGGAGGAGGAGGAGGAAGAAGAGGAGGGCCTTCATGTCGGCGGTGGCAGCGCTGTCCCGAGCTGGGCTCTGCGGCGCTGCTCTTATAGCAGCAGGAACAGGCTGCGGCAGCGCCCGCGATAACGCCCAGCTCAGAGTCAACACTGCGCTCTGGCACTGCCAATGAATCACTGTCCCCGGCCCAGGTGAGGCACGTTTGGTTTGGTGGGCGAGGGGCTGCTGTGCCACACACCCCACTGGTGCCCGGGCACCTGCTGGCTGCTGGGCAGGGAGATGCTGGTTGGGTTTTTTGGGAGGGGGCAGTCAGGGTTGCACAGAGTGAGGTCTCCATCTCACTGCCTCCATCCCAGTGCCAGCCTCTTATCTACTGGAAGCTGCACAGCCTGGCTGGTGGAACCCCCCCTCAAGATGCTCCCCGGGGAACATTTCACCTTCCCTCTGGCTCCACAGCCACCCGCAGGGATCTGGCCGTGGCCGTGGGGTGCTCCACACCTTGATAGCTGCAGAGGGGGTGCAGGAGGGGGCTGTGCTCCTAGCACAGGGCAAAACATCAAAGGCAAAGACTAATTAGCAGCGATGAACTGCTCAGGAGCCTGTAACTGGCCCCCAGTGAGGGCCATCGAAGCAGTGTCTTTGAGCTTGGGACAGTTGGATGCACGTTCCCAGTGGCTGGCGTTTGTTTGCCACAGGCTGGGCGACTCATTAAGCCTCTGTGAAGGCAAATAAAAGTTGCTAATGAACAGATAAAGAGTGCAGATAGGGAGGGGAGGGAAGTGAGGAGGGGTTTGTACCTGTCGCCATCCTGCAGACACCCGGCTGAAGGGTTCTGCTGATGCTGTGCTGTCCCTGTGCTTGTTTCCCGTGGCCCTCTGCTGCCATGAAGGGAGATATTTTACTCAGGGGTCTCTACCTGTAGCAGGAGGCCAAGCAAGTGGCCATTTATCCCAGGTAGTCTATTTTATCTAATTAAAATCCATGTTGGTCCTCCTCTGGACCTGCTCCATAAGGTCCATATCCCTGTAACAAACACAAGAAGGATTTGGAATTGATGGAGAAGGTCAGAGGAGGTCCACAAGGATGATCAGAGGGTTGAGGCACCTCTGCCATGAAGACAGGCTGAGAGAGTTGTAGTTGTTCAGGCTGAGGGACTTGGGATTGTTCAGCCTGGAGAAGAGAATCATAGATTCAAGCAGGTTGGAAGAGACTTGCAGCCCAGAAAGCCAAGCAGAGCCTGGGCTGCAGCAGCAGCAGTGTGGCCAGCAGGGCCAGGGAGGGGATTCTGCCCCTCTGCTGAGACCCCACCTGGAGTCCTGCATCCAGCTCTGGAGTCCCCATTCCAAGAGGGCTGTGGAGATGCTGGAGAGTGTCCAGAGCAGGGCCAGGAGGATGCTCAGAGGCTGCAGCAGCTCTGCTGTGAGCACAGCCTGAAAGAGTTGGGGCTGTGCAGGCTGGAGCAGAGCAGGCTCCCAGATGACCTTCTTGTGGCCTGCCAGGATCTGAAGGGGGCTCCAAAAAAGCTGGGGAGGGACTTTTGAGGCTGTGAGGGAGTGGCAGGAGTGGGGGGAATGGAGCAAAGGTGGAGGTGGGGAGAGTGAGGCTGGAGGTGAGGAGGAAGTTGTTGAGCAGGAGAGTGGTGAGAGGCTGGAATGGGTTGCCCAGGGAGGTGGTTGTGGCCCCATGGCTGGAGGTGCTTGAGGCCAGGCTGGCTGAGGCTGTGTGCAGCCTGCTCTAGGGTAGGGTGTCCCTGGGCATGGCAGGGGGGTTGGAACTGGCTGCTCCTTGTGCTCCCTCCCAACCCTGACTGATTCTATCAATCTATGAATGCTTTCAACCCCAAACCTTCCTAAAACAAAAAGCAGTTGCAGCAACCCAGCACCAAATCAGCTGACAGCAGCAAGTTGATTGTTCCAGTCATGGCTTATAACCCAAAAAGAAAATCCCATCAGGAAATCCCAGCCTGAAGGGCCTTTGGGCTTCTGAGATAAGCCCAAGGGTGAGCTGCAGCACAGGCACAGCAAAGCACTGGCAGCAAAAGAGTTTGTTTAGTGGAAAGGATTCCCCAAATTGGATCATCCTAATCTGCAAGCTTTAAGGGCTGAGGGAATCAGCCTCAAAAATGGGAAGCTGAAAAGAAGGGAAGAGGCCAAAGCTTCCAGTTAGAAATGGATTAGTTTCTTTTCTTTCTGGAGTGTGGGGGTGGGTTTTTTGTTGCTTTTCTTTAGTTAAATATGTTTCAAACTTGGACTCTTCAAAGGAAATCAATCAAAAGCTTGAGTTCAGGTTGAAGAAAATGGGAGATTTTTGCTCTTTGCCCAGAAAAATGAGAGGAGGAGGGAGGAAAAAAAAATCTTTGCTTCAATTACAGCTCAATATTTCATAGAGGCAGAGAATTGTTATGGTAGGGACAGCAAAGATCATTGAGTCCTGCCATGGGCACTTATTGCCATAGTGTAGTTGATTGCATAGGGCTGGACTGGATGATCTTGGATGGATAGGTTGAACTGGATGGATAGGTTGGATTGGATGATCTTGATTGGATAGGTTGCACTGGATGGATAGGTTGGACTGGATGATCTTGGTTGGATAGGTTGCACTGGATGGATAGGTTGGATAGGTTGGACTGGATGATCCTGGAGGTCTCTTCCAACCTGGTTGATTATATGATTCTATGCCCACTAAACCATGTCCCCAAGTGCCATGGCCACAGGTTTCTTGAACACCTCCACCATGCTCAGAGGGCTGCAGTAGCTCTGCTGTGAGCACAGACTGAAAGAGTTGGGGCTGTGCAGGCTGCAGCAGAGGAGGCTCCCAGGGGACCTTCTTGTGGCCTGCCAGGATCTGAAGGGGGCTCCAAAAAAGCTAGGGAGGGACTTTTGAGGCTGTGAGGGAGTGGCAGGAGTGGGGGGAATGGAGCAAAGGTGGAGGTGGGGAGAGTGAGGCTGGAGGGGAGGAGGAAGTTGTTGATCAGGAGAGTGGTGAGAGGCTGGAATGGGTTGCCCAGGGAGGTGGTTGAGGCCCCATGGTTGGAGGTGGCTGAGGCTGTGTGCAGCCTGCTCTAGGGTAGGGTGTCCCTGGGCATGTCAGGGAGGTTGGCATTGGCTGCTCCTTGTGGTCCTTTCCAATCCTGACTGATTCTATGATTCTGTGATTCCCAGCCTGGGGCATTTGCATCACAACAGAGAGGTTTAAGGAATTAGATAAGAGCTATCTGACTGCTTCTCTTTTTCACACTTTCAAGTTACTGATTCTATTCTTTCAAGTTACAAGATTCTAATTCTATGAAATGAAATGAAATGAAATGAAATGAAATGAAATGAAATGAAATGAAATGAAATGAAACCTGACTGCCAGCCACTGGAGCATCCCAGCTCCTGGAGGTAATGGATGCCCCATGGCTAATCCTATACTGTTGCCAGGCAGGAGCTGTCAGAAAGTGTCTCTAACCCCATCCAGCTTCACACACTTGCCCTCAGATACATCAGAAATGGGTTCTGCACCATGTGTGGAAAACATGCACAAGGGCACAGCCCTTTGCTCATCTGTCAACTTCAGACATCTACTTTCAGGCTAAAAATAGATTATCTGTGGCCTTTTCTTTCTTTTTTTTTTCTAATGTATTTCCTTTAGACCCTTCCACCACCACCTCTGCCTGATTCAAATCACCCCCAGGTGGTGTCTGCTGCTCACCCCTTTTTTTTCCCCCCTTTCCTCTTTATCAAATGCTTCTTCCACCTGTTAATCAGGGTGGAGATCACTGAGGGCCCTGCAACTGCTGCAAACCAACAAACCCCAAGCAAGTTCAGTTAAATGTTTGCTGGTGGCACAGAAGCTGTGAGTAAATCCTGCTGTGATGGAGCTGATGGTCCCAGGAGATGGAGGGGAAAGTGGATGGGGACCTGGCAGAGGACTCCAACTTGTGATGCAGCTCCTGGGGGCAAAGCCCAGCAGCTCCTGGCACCAGGGAGGTAGGTAGAGATTCTCAAGATCAGTTTCTCTTTGTTTTATAAAGATCAGAAGGATTCAGCTATGCCCTTGGATGCATCTCCCCAGGAGAGGATTGCTAAGGAAGCCTGAGAGTGATGGAGGTGTTTAATGGTCAACAGGCACCATCCCCATGAGTCAGGGACCCCACAAGAAGTTGGGGGGGGGGGTCACAGAGTTATGGAATGCATTAGGTTGGAAAGGGCCCTCAAAAGTCATCTTGTCCAACCTGCCTGCAGTCAGCAGGGACATCTTTAACTGGAGCAGGTTGCCCAGGGCCTTACCAAGCTTGACCTTGAATGTCTGTCTCCAGGGTTGGGGATCCCTTGCTCCCTGCCTGTCTCCTGCCAGGAAAGAGGTACAAGAGAGGTCAGATGACTGCAGGGCATCTCCAGCACCAAACCACTGGTCCAGTGTGAGGGCTGCCAGATCAGTTGCCCATGGAGCAGTGCCCCAGAGCTCCCCAAATCTGCTGTGAACTAACAGGAGCAGAGCTGCCAGGCTGCTGCTTGCACCTCAGTGTTATCAAATGAGCAAGTAACTATGGACCAGAAAGTGCCAGGAGGAAGCCCACTCAATCCCAATGGACACCAAGCCAGGCTCTGTGGCCACAGAATCCTAGCACCATGGAATCATTTAGGTTGGAAAAGACCTTTAAGATTGGAAAAGACCTTCAGGATTAGAAAGGACCTTCAAGATTGGAAAGGACCTTCAGGATCATCAAGCCCAACTATTAAACCTACTCTACCAAGTCCACCACTAAGCCATATCCCCAAGCAATGTCCTTTAGGATTTAAATTGATTTACTCCTTGGAAGCACCCAGAGCACTTTTTTTGGCTGGCAGCTGAATTGCTGAAGGCTGAACCATGTCCACTGCTGCTGTGCAGTGCTCACTGCCCTTGGGGACCACTTTGCTCCAGACAAGCTCTGTGTTTTAGCACCGAACTGCTGGAAGCTGGAGCAAGAGGAGGGATCTCTCCAAGGAGAACTGCTCAAGGGATAGAGCATCCCCATCCCTGTTTTGGAAATGGCCACAGAAAGGCAGAGGAACACCCAAATATATTTAAATGAGCCAACTGATGCAGCGGAAGCAGCACAGAACCTTGTGTGGCCTCGTTCCTGCCAGCACCATTGAGGCAGAGCAAAACCGCATCCGGCACTGAGCCCTGAAGACCTCAGCACTGCTGGACCCCAAGGCCACCAAAAACACTGCTGAAAAACTCCTTAGCTCCAGCAACCTGGTCCTGCAGGAAAGGGAAAGTGTGGGAAGCTTCTGGTCCTCCAGGTAAACCCCCTCCCTGGGTATGGCACTCCCCTGGCCATTGCGGGTGATGCGCTGGGAAGCAGAGGAGACCTTCGTCTCCATCAGGAGGAGAGGTTCATCTCCATCAGGAGAGCTGGGCTTGGTGTCTACACCTGAAGGGTGTCTGCAGGCATGTGTTGCTGCCAGCATTTAATCTAGGGGGCAGCAAGGCCTGGCTCAAAGTGGGGTTGAAATAATTCAAGGCGTTGCCATGATTTTGCTTACCTGAACGTAGACATCTTGGGTCTGCCACTGGGTACCGGTCGAGTAGGAGCTCTTTGCAAGCCTTGACTTCAATAGAGCACCTTGAGGAGGGGTTAATGACCTGGGGGCTGGGGGGAGGAAGGCTCACAACAATTTTTCTCCCCACCCTCCATACCAAGAAAGCAGATGTGCTGCTTGTTATCTCCAAAAGAGCTACTTCAATGCTCTGGAACCTATCGCCACTGCAATCTGGCCAGGCCCCGTGCAAAGAAGCTGCCTCCTCCTCCTGCTGCTGCTGCTGTTGCTGCTTGGATTTGGGCTTCATTTTGCAATTTCCTTTTGAAGAGCTTCAGATTATTATCTGCTTCAGCAGCATCTCCTGCCCCTAGAATAGGAAATGAGCCACTTGTGAGTGGTAGACTTGAATAGATCCGGTTGGAGGTGACCTCTAAGGTCATTTAGCCTCCATAGTGGATATCTCCAGAGGTCCCTTCTAATCCCAACTGCTCTGCCCTGTGGGACTCGTAGCCCCTGTGGAGTCATAGAATCACTGAAACATTTTGGTTGGAAAAGACCTCAAACATCACCAAGTCCAACCAGCAACCCAGCCCCTTCATAGCCACCAAACCCTGTCCCCAGGTGCCATGGCCACAGGTTTCTTGAACCCCTCCAGGGATGGGGACTCCACCACCTCCCTGGGCTGCCTGTGCCAGTCCCTGACCTGCTCTTGCAGCAAAGAAATTTTTCCTCATGTCCAACCTAAACCTCTCCTGGCACAGCTTGAGGCCATTTCCTGTTCTATCACATCTTACTGGGAGGAAGAGACCAACCCATACCTCCTCACTCCAACCTCCTCTTCTCCAGACTCCACACCCCCAGTTCCCTCAGCTGCTCCTCCCCAGCCCTGTTCTCCAGACCCTTCCTCAGCTTTTTTGCTCTTCCTTTGGTTGCTTTCTGCCATGAGTTGTTGGTTCCCCCTGCCCTGATGAATGCACAGCTTCTGTGCATCAAAACAAATGCAGGACTAAAACAAGTGAGAGAGGATTAGAGCAGGAAGAAGAAATCCCAGTTCCTGGAAGTATCAGTTCTGCAGCAAAGCCCAGGAGCTCCACTCAGATCTGACCACACAGCAGCTTACCAAGCCCTCAAGCTCAGTGATAACAGCAGGGAGAGTCTGGCTGTGCTCAGGGTGGTACAGGGAGGACTCACAGAGGGGTGGTTGCCTCTGCTCTACATCTGCAGTGCCAGATCACTGCTTCCAAGTGGTGAGCCTGGTCTGCAGCTGATGCTGAGCAGTGTGAAGCTCAATGGGATCGTTTTGGTTGGTTGCTAGCAGGGCTGGCTGTGTTGCTCTGTTCTCCTGGAGACCTCCAGCCCTTAGGTGGGCATCCTGCCAGGCACCGAGAGCCTTCGTGGGAAGGATGATCACTTGTGAGTGGTGAGTACAGCACCAGGCTTGGAACCTTGGCTGGTTCTTCCTGCTTGGCTTCTCAGCTCTCTCTTGGCCAGGCTCTGACTGTGGGGATGCTCTGCCATGTGCCTGGGAGCAGTGATGGAATGTGGGGATGCTGAAGGCCTCATTACTGCTTGCCCAGGATCACAATGGCCAGGGGGGTTGGAAGCTCTGCAGAAAAGGAGACCCCAGAACCTCTCTGGGCAGCCTGCTCCAGAGCTCCAGCACCTTCACAGCTAAGAAGTTTCCCCTCCTGGTCAGATGGCACCTCCTGGGTACTGCTTTGTGCCCATTGCCCCTTGTCCTGTCACTGGATGCCACCAAGAAGAGTCTTGCCCCATCCTCTTGCCCCTCAGCCTTTAGGTCTGAGCATCAATGTATGCTGAGCATTGATCAGAACCGTGTCCAGTTCTGGGGCCCTCAAGTAAAGAGAGGTGTTGAGGTGCTGGCAGGTGCCCAGAGCAGGGCAGCAAGGCTGGGGAGGGGCCTGGAGCACAGCCCTGTGAGGAGAGGCTGAGGGAGCTGGGGGGGTGCAGCCTGCAGCAGAGGAGGCTCAGGGCAGAGCTCATTGCTGCCTGCAGCTGCCTGCAGGGAGGCTGTAGCCAGGTGGGGTTGGGCTCTGCTGCCAGGCAGCCAGCAACAGAAGAAGGGGACACAGCCTCAAGCTGTGCCAGGGCAGGTCTAGGCTGGATGTTGTTAGGAAGTTCCTGGCAGAGAGAGTGATTGGCACTGGAATGGGCTGCCCAGGGAGGTGGTGGACTCCTCATCCCTGGAGATGCTTAAGAGGAGGCTGCAGGAGGCACTCAGTGCCAGGGGTTAGTGAATTAGAAGGTGTTAGGTGCTAGGTTGGACTCAATGATCTCTGAGGTCTTTTCCAGCCTGGCTCATTCTGTGATCAGCTCCCCTTTGGGGCTGCTCTTCTCCAGGCTCAGCAGCCCTCAGAGCTCTCAGCCTTTGCTCCTAAAGAGAAAACCCTGCTAAAGGTGGGAACCCCAAACTGAAGTGCAAGGAGCCTGGCACATGTCTGAAAACAAAGCAGATTTTGGGGCACATTGCCTTAAAGACAAGAAGTGAACCCAAAATCTGCTTAGAGCAGCAAACCTTGGTCCAGGGCAGGCTTTGGTGGCCAAGCAGCTCCTGAAAGAGCTGAAGTAATTTGGTTCTTTCTTTCACTTAGACAAAACCTTTTGTTCTTGTTCAGGTGGATCCTTGTTGCCACCTCAGCTGCCTCCTTGGTCCTTCATGCCTTCCTCTTGCTGACTCTTTACATCATGCTCAGCAGGAAAATAGGTAATTTAGTGTCTTGTTGGCTTGGCCTCTTGGGTTCTTCATCCAGAGAGTGAAAGTTGTTTGGCCAAAACTTCAACATCCCCCAGTTGGTAAAGCAGAGTCAAGTCAGGAGCCACTGTGGAGCCCATGTGGGGTGGGTTTGGGACCTGCTGGGCCCTTCCAGGAGCACACTAGACCCCACCTAGGACCTGCGGAACCCCTCAGGGATACTCTAGACCTCTTCAGGTATCCTCTGGACCTCCTCAGGGACTCACCAGACCCTCCCCATGACCTGCTGGTTCTCCCAGTGATGCTCCAGATGCCCTCATAAACCTACCAGACCTCTCTTTGACCTGCTGCATCTCCCCAGAGATGCTCTGGACACCCTCAGGGACCCCCCAGATTGCCTCAGGGACCTGCCAGGTTCCCCACATGAACTGGGCACTGAGATGGGAATGAATGCAAGCAGAGATTATCCACCAGCATCACTGCCCCTGTGTGAGCAGCTGCAGGAGGTGCTTGGGCTCTTGAGTCAGATTCATTTTGGACTTGACAGAGGAAGAACCACACTGCTGGAGTCTGCAGTGGGGTCTGAGGAAGAGCACAATCTTCATCATCTCAGTAACTGAGCTGGTAGACATTTGCCTGCTCTAACACTTGGTGATAGTTATTGCAGTGCTGGTGGCTTGTGGTGGAACTCAGGGCTCAGGAGTGGGTGGAGGTCTGGGTGGCATCAGGGAGAGTTTTGTGCTGGACATGACACTGGGGACAGTTTGTGGTGGGAACAAGGTCCTAACCTGCCTCTTGGTCACAGCCAACCATTCCAGTGGGAAGCAGAAGGGCAGCAGCCCTCAGGCACAGCCCCAGCAGCCTCCTACCCCCTCAGCAGCAGGGAAGGGGGTGCAAGGAGCAAGCTATGCAGGTAAGGACATGCTGCAGCAGGGGGGGCTTGGCCTGGCACACAGACAGAAATCCATGGCACTGCCTTTGTGCAAGGCTCTTAGCCAGACCCTCATCTGCCAGCCTTGGGGGTGGAAGAGAGGGCAGCAGCTGGGTGAAGGGTGAGCACACAGCAGCCAGCCCCAGCTACAGAGGGGCTGTCCTTGCCTGGGTCCCTTTGGGCAGGTGGTGGAGAGGGGGGGAAGCACCCTGAAGCTTTGGGGAATCTCCAGGGTCACTCTCCAGTGCCTTTGCCTTGCTCCCCATGGTGACTTTGTCCCTCCCCCCCCCCCCGGGCAGCAGCAGGGATGTTAATGTGTCCTGTTTTTAAGGGAGCAGTGAAACATCTTCAGAGACCTCGGAGGACTCCAGGAGCAGCCCAACATGCCCACAGGTATGGGCATGGGCACAGAGCCTTTGCCAGACCCAGACAGCAGCAACAGGGTGGGGGCAAACACTCTCAACCACAGTGAAAGATCAGCTGGGGTGGTTGGAAAAGCTCTCTGAGATCACTGAGCCCAACCAGCATCCCAACCCCACTGTGGCCACTAAACCATGGCCCCAGGTGCCATGGCCACAGGTTTCTTGAGCCCCTCCAGGGATGGGGACTCCACCACCTCCCTCCCTGGGCAGCCTGTGCCAATCCCTGACCACTCTTGCAGCAAAGAAATTCTTCCTGATGTCCAACCTAAACCTCCCCTGGTGCCATTTCTGAGGCCAATTTCTCATCTGTACTAGGGTGAAGAGCCCAACCCCCACCTCCCTCCAGCCTCCTCTCAGGGAGCTGTAGACAGCAATGAGGTCTCCTCTCAGACTCTTTTCCTCCAGGCTCCACACCCCCAACTCCCTCAGCTGCTTCACCCCAGCCCTGTTCTCCAGACCCTTCCCCAACTTTGCTGCCCCTCTCTGTATCCTCTCCAGCCCCTCAATGTCCTCCTTAGAATGAGGCCCCCAAAACTGCCCCCAGTGATGATGGTCTCTTGCCACACACAATGTTCCTTATTCAGAGGGAAGCATCCCTAGGGGCCAGAGAGATCCCTGGGCACAGCTGGATGGCTGCACACCTTTGTGTGGGTCCAAGGACCAGGCCACTCCCGGGGGGTGCTGGAGTCTCATTTGGGGTTTATGCTTGGGGTTTACACCTGGGATTTATGCCTGAAGTTTCTGTCTCCTCTACAGGGCTCCTGCTCAGGAGAGAACCTCAATTACACGTCCCTGATCTTCTCAGATGGAGGCTGTGGGCCAAGCTCCACCAAGGACTACAAGAAAATGAAGGCTGGGCAGGACTACATCAACGTGGACCCCCAAAACAGTGAAGTGAATTTCTGGTCCTGCTCCAGCAATGTGGTGTCTCAGTCTGTGGAGTACACCCAGGTGAAGCTGTGACTGCCAGGGTGCTGCTGGTGAGGGTTTCATGGTCAGACCACCACCACCAGGATGGGGAGAGAGCCTGAGCCCCCAGCAGCTGGGTGAGCAGAGCTTCCCCTTCCCCTCTCCTCGCCTCGCTCAGCGCCTGGCACAGGCTGACTGCTGCCAGCTTCTCTGCCTTGTCACCCTCTGACCTCCCTCACAACTTGCTTGGTGCTTGGCTGAAATGCAGCACTGTTCCCAACAGCTGCTGGGCCTGGGCTGGCAAGAGTTCCTCCCCCCCCCCGGGCTGGAACGTGCTCTCCAGCACTGCCTGGTGACCCTTTCTCTCCTTTCAGGAATGCAAATGAAATGCCTCCCTCCCCCCACCCCTGCCCCCCACTTTGCCCCTCCAAGTGGGATGGCCTTCATGGAAGGGAATCATAGAATCAGTCAGGGTTGGAAGGGACCACAAGGAGCAGCCAGTTCCAAACCTCCTGCCATGCCCAGGGATGCCTCACACTAGATCAGGCTGTGCAGAGCCTCATCCAGCCTGGCCTTAAACACCTCCAAGGATGAGGCTTCCACCCCCCCCCCGGGGAACCCATTCCAGAGTCTCAGCAGCCTGATGCTGAAGAACTTCTCCCTCACATCCACTCTGAATCTCCCCCTTTCCAGCTTTGCTCCATTCCCCCCAGTCCTATCACTCCCTGACAGCCTAAATAGTCCCTCCCCAGCTTTCTTTTAGCCCCCTTAAGACACTGAAAGGCCACAAGAAGGTCACTTTGGAGCCTTCTCCTCTCCAAACTGCACAGCCCCAACTCCCTCAGTCTCTCCTCATAGGAGAACAGAATCAGAGGGAGCAGAATCACAGGGAACAGAATCACAAAGTGTTGAGACAGACCCTGGGGATCAATTCCATCACCCAGAGCTCACAATCCCACCACTGCTGCCAAGCCACCACCACTAAACCCCAGCACCACAGCCACACAGCTGCTAAACACCTCCAGGGATGGTGACTCTCCCCCCCCATGATCTGCCACCACCTGATTGAATTCCCAGGGGACTCGGAGCTGCAGCACTGCAATGTCCTGCAGCAAAGCTGAGCTGGGAGCAATCTCAGCTTGCAAAGACAAGCCTGGAATTGTGAGCTGCTCATGCCTGGGAAGGCTGTTAGCAGAAGTGCTGCTTCCCCTTCTTGTCAGTGATTGCATTTGCCAGGTCACCTTCATGGAGCAGGAGTCTGCAACCCTGGTGCCTGGGGCTTGCTGCCCTCCAAACCACTGCTGCAGGTGGAGCTGGCAGCTGGCTCCTTCCCACCGCTCTGTGCTTTATCTCTGCTGCTGTTTCCAGCTATAAACTGTCCAAAGGACTGGGGAAAGGGAACTGGGCCACACTGGGGCCTCTGTTAAAGGGCTGGAGCTGCTGCCTCCCTGCACAGCTCCCTGCTCCATCAAGGCTGGAGCTGCTGCCTCCCAGCACAGCTCTCCCTCCATCAGGGCTGGAGCTGCTGCCTCCCTGCACAGCTCTCCCTCCATCAGGGCTGGAGCTGCTGCCTCCCAGCACAGCTCCCTGCTCCATCATGGCTGGAGCTGCTGCCTCCCAGCACAGCTCCCTCCTCCATCAGGGCTGGAGCTGCTGCCTCCCTGCACAGCTCTCCCTCCATCAGGGCTGGAGCTGCTGCCTCCCTGCACAGCTTCCTCCTCCATCAGGGCTGGAGCTGCTGCCTCCCAGCACAGCTCCCTGCTCCATCAGGGCTGGAGCTGCTGCCTCCCAGCACAGCTCTCCCTCCATCAGGGCTGGAGCTGCTGCCTCCCAGCACAGCTCCCCTTCCATCAGGGCTGGAGCTGCTGCCTCCCAGCACAGCTCCCTGCTCCATCAGGGCTGGAGCTGCTGCCTCCCTGCACAGCTCCCTGCTCCATCAGGGCTGGAGCTGCTGCCTCCCAGCACAGCTCTCCCTCCATCAGGGCTGGAGCTGCTGCCTCCCAGCACAGCTCCCTCCTCCATCACGGCTGGAGCTGCTGCCTCCCAGCACAGCTCCCTCTTCCATCACGGCTGGAGCTGCTGCCTCCCAGCACAGCTCCCTCCTCCATCAGGGCTGGAGCTGCTGCCTCCCAGCACAGCTCCCCTTCCATCAGGGCTGGAGCTGCTGCCTCCCAGCTGTTTGGGCAGCCGTGGGCTTAATGGAGGGCTGGGAGATGATCAATTTGGGATCGATCTGGGGAGGGGTCACCCCCTCCTGAGTTTCTGACCTTGCTGTCTGGCCCAACTTGAAGGGCACAGGAAGGAAAAAGGTTCAGAAACCAAACCAACCTCTAGGAAACCACTGATGAAGGCCAGGAGAGGTGGGGATCAAAACCCAACTTGTGGGAGCTTCTGGGGGGGTAAAAAACCAAAACAAACCCAAAGTCACAATGATTCAAGTGCTTGTGATTAAAAACAGAGAAGTGAAGCTAATTCCAGAGTTCCAAGCTCATTCCTTTTGCTGTCTTCTTGTCCTGGCTTTAGGCTGTGAGATCAGAAGGACCAATGCACCCTGCAGGGAGTTTGGTGCCTTGGGTGCTCCCTGGGGCACTTGTAACATGGAGTCAGTGAATGGTTTGGGTTAGGGATCAGCCAGTTCTGCTGGGTGATGCCCACTGGCAGGACAAGTGGCAATGAGTGGAAGTTGAGGCACAGAAAGTTTGATGTAAACACGAGGAGGAAGTTTTTGTTCACTGTGAGGATGACAGAACCCTGGGACAGGCTGCCCAGGGTGGGCTTGTGGAGTCCTTCTCTCTCTGGAGCTATTCAAAACCCACCTGGATGAATTCCTGTGTGATCTGGTCTAGGTGGATCCTGCTCTGGCAGGGAGGGGTTGGACTGGATGAGCTTTCAAGGTCCCTTCCAGCCTCTGACATTGATTCTGTGATTCAGTTCCAACTCCCTGCTGTGGGCAGGGACACTTCCCACTAGAACAGGTTGCTCAAAAGCTTCATCCAGCCTGGCCTTGAACACCTCCAGGGAGGTTGTGGAGCACAGAAGCAGCCAATGTGATCTTTGATCACATTGGCTGCTTCTGTGCTCCACAACCTCCCTGGGCAACCTGTGCCAGTGTCTCACCACCCTCAAACCTGTGCCAGTGTCTCACCACCCTCAAACCTGTGCCAGTGTCTCACCACCCTCATAATAAAGAAACTCTTCCTGATGTCCAGTCTGAACCTTGATCCCTTGCAGGTGGCTTTTGAGCTCAGTTCCCAGCACAAAGGGATGCTCTCTCTGCTCCTCTTGTGCTTCCTCAAACCAAACAGCTCCTGGGAGAGCCACAACAGGCAAGCAGGACAAGAACCAGGCTTGGGATTGCAGAGCCATGGCTCATTCCCTGCTTCTGCCTCCCTCCCTCCTCTGTGTTCCCAAGTTCCAACACTTTGATTGCTCCTAAGCAAGGCAAAAAGCAGCAGCAATTTGAGAGCAGCTCTTTATTGGGATGCAGCAGCTGGAGAACATGAATAAACCTGATGGAAAGTGTCCAGGGCACAGAGAAACAGCAGGATCTGTCTGAGCAAGCTGGAGCTGGGCCAAGGCTGCTCTGAGCAGCTCCTCGGTAGCTGCTCAGAGCTGCATTTGGGATGCTTGCAGCAGCACAGTTGGTACCACACAGCAGCACCACAGGAAGGGACACTTCTGCCCTGTGGCTTTTACTCCATCCCTGTCCCTGGGGAGGTGGGCAGGGGGGTCCAGCTCCAGAGCTGGCTGTCAGCAGAGGGAAAAGCTTTGCAGTATTGAGGGGACTCTGTGGTGGGCACAAGGATGCTGAATCTGCTCTGCCAGCCCTGCTCTGGGAATGGGAGAGGAGGAACTGGCGTGCAGGGAGCTCCCTGCAGATGCAGCCAGGTTGCCTCCTGCTGTGCTGAGGCTGCTTTGCCGGTGTCTGCTGAGCACCCAGAGCTGCAGTTCCTCCAGAAAGCCTTGCTGGGCCAGACCTCCTGGGCTTTGGGGTTGTGGGGGGACCCCCTGCAGCAGAAAGAGAGCTTCCTAAGGTGAAAGGAGGTGGATGCTGTGGTGGGGCTGATGTGGCTTTGCACAGGAGGTTGCAGCTAAACACAAGGGCAACTTCTTGCCTGGAAGGGTCCCAGAGCCCTGGCACAGGCTGCCCAGAGAGGTTGTGGAGTCTCCTTGTGTGGAGCCTTTCCAGGCCTGTCTGGATGTGTTGCTGTGTGCCCTGAGCTGGATTGTGTGGTCCTGCTGTGGCAGGGGGCTTGGACTGGATGATCTCTTTAGCTCCCTTCCAGCCCCTGACATCCTGTGAGCCTGGCATCCCCCCCGATGCCCACTGCAGATGCAGCATGCACAGCAGCAATGCCTCCTGGGCGAGGCACCCTGCTGCAGGAGGTGCTGCCAGGTGGCCTCTCTGCAGAGGCAATGTTCATGATACCACACCTGGTGGCAGCTGTTAGCAGCGGAGGGCTCTGCCTGGGCACAGCCTAGAGCGTGCCCAACTCGGTCACTACCTCCTCGCAGGGTGGGTAGAAGTCCTTAGTGCTGGCCCCGTGCAGGGGCAGGCTGGGGGGGCTGGTGTGGTGGCTGTTGCTCAGGATGGTGGTCTTCCTGCTGCAGAGGCTGCCCGTGGAGCCCTGTCTCCTCAGCCCGGGCCGAGGGCTGCCCCAGCAGGACAGGCACCGTGCCACATCCTGCAGCAGGTGCCCGCTGAAGAACATGTAGATCCAGGGGTTGCAGCAGCTGCTGAGGCTGGCCAGCAGCATGGTGATGGTGAAAGCCACGTTGGAGGACTCTGGGAAGGCAAAGGAGGGAGCTGAAGTGTGCAGCAGGTTGAGCAGGGTCCCAGTGTGGGGTGAGCAGGACTGTGTGGGGCTCTTTTTGGCTTGGCCACAAGTCCTTTGTCCCATGCCTGGAACACAAACCCTATGAGGAGAGGCTGAGGGAGCTGGGGGGGTGCAGCCTGCAGCAGAGGAGGCTCAGGGCAGAGCTCATTGCTGCCTGCAGCTGCCTGCAGGGAGGCTGTAGCCAGGTGGGGTTGGGCTCTGCTGCCAGGCAGCCAGGGCCAGAAGAAGGGGACACAGCCTGAAGCTGTGCCAGGGCAGGTCTAGGCTGGATGTGAGGAGGAAGTTGTTGTCAGAGAGAGTGATTGGCACTGGAATGGGCTGCCCAGGGAGGTGGTGGAGTGGCTGTGGCTGGAGGTGTTGAAGCCAAGCCTGGCTGGGGCACTTAGTGCCATGGTCTGGTTGGTTGGGCAGGGCTGGGTGCTAGGTTGGGCTGGCTGAGCTTGGAGCTCTCTTCCAGCCTGCTTGAGTCTATGATTCTTTAATTCTCTGCCCATCCCATCTGGAAGGCATTGCTTTGGGTCAGAGTGTGCAGCATGCTAGAGCTGGGCTCTACCCTTGGCTGAGGGTGACAGGTGGGTGATGCACTGGGACACAGTGAGCACCCAGCACATACCCACACACCCACCCTGCCTTCTCACAGAACACCAGAGGTTGGTGTTCAAGGCCAGGTTGGATCCAAGATCTCTACAAACAACCCCTGGGGACCCAACCTGTGGCTTCACCCACGCCTTCTACAGCATCCAGCTAAGACAGCCATGGCCATGCTGTGTGTGCCCAGGGCTCTGCCCCCAGCATCCCCACCGCTACTCACCATCATCAGGAGCATCCTCATCCCACACTGACCACATCTGCATGCTGAAGAAGGGGGCCCAGCAGGCCACGTAGGCCACCACGATGACGAAGGTCATCTTGACGGTGCGGATCTTGGCGCGGGAGATGGTCCTGACGCTGCTCACCCGCGAGGGCTGCCCGCCTGGGCACTGCCCGCAGGAGCTGGGGGCAGGAGGGGCAGCCACCATGGACCCTCCCGTGCTGGAGGCGCCGCTTTGGGTCTTGCCTTTGAGGTTCTTGCAGATCTCGTAGCAGATGAGGCTGTAGCAGACGGTGAGGATGGCGACGGGCAGGATGAAGATGCACAGCGTGGTCCAGGTGACGTAGGCTCGGGCTCCCCACGGGTACCTGAAGTCTGCCCAGCAGTCCAGCACCCCTGAGCCCTGGCGCACCTCCCGCAAGGAGAAGATGAAGACCTGGGGCAGGCTGAGGAGGCAGCTGAGCAGCCAGGTGGCCCCGATCATGCCGTAGGCTTGGCGGCTGGGCTGCTGCAGCGAGTGCAGCGGGTGGCACACGGCCAGGTAGCGGTCCAGGGTCATCACGATCAGCATGTAGGTGGAGGCGAACATGCTCAGCACCTGCAGGTACTTGACTGCCCTGCAGAGAGGGTCTGGCCCCAGGAAGCGAAAGGTCACCTCCCAGATCAGCTGTGGCAGCACCTGGAAGAGCGCCACGCCCAGGTCGGACAGCCCCAGGTGCAGGATGAAGAGATGCATCCTGCTCATCTTCCTCCTCAGGCGGTACATGGCCAGCAGCACCCCCACGTTGCCTGTGGTAGCCACGGCCAGGATGGTGGCCAGCACCCCGATCTCTGCCTTGGCCAGCTCTTCGTCCCTGCTGTGCAAGAGGGTGAGGTTGGGGTCACCTGCCAGGGTCTGGGGGCTCAGCAGCCCCTGGCCGTGCCCAGGCTGGCTGTGGTGAGTGTTGTTCCAGCCCCAGCCTGGCTCCATCCCCTTGGGAAGCTCTGCTGGAGCTCAGGCAGCTCTAATCTTGACTCCAGTGGCCTCTTTCTTGCCTCTCCAGGGCAGAGCTGTTGGGGTTGTTGCTACCCCCAAGCACCACTGCAGGAGCTCCTCTGCCCCTCCAATGTCCCCAATGCCTCCTCCAATGGTCCCCAAGACAAGTGCAGGTTGTCACCTTGTGCAGCTCCACATCGTGCTAACCCTTTGCTGCATGCCTGGGCTCCTGCATGCAAAGAGGAGCAAGAGCTCCGGGCTCAGTCCTTGCTTCTTCTCTTGTCTACACTCAGCACTCCCAGATTCCTGCTTCTCCCTGGACTGCTCATCTCCTGCAGCCTTTCTCCTCACTCTGAGCTGGAGAATCGAGGGGGAAAAGTCCTCTTTGCTGCTTCCCAGTGTGGTAAAAGCATCAGAAGGAGCTACAGAAGCTGCACCTCTTTGGCCTTTTCACTCCAAGGACAGCAAAAGGCAAATGAGTGGTGTGGGAGCAGCCATGTCCCAGGGGCAAGCAGGGTAGCTGTCTGCTGGTGGTGGCTCTTGGTTGCTCTGTGCAAACACCATCTGCCTGCTCTGGCTTTTATAGCCTGGCAGCTCCCCTCCAACTGGCCCCAGCTTCCTAGCTCTGTCCCTGGCTGTGCTGAGCGCTGCCCTGTGCTGTGTCAGGCAGGTGACAACAGGGTCCCCTCCTGCTGCTCTCTCAGGAGGTGCCATCCATGGGCTTTATCAGCAGATTTGGCCCAGTGTGGTTCCTGGGTGAGAGCTGGAGGCTGAGGATGCTCTTGTGCCTCCACTCCTGTCCCCTGCATCTTTTCCACCCCAGTGTGTCAGGGCTGGCGATGCTCTGCCTCAGGTTTGCACTGTTCCTGCTACTCAAACCTTTCCAAATCCTCACCCTTGGCTTCTCCCGGCCCAGCATAAGCCTCTGTCCCAAGAGCTGGGAGGTGAGGGGGTGCAGGGCTCCCCAGCAGCTGAGAACCTTGGGGCTGTTTAGCCTGGAGAAGACCAGCCCCAGACTGGATCTGATCAGTGCTCAGCAAGAGATAAAGTCTTGGGGGGCAAGAAGCTGGGGCTGGGCTCTTGTCAGTGTGCCCAGAGACAGGACAAGGAGAAATGGGCACAAACTGGAACCCAGGAGGTTCCATTTGAGCAGGAGGAGAAACTTCTTTGTTCTGAGGGTGCTGGAGGCCTGGAACTGACTGCCCAGAGAGGTTGTGGAGTCTCCTTCCCTGCAGAGCTTCCAACCCTGCCCTGGCCATTGTGCTCCTGGGCAAGCTGCTGTGGGTGCCCTGCTCTTGGGGACATGGTTTAGTGGGCATGGTGGGGTTGGGTTGATGGTTGGGCTGGATGACCTCAGAGGGCTTTTCCAACCAAAACAGCTCTCTGATTCTCTAACAGCCCTCAGTGACCTGCCAGTTTATCCAGAGACTGAAGCAGGAATCATCCATCTCCCTCAGGCTCATTAAAGCATCGAAGATCTGCAGTGAGAGTGGTGAGAAGGCTCCAGGGAGACTTAGAGCAACCTTCCAGGACCTGAAGGGACTTTTGATGGGGGCTCGTAGTGACAGGACATGGATTTGAGCTGGAAGAGAGAGGATTTAGACTGGAGATGAGGAAGAAATCCTTTCCAGTGAGGGTAGTGAGACACTGGCACAGCTTGCCCGGGGAGATTGTGGATGCTCCCTGCCTGGAGGTGCTCAAGTCCAGGCTGGATGAGGCTTTGAGCAACCTGGGCTGGTGAGAGGTGTCCCTGCCCACAGCAGAGGTTTGGAACTGGCTGACCTTTAAGCTCCCATCCAACTCAAGCCATTTGATGATTCATTTCTGAGCTCCTTCGTGGCTCTCTGCTTGTGAGGGGCTTTGCTGCTGGCAGAGCTGGCTCTGGCTGTGCTGCTGCAATTAAACTGCCTGCAAGAAGGTTGCTATTTGCAGAAACGAGAGCAATTGGCAGCTAATTAAACTGCATTCATCCCTAGAAGAGATCTGATGGATTAGAAAGCAGCCAGCAGAGGGAAGTGGCTGGCTGAGGTGCTGGAGGTAGAGATGGGAAGATATTTTGGGTGGCTAATGGGATTTTTCTGGGCTCCTGAGCAGAGAGCTGATTTTCTAGATTAATAGAGGGCAATGCTGGAGGGGGGGAATACATCACAAAGCTGTGAGCAGCCAAGATGAAGGCAGAGATGGAAGGGGCAGATTCTGCAGAGAGAAAAGAATATTTAAAGGGTTTTGAGGCCAGCCTCAGCTCTCCCTGGCAGCACTTTGGATTTGGGAGCAATTCCTTTGGTGTTAGAGCTTTTAACTCCACCTTTGCCTAACTTTGGCTGTGGGGAGAATACCTCTGCAGAGCTGCTTAGAGGGAAGAGAAGCTAATTCACCAAAGAGAAATGGTCCTTAGCAAACAGCAATGCATTTTCTTCAGGGAGGGAGATTATCACAGCAAGGGAAATTTCCAAGCAGGTGGATTAAAATAAAACACAGCAAAAAAAACCCCTCATTTTCTTCCCTTGCTTTCCTGCAGGTTTTGACACAGCATCAGTGCTGGCAGGCTCTGCCAGCCTCAGCTAAGCCAGAGCTGGGCTCTGCACCTCTGAAGCTCAGCAATCTTCTTAGTCAGTGCTCTGGTTACCCTTGGGAGGCCGTGGAACAGCTGTGCCCAGCTGTGCCCAGTCCAGTCCATGCCAATCCAGCCTAGTGCAGCTCAATTCAGTCCAACCCAATCCAGCCAGACCATTTTGATCCAGTCCAGCTCAGTCCAACCCAATCCAGCCCTGCCCCTTTCAGTCCAGTCCAACCCAGTCCAGCTTACCTCAGTTCAGCCCAGCCAAACTCAACCTAACCTAACCCAATCCAACCTAACCTAACCCAGTGAAACCCAGCCTGGCCCAGTCCATCTCAACCCAGTCCAGCCCAGCCTAGCCCATCCCAACCTAACCTAACTCAATCCAACCCAGCCTAGCCCAGTCCATCTCAATTCAGTTCAGTCCAGTCCAGTCCAGCCCAACCCAACCCAACCCAACCCAATCCAACCCAACCTAACCCAACCCAATCCAACCCAACCTAGCCCAACCCAGCCCAATCCATCTCAATCCAATTCTTCTCAGTCCAGTTCATCTCAATCTAGCCCAGCTCAGCTCAGATCAACTAACCTCAACTCAACCCAGCCCAGCCCAGCTCAGCTCAGCTCAACTCAACTCAGCACAGTGCAGCCCAATCCAACCCAGCTCAGCTCAGCCCAACTCAACTCAACTAATCTCAACTCAGCCCAGTCCATCTCAGCCCAGCTCAATTCAACTCAGCCCAGCTCAACTCAGCACAGCACAACCCAATCCAACCCAGCCCCTCTCAGCCCAGCCCAATCTAATCCAATCCAACCCAGCCCAGCCCAATCCAACCCAACTCAGCTCAGCCCAATCCAACCCAGCCCAGCCCAATCCAACCCAACTCAGCTCAGCCCAATCCAACCCAGCCCCACTCAGCCCAGCCCAATCTAATCCAATCCAACCCAGCCCAGCCCAATCCAACCCAACTCAGCTCAGCCCAATCCAACCCAGCCCCACTCAGCCCAGCCCAATCTAATCCAACCCAACCCAGCCCAGCCCAATCCAACCCAGCCCCACTCAGCCCAGCCCAATCTAATCCAATCCAACCCAGCCCAGCCCAATCCAACCCAACTCAGCCCAGCCCAATCCAACCCAGCCCAGCCCAGCCCAGCCCAATCCAATCCCAGCTGCAGCTATTTAGGCTGTTTCCCATAAGCTAGGTCCTGGGCAGAGCCTGGAGGATAATGTCACTGGCTCCTGGTAATGCATCTTGTTGTGACATGCTGGTTTGTGCCTGGGGGAGGAAGCAGGATGCTGGAGGTAACTCCTGGGGCTCTGTGCTGCTGCTTACTGCTGCCACAGGGCGAGCTGAGCCCTGAAACAGTTATCCCAAGGTCTGTGTTTCCTCCTGTCCCCTTGGGTGTGATGCTGAGGCATGGGACCATGTAATTTCTGAGCTCTTCTCATCTGGTTTGTTGAGGTAATGCTGTATTAAGCTAATTTTTGGCAGCTGGTAGAATCAATGCACCATGAAGCATAGCAAATAAAATGCTGATTTTATTACCAGCTACATCCTCTCTGCATCCCTCACTGCAGAGCACAGAGGCAGAGGAGTTCTGGCTGCTGCTTCTTCCTCCTGGTTAAAGAAATAGAAGCATGAAGGTAGGAAAAGACCTCTAAGGTCATCCAGTCCAACCACCATGGCCACTAAACCATGTCCCCAGGTGCCATGGCCATGTGGTTTTTTGAACCCCTCTAGGGATGGGGACTCCACCACCTCCTTGAGCAGCCTGTTCCAACCCCTGACCACTCCTACAGGGAAGAGATTGCTCCTAATATCCCAACAGAATGTGTTGGCTTGGATTTTCCTGCTGGTTTGGCTCCATTTCCAAGACAAATGTCTCATTTGTGGGGCACAGTGGTGTGCAGCTTCTCTCACTGCCAGCACAGAGCATGCTTGGGCTGCCTGCAGCATTTAATCACTGAAATGCCTCCTGTGGTTTGGATCAGGAGAAAAAAAGTGGGGGGGGGGGGAGGCAAAATTGGGTCATTTTGTGCTGGTTCAGCTGCTGTGGAGCTGTTCAGGTTGCAAGTGCTTTGTGACAGCTTGGGCTGATCTCCTTGGGAAGGCTGAGGGCAGGAGCAAGGGCTGGGAGCTTGCTGGGATCTGATGCTGTTCTTAATAGCAACTCTGTCAAAATGAGAGCATCAAAGACTTCCCCTCCTGCTCCTTCTCCTGGCAACTGAAATTGCTGAGACTTTGCAGCTCTTAACAACTTTTGGGTCCTGGCCCCTGTGCAGGGATTTGGGTCTCCAGTCCCATACAAAGGTTTTGGGTCCTGACCCCTTTGCAGGGGTTTGGGTCCCCAGCCCCACTCAGGGGTTTGGGTCCTGGTCCCCTGTGCAGGGATTTGAGTCTCCAGCCCCACTCTGGGGTTTGGGTCCTGGCCCCTGTGCAGGGATTTGAGTCTCCAGCCCCACTCTGGGGTTTGGGTCCTGGCCCCTGTGCAGGGATTTGAGTCTCCAGCCCCACTCAGGGGTTTGGGTCCTGGCCCCTGTGCAGGGATTTGAGTCTCCAGCCCCACTCAGGGGTTTGGGTCCTGGCCCCTGTGCAGGGATTTGAGTCTCCAGCCCCGCTCAGGGGTTTGGGTCCTGGTCCCCGTGCAGGAGGTTTGGGTCCCCAGCGCAGGGGTTCGGGTCCCAGCTCCATGTGCTGCATCCAGGAGCCTCTTGACTCGGCAGGTCCCTGCGAGCCAGGTGCCAGGCAGCCTCCCCTTTCCCTGCTCCCTTCATTCCCGTTTCATTTCTGTTTTTAATGATTATTTTCCATCTCATTAACACTTCTGCTGCTGCTGCTGCTGAAGGTTAGAGCGTGGCTGGGAGCATGAATAAACAGGCTGAGCACACGGTGGGTGCCCAGAGCAGCTCCTGCTGGGGGCAAGGCAGAACCAGAGGGTTTGATTTCTCCTGGGAAATCCAAATGAAGCTGTTAAGAGTGGCAAGCAGGGGAACAAAAGCTGACAGCGCTGCGCTGAGGAGCTAAACTTCAAAGGAGCAGTGCTTAAAATGATTGCCTTGAATGGAAACTTAAGGGCCTGAGCTGCTGTCCCTGGGGGTGTCCAAGGTGGGAGTTTGGCTTGCTTCAGAGCATCCTTCCTCCTGCACGCTGCTCCTGGGGTCTCTGCTTTGCGGGGGGCAGCCCTGTCCACCCAAACCCCTTGGGACTGCCACAGCCGCGGGCAGAGCTGTGTGCAGCAGACAAGAGCGGGGCGGGGGCTTGGGATGCGCCAAACATCAGCACCTGCCGCAGCTTCAGCCCACAGCCCTCTCTCGTCTGCAGCTGGAACTGGGCTTCCCTCCTCTCCCCTCCTTCCTTCCTTCCTTCCTTCCTTCCTTCCTTCCTTCCTTCCTTCCTTCCTTCCTTCCTTCCTTCCTTCCTTCCTTCCTTCCTTCCTTCCCTCCTTCCTTCCCTCCTTCCTTCCCTCCTTCCCTCCTTCCTTCCCTCCTTCCTTCCCTCCTTCCTTCCCTCCTTCCTTCCCTCCTTCCTTCCTTCCTTCCTTCCTTCCTTCCTTCCTTCCTTCCTTCCTTCCTTCCTTCCTTCCTTCCTTCCTTCCTTCCTTCCTTCCTTCCTTCCTTCCTTCCTTCCTTCCTTCCTTCCTTCCTTCCTTCCTTCCTTCCTTCCTTCCTTCCTTCCTCTCCTTTCCCCTCCCTCCTTCCTCCCTTCTTCCCTTCCTCCTTCTCTTCCTCTCCCCTCCCTTCTTCCTCTCTCCCCTCCTTCCTCCCTCCTTCTCTCCCTCCTTCCTCCCTTCTTCCCTCCCTACTTCTCTCCCCTCCCTCCTCTCCCTTCCCTCCTTCCCCCTCTCCCTCTCCCCTCCCTCTCTCTCCTTCTCCCCTCCCTCTCTCTCCTTCTCCCCTCCCTCTCTCTCCCTCTCCCCTCCCTCCCTCCGTCCCTCTCTCCCTCCCTCCTCCTCTCCCCTCCCTCCCTCCTCCTCTCCCCTCCCTCCCTCCTCCTCTCCCCTCCCTCCCTCCCTCCTCCTCTCCCCTTCTTCCTTTCCTCTCTCTCCCCTCCCTCCTCTCCCCTCCCTCCTCTCCCCTCCCTCCTCTCCCCTCCCTCCTCTCTCCTTCCTCCTCTCTCCTTCCTCCTCTCCCCTCCCTCCTCTCCCCTCCCTCCTCTCCCCTCCCTCCTTTCCCCTCTCTCCCCTCCCTCCCTCCATTTCAGACCAAAGAGCCCAGGATTTCAGATCCATGAATTGAAGCTCTCATTACAAGGGGTGAGTCGACAAGAACCTTTCCATGACCTCAGCTCTGCTTTATCCACTGCTTGCTTGCTGGAAAAGCTGCAGGTGCCCAGAACCTGTTGCCTTCCAGGCAGGAGAAGCATCAATCAGGATTAGGAAAGGAGAGGAGCAGCTGTTCCAGGACAAGATATTAGCAAATGATGCATCACAGGGAAAAGGTCAGCTGGGATCCATGCACTCCCTGCTACAGCAAAGTTCAGGGCTCCATGATTAAAGGTGGCTCTTGCCTGGCTGATGGCCAGCCCCAGGTGATGTCCAAATAGCAGGGAATTTGGGGTTGAGCAGCTCCCTCCCCCTGAGTGGCCAGCACTGAGGTCACCTTCTGCTGTGACATTAAAGCACTGAGGAGTTCTCACCTGCCCTGACATCCTTACCCTGGAAGCTCTTGGATTGTCCAGCTAAGGGGATTTAAGATGCTCTTAGGCACTGCAGGTGCTGCTGCCAGACCTGCTGCTGAGGGACCTGGAGATGTTTGCTCTGGAGGAAAGGAGGCTGAGGGGCAGACTTTGTTTCTCTCTACAGCTCCCTGACAGGAGCTTGGAGGCAGGTGGGGGTTCCACATGGAATCCACACATGGAATCCACACATGGAATCCACACATGGAATCCACACAGAATCAACCAGGTTGGAAGAGACCTCCAAGATCATCTAGTCCAACCTAGCACCCAGCCCTAACCAATCTTGGGCTCTTCTCCCAAGGAACAAGTGATAGGACAGGAGGAAATGGCCTCAAGTTGCACCAGGGGAAGTTTGGGTTGGACATAAGGAAAATTTGCTTCACTGAAAGAGGGGACAAGGATTGGAACAGGTTGTCCAAGGGTGGTGGAGTCTCCAACTCTGGAGGTATTCAGTAAATGTGTGGCCATGGCACTTGGGGGCATGGTTTAAAGGCCATGGTGGTGTCAGGCTGATGGTTGGGCTGGATGCTCTTAGAGGACTTTGCCAGCCTTAATGATTCTCTGATTCTAAAGCTACTTAAAATCAGTCAGGGTTGGAAGGGAGCACAAGGAGCAGCCAGTTCCAACCCCCCTGCCATGCCCAGGGACACCCTACCCTAGAGCAGGCTGCACACAGCCTCAGCCAGCCTGGCCTCAAACACCTCCAGCCATGGGGCCTCAACCACCTCCCTGGGCAACCCATTCCAGCCTCTCACCACTCTCCTGCTCAACAACTTCCTCCTCACCTCCAGCCTCACTCTCCCCACCTCCACCTTTGCTCCATTCCCCCCACTCCTGCCACTCCCTCACAGCCTCAAAAGTCCCTCCCCAGCTTTTTTGGAGCCCCCTTCAGATCCTGGCAGGCCACAAGAAGGTCCCCTGGGAGCCTCCTCTGCTCCAGCCTGCACAGCCCCAACTCTTTCAGGCTGTGCTCACAGCAGAGCTGCTGCAGCCTCTCAGCATCCTCCTGGCCCTGCTCTGGACACTCTCCAGCATCTCCACAGCCCTCTTGCCCCATGGGCTCCAGAGCTGGATGCAGGACTCCAGGTGGGGTCTCAGCAGAGCAGATCAGAGGAGGAGAATCCCCTCCCTGGCCCTGCTGGCCACACTGCTGCTGCTGCAGCCCAGGCTCTGCTTGGCTTTCTGGGCTGCAGGTGCACACTGCTGACTCCTGTGGAGCTTCTCCTCCAGCAGCACCCCCAAGTCCCTCTCCTCAGGGCTGCTCTCCAGCCTGGCACTGCCCAGCCTGGATTGGTGCTTGGCATTGCCTCGACCCAGCTGCAGGACCTTGCCCTTGGTCTTGTTGAACCTGATGAGGTTGGCTTGTGCCCACCTCTGCAGCCTCTCTGAATGAGAGCTGCTTTCCTTCTCTTGCTGCTTTTTGGTTTGGGGGGGTCTGTATGTGGAGAACAGGACAAACCCAACCCAGTTTAAGCACATTCTTGTACTTTTCAGCAGCTCAACTCCACATTGCTTAGCAGATCAGAAGTGGCAGTGGCATTACCACCTTCAGACTGCACCAAATGTGGGGTGGGTTCCCTCCCCCCAGTTTCAGTGTCTGAAAATCTCCTAGGAAACAGTGAGCCCTAATGGTTTGCCTCCTCCCTGTGCTCTGGTTCCTGCCAAGGATGCAGAAAGCTGTGCTCTGAGCATGCTGCCTGCTCCTCCTCATTAAACGGCTGTGGGCAGGAGATCCGTGGGGTGTTGATGGAGCTGTAGTGCTGGGCTGTTGCTGCTGCCTTTGTTTGGCAGCTCCTTGCTGTGGCTCTTGATTCTCAGGCGTTTGTGGCTGCTTGCTGTGCTCTGATGAGCTCCTGCTGCTGTAGGAATTGCTGGGGTGGAGGTCTCAGATGTGGAGGTCCCCAGATATGGAGGCTGCAGAGCAGCACAGCTTTGGATGCCAAAGGAGATGCTGACCTGGATGTGTGCTGGTTGTGACCCAGGGAAGCAGATTCTCCTGCTGTGAGCTGAAAAAGAGAAGGCTGAGAGGGGATTGAATCAATGTCTATAACTCTCTGAGGGCTGGGGGTCAGGAGTGGGGGACAGGCTCTGCTCACTGCTCCCTGGGATAGGACAAGCAGCAGTGGATGGAAGCTGCAGCACAGGAGGTTCCAGCTCAACACAAGGGGGAACTTCTTGCCTGGAAGGGTCCCAGAGCCCTGGCACAGGCTGCCCAGAGAGGTTGTGGAGTCTCCTTGTGTGGAGCCTTTCCAGGCCTGTCTGGATGTGTGCCCTGAGCTGGATTGTGTGGTTCTGCTCTGGCAGGGGGGTTGGACTGGATGAGCTCTTTTGGTCCCTTCCAACCCCTGACATGCTCTGAGCCTGTGATATGCAACTTCAGCCCTTCAGACAACAGCAGAGGGTTTCTTGTGAAGCACACCAGAGAGGCCTTCCCATGCCCACCAGCCTGCTGTGGCAGTGCCACTGCCAGGTCTTGTTTGGAAGTGGACCCCAGCTGTGAGGGTTTGCAGGGAAATGGGAGTCACCATCCCTGGAGGTGTTAGGAAGTGTGTGGACATGGCACTTGGGGACGTGGTGCAGTGGGCAGGGTGGTGCTGGCTTGGTGGCTGGGCTGAGTGATCTCCACTGGAAGGGTCAGCAGGCACTGGGACAGGCTGCCTGGGGAGGTGGTGGAATCATCATCCCTGGAGGTGCTTAAAAGAAGTTAGGATGAGGTGCTTGGGGCTGTGGTCCAACAGCTGTGTGCAGGCAGATGTTAGGCTAAGGTTGGGCTCCATCTGAAGGTCTTTTGCCACCAGGTGGTGGTTCTAAGACTCTGTGACCTTAGAGGTTTCTTCCAACCTCAGTGATTCTATGGCTCTGAATGTGCTGAGCCCTTCTCCTGCAGCTTCATTAACACCCACTCACCACCTCTGTGCTCTTTGGTTAGGACAGGAGTAGTTAATCCTCAAACTGCTCTGCTGTCAGATCCCAGGAGGCAGAGCAGCAGGGCAGGAGCCTTGGGGAAGGCAGATAATGCTGTTTAATCCTGCCTTGGTGTGGGGTGTTTGAGCAGAGGGTGCCAAAGTACAGTGCTTGCACACAGTGTCCTCCCTGCCCGGGTGAGGCATGGCTGGGGTCAGCCCAGGCAGCCCAGACCTGCTGCCAGAGCTGGACCAGGCTCTGTGGGATTCATTCTGCACCCAGCAGCACAGGGCAGAGCTGTTGTTGGCCCTTTTGTTCTGCACTGTATGGGCTTGAAGACCTCCTGGGCACTGTTCCCCAGCAGCTGGGATGTTGGATGGACACTTGCTGCTGTGAGGAGGGGAGGTTGTGCCCACCCAGGCTGCTGGTAGAGGAGGAGCTGTTGGGTGTCTCGCTCAGCTTTGTGCCTCTGTGTTCAGAGGATTGTTAACTCCAGGGGAAACCAGATTGAAACCTTCTAGAGGTCCACAGGTAAACAGAGTCACAGCCACATGCAGGCTGGCAAAGCCCCTCAGGAGCACCAAGTCCAACCCAGAGCCCTACTCTGCATCATTCACCTTAAACCACAGCCCCAAGCACCACATCCAAACCACCCTGAAACACAGCCAGGCTGGGAGACTCCAGCACCTCCCTGGGCAGCTCATTCCACTCCCTCACCACTCTCTCCATGAAAAATCCTCCTCCTAATGTGCAATCTAAACCTCCCCAGGCTCAGCTTGAGGCCATTCCCCCTTCTTCTGCCTCCAATTCCCTGTGAGCAGAGCCCAGCAGCAGCCTCTCCACACTGTCCCTTCAGGTAGCTGTAGACAGCAATGAGCTCTGCCCTCAGCCTCCTCTTCCTCACACTACCCATCCCCAGCTCCCTCAATCACTCCTCATAAGATTTATTCTCCAGGCCCTTCCCCAGCTTCATTGCCCTCCTCTGGACCTGCTCCAGCACCTCCACAGCTCTCTTGTGTTGCAGTGCCCAGAACTGAACACAACATCTGAGCTGTGGCCTCACCAGAGCTGAGTCCAAGGGCAAAATCCCCTCCCTGCTCCTGCTGAACACAGCATTTTTAACCCCAGCCAGGATGCCATTGGCCTTGTTGGCTGCCTGGGCACACTGCTGGCTCACACTCAGCCCCCTGGGCACACTGCTGGCTCACACTCAGCTGCCTGGGCACACTGCTGGCTCACACTCAGCCCCCTGGGCACACTGCTGGGCTCACACTCAGCCCCCTGGGCACACTGCTGGCTCACACTCAGCCCCCTGGGCACACTGCTGGCTCACACTCAGCTGCCTGGGCACACTACTGGCTCACACTCAGCTGCCTGGGCACACTGCTGGCTCACACTCAGCCCCCTGGGCACACTGCTGGACTCACATTCAGCCCCCTGGGCACACTGCTGGCTCACACTCAGCTGCCTGGGCACACTGCTGGCTCACATTCAGTCCCCTGGGCACGCTGCTGGCTCACACTCAGTCCCCTGGGCATGCTACTGGCTCACACTCAGCTGCCTGGGCACACTGCTGGGCTCACATTCAGCCCCCTGGGCACACTGCTGGGCTCACATTCAGTCCCCTGGGCACACTGCTGGGCTCACACTCAGCTCCTGTCTATTGCCACCTCCAGGTCCCTTTCTGCCAGCAGCTCTCCAGCCACACTGCCCTGAGCCTGTAGCATTGCTTGGGGTTGCTGTGCCCCAAGGACCTGGCATTTGGCCTGGTTGAAACTCATCCCATTCATGCTGGCTCATAGATCTAAGCCTATCCAAGCCCCTCTGCAGAGCCTCTCTACCCTCCTTCAAACCAACACTGCCACCTAACTCGGTGCCAGCTGCAAACTTCCTGCTGACACTCTCTATGCCTGCATCAAGGTGGTCAATGAACATCTGACTCCTCCTCTGCATCTCATCTTCTGCTCTCCACAGCTCCCTGAAAGGCTGGAGTCAGGTGAGGCTCAGCCTCCTCTTCTTAGTAACAAGAGGAAATGGCCTCAAGTTGCACCAGAGGAGGTTTAGGTTGGACATTAGGAACAATTTCTTTGCTGCAAGGCACTGGAACAAGCTGCCCAGGGAGGTGGTGGAGTCCCCATCCCTGGAGGTGCTCAAAAAATCATGTAGCCATAGAATGTGCTTTAGTGGCCATGGTCAGTGGGCCCAAGGTGCCCAGAGAGGTGGCAGAATGCCCCATCCCTGCACCCATTCCAGGTCAGGCTGGCTCTGAACAACCTGTTCTAGTTGCAGGTGTCCCTGCTGACTGCAGGGAGGTTGAACCAGATGGTAGAGATGTGTGGATGTGGCACTTTGGGCCATGGCTGAATGGCTGTGGGTGGTCTCAGGCTGATGGTTGGACTCATCTTAGAGGTCTTTTCAAACCCAAACAAGTCCATGGCTCCAAACAGTTCTGTTCCATGCTCTGATCATAGTCCTGTTGTTTAGGTGGGGGTTTGTGTGGCTCTGCCCCAGGCTTCCCACAGCCCTCTGTGGTGTCTTGTGGTTAGCAAACAGTCTGTGTCTGGTTCTATCTAAGGAGCTTTTGCCTATCAAGCACCTATCAAGAGGTCCCCACTAAGCCTGGCAGGAGTCAGAACCATAACCCTGAGAGCTGTTGGCTCTCCTTGCAGGTCCTTCAGTGCAATTCAGGGCATCAAATCCCACCTGAAGGCTTACTGAAGCCTGGAGCCTGTCACACCAAGGTGAGAGCAAGCACAGCCTCGACCGGGGGGGGGGATTTACAGCTAAGTGTTGGTGTCAGATGAAGTGTGATAAGCACTGCTAAACCCCCTTGTGTTTAGCCAGGGAGGCTGCAACCTGTCCCTGAAGCTCCACAGGGCTGGGCTTGATCTGATGGAGAGACTTTAATTAAATTAAGGCCCAAGTCCTCCAAAATTAATTGGGGAGGGATTATCCTGGAAGGAAAGCAGAGATGCAGGGGGAAAGGGACTGCTCCCCAACGTGACCTGTGCTTGCTGCTTCAGCAGGTGCTGAGCCAGATGCTGTGTTCCCTCCTGGTGAGTTGTGTGTAACAGGATCCCCTGCCAGTGCCAGCAGGCAGGCTGTGGGGTCTCAGAGAGGCTTGGACTCTCCTAACTACCTCCTGGAAGACTTGGCCTTGAGTCACCTTTGCTGGGTGTCTGGGCTGCCCTGGGATGGAAAACAGAGCAGCTCTGGTGGTGTGGTGGTGGTGAGGGGAACGGGAGAGGCTGAGAGCTGGGTTTGTTCAGCCTTGAGAAGAGAAGGCTCAGGGGGGGACCTTATCACCATGGAGCAGGACATGAAGGGTGGCCAGCAGGAGGAGGGAGACTCCTTTCTACAAGGAGTCCCATGGCAAAGACAAGAGGTGATGGGGACAAGTTACTGCTGGGGATCCCAGGATGTCAGGGGTTGTCCAACCCCCCTTGCCACAGCAGGACCACACAATCCAGCTCAGGGCACACAGCAACACATCCAGACAGGCCTGGAAAGGCTCCACACAAGGAGACTCCACAACCTCTCTGGGCAGCCTGTGCCAGGGCTCTGGGACCCTTCCAGGCAAGAAGTTCTCCCTTGTGCTGATCTGGAACCTCCTGTGCTGCAGCTTCCATCCATTGATTAGTTGATTCTGTGGTTCTATGGTTCTGAATCATAAAATCAGTCAGGGCTGGAAGGGACCACAAGGAGCAGCCAGTGCCAACCCTCCTGCCATGGCCAGGGACACCCTACCCTAGAGCAGGCTGCACACAACCTCCACCTCCAGCCATGGGGCCTCAACCCCCTCCCTGGGCAACCCATTCCAGCCTCTCACCACTCTCCTGCTCAACAACTTCCTCCTCCCCTCCAGCCTCACTCTCCCCACCTCCAGCTTTGCTCCATCCCCCCCAGTCCTGCCACTCCCTGACAGCCTAAGAAGTCCCTCTCCAGCTGTTTTGTTCAGTGCTGGGGCCAGCTCATTTCAACTCCAGCATCACCTAGAGAGGCTGGAGCAGGTGACCCTTGGGGTCCCTTCCAGGCTGGCATTCTGAGTCTGAGATGATGCTGGGTGATTTCTGCAGCAGCCATGGCTACCTGACCTACCATGCCTTGATCTTGGCAGTGTGCTGAGCCCCTCTGCCTTTCACAGGAGCACACACACAGCCTCTTGCTCCACGCAGGCATTAATTCCTCTACTCCTGAGCACAATGCCCCTCCAGGGAGCCACCAGTGCTCTTCTCATCCTCCCCACTTGAAAGCTCACATTCAAGAGAGAAGAGCATGAGGGTATTGCTTAGGAAGTCACAAAGCTCCCCAGAGCCCTGGGCAACCCCAATTCAACTAATATCCCAACTTCTGACAACCAATATCCAACTGTCCTGCCCCAAGACTAATTAATTTCATCCATGAGTGAATTTAACACCATCATTTAGCTCTGTCTGCTGGCAGAGGCTTTGAAGTACAAACTGATTATGCAGGGAACAAGCTGGGAGCTGGTTAATAAGTTCCAACCAAGTGTGTACTGCTGGGAGGCTGTGTTAGATTAGAACATGGAATTTTAGTGTTGTTTTGTCTTGGGCTTCAGCTTGGAGACAAGAGGGGGGGGGGGAAAGCAGCAGCAGAGGCTGCCACCAGGGAGAGAAGAACCACAAGGAGTGAGTGGGGAAATGTGGAAGGAACTAAAGAAGTTGTTAATGACCAGCAGCTGACTCTGCCTCCTCCTCTTTCTTCTTCACCTCGTTTGCAAGTTGTTATGGGGTGGGGGACTGGTTGAAGTAGCTTTATGGTTCCTGGGGATTGCTTCACTGCTGAAAAGCTCAGTGCAGAACAACTTAAAAGTGGCTGCAGAGTGCATAAAAAGCCTTAAAACTGGTGACATTGTGAAGGTTGGGTTTGGATCTCCTGAAATCTCATTGCTGGCTGAAGCTACCTGAAAGGAGGCTGGGAAGAGGTTGGTGCTTTTCTCTTCTCACAGGTAAGTAGTGATAGAGCAAGAGGGGATGGCCTCAAGCTGCCACTGGGTAGGTTTAGGTTGGATATTAGGGAGGAAAAATACTCCCAACTAAAGTGGTCAGGCACTGGAAGGAGCTGCCCATGGAAGTGGTGGAGTCACCAAGCCTGGATGTGTTTAAGGGTCGTTTGGATGTGGTGCTTGGGGATATGGTTTAGGGTGCACCTTGTGCAGGAGGGTTCTGGGATGGACTTGGTGACCCTGAGGGGCTTTGCCAACTGGAATGAGTCTGTGAAATGCTGATGCTAAACTTACAACTGGTTACATTGTGGAGGTTGGGTTTGGAACTCCTGAGATGCTGATGCTAAAGGATTTCTCCCTGGGACACTTCTCAGTAGCTATTTTCTTTCTGTTAGCCTTGAGTGTGTCCAGAGAAGGGCAGCAAGGCTGGGGAGGGACCTGGAACACAGCCCTGTGAGGAGAGGCTGAGGGAGCTGGGGGGGTGCAGCCTGCAGCAGAGGAGGCTCAGGGCAGAGCTCATTGCTGTCTGCTGCTGCCTGCAGGGAGGTTGTAGCCAGGTGGGGTTGGGCTCTGCTGCCAGGCAGCCAGGGACAGAACAAGGGGACACAGCCTCAAGCTGTGCCAGGGCAGGTCTAGGCTGGATGCCAATCACTCTCTCTGCCAACAACTTCCTCCTCACATCCAGCCTAGACCTGCCCTGGCACAACTTGAGACTGTGTCCCCTTGTTCTATTGCTGGTTACCTGGGAGAAGAGGCCACCCCCCACCTGGCTACAGCCTCCCTGCAGGCAGCTGCAGGCAGCAATCAGCTCTGCCCTGAGCCTCCTCTGCTGCAGGCTGCACCCCCCCAGCTCCCTCAGCCTCTCCTCATGGGGTTTGTGCTCCAGGCCCCTCACCAGCTTTGTTGCCCTTCTCTGGACATGCTCCAGCACCTCAACATCTCTCTTGAATTGAGGGGCCCAGAACTGGACACAGCACTCAAGGTGTGGCCTGAGCAGTGCTGAGCACAGGGGCACAAGAACCTCCCTTGTCCTGCTGCCCACACTGCTCCTGAGCCAGCCCAGGATGCCATTGGCTCTGCTGCCCACCTGGGCACTGCTGCCTCACCTTCAGCCTACTATCTATCATTACCCCCAGGTCCCTTTCCTCCTGGCTGCTCTCAGCCACTCTGTCCCCAGCCTGTAGTGCTGCTTGGGGTTGTTGTGGCCAAAGTGCAGAACCCTGCCCTTGGCCTTGTTCAGTCTCATCCCATTGGCCTCTGCCCACCCATGCAGCCTGGCCAGGTCCCTCTGCAGGGCTCTGCTACCTTCCATCAGATCAACACTGCTCCTAGCTTGGTGCCATCTGATGCCCTTCGAGTGTTAATTCTTCCCAGCAGCCGTGCTCTGCCCTCCGCCCTGGCACGGGCTGCGTTCTCTCGGGAGTGCCCCTGAGCTGTGCTGGCCCAATCCGTCCCCAGTTCCACTCTCTTGCGAGAGAAACAAACAGCCAAAGGAGCCGCAAAGGGCACCGCGGGGAAGGGTCAGCGGCGGGCGCGGGGGTGCTCTGCCGCTGTGCGCCCGCAGGGGGCGCCCGAACACTGACTGCAGTAGGGGCGCGGCTGGATGGGGGATGCGGGCAGTGCTGGGGGGGTCTGGAAGTGCTGCACTGGGGGGATGCGGGCAGTGCCGGGGGGGTCTGGAACTGCTGCCTTGGGGGGATGTGGGCAGTGCTGGGGGGGTCTGGAAGTGCTGCCTTGGGGGGATGTGGGCAGTGCTGGGGGGGTCTGGAAGTGCTGCCTTGGGGGGATGTGGGCAGTGCTGGGGGGTCTGGAACTGCTGCCTCGGGGGGATGTGGGCAGTGCTGGGGGGGTCTGGAACTGCTGCCTCGGGGGGATGCGGGCAGTGCTGGGGGGGTCTGGAAGTGCTGCCTTGGGGGGATGTGGGCAGTGCTGGGGGGGTCTGGAACTGTTGCACTGGGGGGATGTGGGCAGTGCTGGGGGGGGTCTGGAAGTGCTGGATTGGGGGGATATGGGCAGTGCTTGAGAAGGGGAGCCAGGAGCAGTGCTGGGGGTGCCAGGCTGCAGGGAGGGGCAGGCCATGTGTCCCCTCAGAAGGCTCTGGCAGTTATGGTAGATGAGGCTGAACATGGAGGGGGGGGGGGGTTCTGGCTGCTCTGGGGCAGGGATCAGCATCTCCATCTCCTCTGCTGCCAGGGGCCACGCTGGTGTCACCACAAGTGACAGGGCATTACCCCTCGGTCTGCTGCTCCTCTTCCAGACGTGGCTGCAGGCAGATGCTGCAATTGTTTCTGTAGCTCTGAAAGTGCTGGGGATGGGGGGGGGGGGGGGAGGCTGTGGGGGTGACTTTGTCCCTCAGGAGCTTGGACAGGACATGTTGTGGGGGCTGCAATTTGACCACATCATTTAACCCTACCTCCTCTGGCTTTGGCTCACTCAGATGTGCTCCAAGATGTGCTGTGATGGGCAGCAAGCTGGGACCACCATGTCTGTGCTTGGACAAAGGGCAGAGTTGGTCACTCTTGAGCCATCAGAGTGGCCACACTGGGTGTAGACTGGTTTATGTCTTGGGCTTTTAGTGGATGTGCATTGCTTGAGTCACTCAGAGAACCATTAAAGTTGCAAAAGACCTCTGAGATTGGGTCCAATCAGCAACCCAACCCCACCATGGCCACTAAATCACATCCCCAAGTGCCACAGCCACAGGTTTCTGGAGCACCCCCAGAGCTGGGGACTCCACCACCTCCCTGGGCAGCCTGTGCCAATCCTTGGCCACTTTCACAGTGCTGAAGAGAAAGGCTGAGCTCTTCCTCCTCTTTGGGGCCACAAGTAAATCCACAGCATCAGCAGAGGTTGGCACTGCTTCCACCCAGCTCCCCTGCCACTGCTGCCACAGACATCTGCTCCTGGGGCAGCTCTCAAATGCCCACCAAAGTCTGGTGCTGAGGATTGCAGGATTAACTGAGTCTTGCCAACTTGCTGCTGTTGCTTTCCCACTTGTTCACTCCTGGCCAGATCCTCTGTGGCAGGAGACTGAGGTCTGCCCCCAGGGCTGCTGCCATCACATTCTTTGGGTTCCACAGCAGCAGCAAAACATTTTGGAACCAGCTGGGAAATTTTCATCAGTTTAAAAAGGGAGATTTTATTTTTTTTTGGGGGGGGAGGGGAGGTCGAGGTGGTTGGGTTTGGGTTTTGCACATGTCAAGTGTCTGTGTTGCTATTCCTTTTCTTATTCCTCCTGATGTCTGGCAGGAGAATTGCTGATAGAGACTGTTCCTGGGCTGATCTCTCCCTCAAGTTGGAGACTGTTCCTGGGCTGATCTCTCTCAAGTTGGAGACTATTCCTGGGCTGATCTCTCTCAAGTTGGAGACTGTTCCTGGGCTGATCTCTCTCTCAAGTGAGAGACTATTCCTGGGCTGATTTCTCCCTCAAGTGAGAGACTGTTCCTGGGCTGATCTCTTGCTCAAGTTGGAGACCGTTCCTGGGCTGATCTCTCTCAAGTTGCAGACCACTCCTGGGCTGATCTCTCTCAAGTTGCAGACCATTCCTGGGCTGATCTCTCTCAAGTTGCAGACCACTCCTGGGCTGATCTCTCTCAAGTTGCAGACCACTCCTGGGCTGATCTCTCTCTCAAGTTGCAGACCACTCCTGGGCTGATCTCTCTCAAGTTGCAGACCACTCCTGGGCTGATCTCTCTCAAGTTGCAGACCACTCCTGGGCTGATCTCTCTCAAGTTGCAGACCACTCCTGGGCTGATCTCTCTCAAGTTGCAGACCACTCCTGGGCTGATCTCTCTCAAGTTGCAGACCACTCTTGGGCTGCTCCTTCCCTCAGGCTGTCTCTATCCCTGCTGCTGCTCTATCAATGTTTTGAGGGGGGTTAGGTTGTGTGTGTTTTTTTTCCTCCCCCTCCCTGTTCAGACCAAGGATAATCTCTTCCATGCCTCAAACTGGGAGGAGAAGGGGAGGGGCAGTGCTGTTTCTGTGCCTGGCTGGGCACATAAGACCCAGGCACTGCCCTGATGTGCACATTAACTATGCCCACGAAATGCCAGGATGATTTTCCTCTTCTCTCCTTCCTCTGAAGCATCTGACACAGCCCTGTGGCTCCAGGAGGACACAAGGAGGGGGATCAGGAGTATGAGCAGGATTGCTGTTGAGTTTAATAGAGGCATTAGGAAAGAACCCTGCTGAGAGCCTCCAGGCTTGGCTCTGCCTCTCGCAGAGCGGAGCTGGCACTGGGAGGAGAAGCTGGGGCTGATGTTTTTGGCTAGTTGGAGCTTCTGATAAGTGTTGGCACATCTGATTTATTGTCTGACTCTGTTCCCAAGGAGACCACATAAGTAGTAGTCTGAGATAAGCAGCTTATACCCTGAAGGTGGATGCCTTCAAATATCAGTGTCCCTTTCCCTGTTTCCTTTCACAGTGAGCTCTTGGGCTGTGGATCTTTTTTCTCCCCTTCCCTCTCTGCTATCTTTATTTCCCTCTTATCAGAGAATTAAGCACCTTGTGTTGTGCTGAGGAACCTTTCTGGCTGCACAATGGGCTGAAGTTATAAATCCAGTTGGATTTTCTGTTAGCACTCTTCATGCAAATGCCCTCAGCATAATGCCAATGCCTTTTGTTCCGTGGCTGATGGCAGCTCTGATGCTGAGACCTGGAGCTGGCAGACCCCTGGATTGCCATGGAACGTGCACATGCATCCATTTGCTGTGCTACCCCCACCCCAGCCCTGCTTGTTTGTCTGCTTCCACTCCTCCTGCCTTGCTTAGAGAGTGGCACAGTTGTGCTGCTTTGGCTGTGAGACTCCTCCAGCTGCAGAAGGCATTTCCTACACTCATAGAACCAAGCAGGTTGGAAGAGAGCTCCAAGCTCAGCCAGCCCAACCTAGCACCCAGCCCTGCCCAACCAACCACACCATGGCACTAAGTGCCCCAGCCAGGCTTGGCTGCAACACCTCCAGCCACAGCCACTCCATCACCTCCCTGGGCAGCCCATTCCAGTGCCAATCACTCTCTCTGCCAACAACTTCCTCCTCACATCCAGCCTAGACCTGCCCTGGCACAGCTTGAGGCTGTGTCCCCTTGTTCTGTTGCTGGCTGCCTGGCAGCAGAGCCCAACCCCACCTGGCTACAGCCTCCCTGCAGGCAGCTGCAGGCAGCAATGAGCTCTGCCCTGAGCCTCCTCTGCTGCAGGCTGCACACCCCCAGCTCCCTCAGCCTCTCCTCACAGGGCTGTGCTCCAGGCCCCTCCCCAGCCTTGCTGCCCTTCTCCAAACACCTTCCAGCACCTCAACAGCTCTCTGCAATTCAGGAGCCCAGAACTGGACACAGCACTCCAGGGCTGGCCTGAGCAGTGCTGAGCACAGGGGCACAAGAACCTCCCTGCTCCTGCTGCCCACATTGCTCCTGAGCCAGCCCAGGATGCCATTGGCTCTGCTGCCCACCTGGGCACTGCTGCCTCCTCTTCAGCTCCTCTCTCCCAGCACCTCCAGCTCCCTCTCTGCCTGCCTGCTCTCAGCCACTCTGGCCCCAGCCTGTAGTGCTGCTTGGGGTTGCTGTGGCCAAAGTGCAGAACCCTGCACTTGGCCTTGTTCAGTCTCATCCCATTGGCCTCTGCCCACCCATGCAGCCTATCTTGAATACCTTTGATGCATGGGGCACAATTTGTGATGGTTGTGGCCTAAGGCTGATGCTTTGGCAGTAGTAACTTCAGCAAGGGGGTTGCAATCAGCAAGATGATTTTTAAGGTCCCTTCCAACCCATTTTATGACTCTATGAGTCTGTATTTGATGTGATTTCAGCCAGGGGATGCTCATCACCTCTGGTGCCCAGCAACAATGTGAGGTTACTAAGGGGGGGATCTTGTGAGGTTGCTAAGAGTGGATCTCAGGGTACAATTGGGGGCCTGTGGGGGCTGAGAAAGGGAGCCTGGGGGGAGGGGGGGGGGGGCAGCAGACTAGCAACAATTTACAGCAGTGGAAAAAAGCCCAACCAGTTTGTCAGGCACCTGATAGTTAGCATGCAGCAGTTTCTGGTTTGTGTCTGGAAGTGGGAAGAGGGAAGCAGTTTGGGTTGTCTGTGTACAAAGATAGCTGGAAGAGCTCCTGCTTGCCTTGGAAAACATTCAAACCCTCTTACTAGAGCAGTGGAAGCACAGGGTGGCTGTCTGCAAGGCACAGGGGTGTTTGTGCACCCTGGGAATGAGCACAGTTGTCTCTGGAAGCGTTGGCCAAAGGCATGCAGGTGAGGGAGAGGGGGCCAGGAGCCTGCTTGGGCACAGTGACAGCCCTGTCTGAGGGGCACAGCCGTGCTGTGCTGCTCAGACTGACATGCCCAGACACCACTTGCTCCAAAGCCAGCTTCTCCACCTTGCCAGAGAGAGAGAGGGTGAGTCCTGTCAACTTCTTAGACACCTTTTTCCCCTGGGCACATTCCCTTGGCACCTGGGGTCAGCTTGCCGAGGTGTGCACAGACCTTGCAGGCTCTGTGGGTTCCCCAGGCTCAAGCTGTGCTTTAGCCTTTCCCTCCCACTGCTTTCTTACCCCCTTCAGAGGCCACGTCCTGCAAACAGCAGGAGCAGAAGAAACAAGATTGTCCTTGGCCTTGGTCTGTGTCGTGGCCACCAGCCCAGGTGTGTGGTGTGGCAGCCTGTGAAGGAGAAGCTGTGCTGCTGCAGTGTCTGTGCCATGAAACATGGCACCACAGGGGATAGCCTGGATTGCCTTTATCTGTTGGTGGCTACCATGGCCCCATTGACTCTCCTCTGAGCTGTAAAGCTCTGTCATCCCCCCAGGAGGATGTTCTCCTATCTCCTTTTATAGTGGCCAGAAGATGATGTCAAAACTGGGCAGTTTTTGGCTGGAGGGATACTTCTCCCTGACTCCTGTCTGGCAGGGTTGTGCTTTAGGATCCAAGTCCTGTGCCATCTCCTGGGACTTCCCAGCACTGCTCCCTCTCTGTAATCAAACCAGCACAAGGAAGATCCACTGAGCCACAAACATCTCCCACGAGGAGGATGGACTTGGAGTGGCTGCTCCTCTGCCCACTTGCTGAGCAGGGGAAGTAAAGCTGAGGAACAAGTCCCTGGGGCTGAGCTGTGGCACCAAAGCCTGAGCTGCTGTGGGGCTGAGCTATGGCACCAAAGCCTGAGCTGCTCTGGAGTCATTTAGGCTGAGCTATGGCACCAAAGCCTGAGCTGCTGTGGGGCTGAGCTGTGGCACCAAAGCCTGAGCTGCTCTGGAGTCATTTAGGCTGAGCTATGGCACCAAAGGCTGAGCTGCTCTGGAGTCATTTAGGCTGAGCTATGGCACCAAAGCCTGATCTGCTGTGGAGTCTGTGGGGCTGAGCTGTGGCACCAAAGCCTGATCTGCTGTGGAGTCTGTGGGGCTGAGCTGTGGCACCAAAGCCTGATCTGCTCTGGAGTCTGTGGGGCTGAGCTGTGGCACCAAAGCCTGAGCTGCTGTGGAGTCTGTGGGGCTGAGCTGTGGCACCAAAGCCTGAGCTGCTCTGGAGTCACTGGGGCTGAGCAATGGCACCAAAGCCTGATCTGCTGTGGAGTCTGTGGGGCTGAGCTGTGGCACCAAAGCCTGAGCTGCTGTGGAATTTCTGCTCTTCAAAGCATGTTCTTCAGCCAAGAGTCAGTCACTCGATGGTGCCTTTTCTCCCGAGGTCATTTGCAATCCCAGCTTGTTTGCAAGGAGCAGGCTGGGCCAGGCTGAGTTTTTGTGGGTGAGAGGCAAGTGACAGAGAGGGAACCAGCTCCTTCCTAGCAGAGAAGTGTTCAGACCACAATTAGTGTCTCCTCTCTGCATGTATGTGCATGCACACACCCGGGCAGAGCTGTCTTTGATCTCTGCTGGGAGGCTCAGGAGGATACAGAGAATCTGAAATCAAACTTCTTAGGGAAGTGGGGACAACTTCTCTGCCTTCCCTCGGGCTTGGGGAGGCAGCAGGCTTGGATCCACTGGCATCTCCTGCTAGCCACGAGAGAGACAGGATGAGATGTGATGCTTTAAATACAGCAGGATGGCACTGGGAGGGGAAAGTGATGCTGCTGTGTTGTCAGCTCTGGCAATGAACACCACAACTAACACCAAAGCCATCACTGCCCACAGCTGCAACCCCTTGAGCAGGAGGGAAGAGAGGCTGAAGTGATGCAGGGGAGAGTGGCAGGTGGTTGTCAAAGGACCTGCCGCTGTCCCAGCGCTGCCTGTAAGCAAGGGTGAGGACTTCTCTTTCTGGTGGTTGACTGGCAGCAAATGCTGCTCAATCTGCTGAGAACTGCTGTGCCATCAGAGTGGCACAAAGGGCAGGGCAGACTCAAATCCACCCATCGCTGGGGCGCTCCTAGCAAAGGGGAGGAGGGATCCAGCTAGCAAAGGGAAAGGTTTCTTGCAGCGGTCAGCACCAACTGCCTTTAAACGCTGAGTTCCTAGGAGGGGTGGGATGCAACAATGGAGATGTTCTGCTGAGTGTGAACTTCCTGATACTTAGAATGCCTTAGGATGATGCTTAAATGCCTTCTGCTAGCAAGGTGAGGGGGGGAGGGGGGAATGTATTTATCTGAGCCTGAAATTCACAGCTACAAAGAAGTTAATTTGGACTCCGGGTAAAAGTTGAGGCAAAGCAAAACTCTCACTCTGCAGAGGAAAATTCATCTCCAGCCTTGGGGTTCAACAGAGAGCAGAGTGACAGTGAGGAGAGTCTTGTGATGGGCATTTGCACAAGAGCTGATTGCTTCATTTTCCTCAAGTGTTTTAGGTGCTCATTAAGATCTGAGTGGATGCTGGGGCAAATCTGCAGCAGCTTCCACAACCTTCCCTCAGGCCTGACCCCAGAGGTCTTATTCCATCTACACTTTGGAGCAAAGGATTCTCTCTGTTGGCTTTGATCACACCATGGGGAAACCATTGGAGCTTTGGTGTTGTGGTGGTCCAAGGCCACCTACTTCTTTCTCTCTCATAGATGCAGAGAATGGTTTGGGTTGGAAGGGACCTTCAAGATCAGCCAGTTCCAACCCCTTGCCAGGGACAGGGACACCTCCCACTAGCCCAGGTTGCTCAAGGCCTCATCCAACCTGGCCTTGAACACCTCCAGGGATGGGACATCCACAGACTCTCTGGGAAACCTTTACCAGTGTCTTCCCACCCTCACTGGAAAGAATTTCTTCCCATTTTCCCCCCAAGTTCTTTCCATTTTTTCCCCCCAAGTTCTTCCCATTTTTTTCCCCCAAGTTCTTCCCATTTTTTTCCCCCAAGTTCTTCCCATTTTTTTCCCCCAAGTTCTTCCCATTTTCCCCCCCAAGTTCTTTCCATTTTTTCCCCCCAAGTTCTTTCCATTTTTTCCCCCAAGTTCTTTCCATTTTTTCCCCCCAAGTTCTTTCCATTTTTTCCCCCCAAGTTCTTTCCATTTTTTCCCCCCAAGTTCTTCCCATTTTTTTCCCCCAAGTTCTTCCCATTTTTTTCCCCCAAGTTCTTCCCATTTTTTTCCCCCAAGTTCTTTCCATTTTCCCCCCCAAGTTCTTTCCATTTTTTCCCCCCAAGTTCTTTCCATTTTTTCCCCCCAAGTTCTTTCCATTTTTTCCCCCCAAGTTCTTTCCATTTTTTCCCCCCAAGTTCTTTCCATTTTTTCCCCCCAAGTTCTTTCCATTTTTTCCCCCCAAGTTCTTTCCATTTTTTCCCCCCAAGTTCTTTCCATTTTTTCCCCCCAAGTTCTTTCCATTTTTCCCCCCAAGTTCTTTCCATTTTTTCCCCCCAAGTTCTTTCCATTTTTTCCCCCCAAGTTCTTTCCATTTTTTCCCCCCAAGTTCTTCCCATTTTTTCCCCCCAAGTTCTTCCCATTTTTTCCCCCCAAGTTCTTCCCATTTTTTTTCCCCCAAGTTCTTCCCATTTTTTTCCCCCAAGTTCTTCCCATTTTTTTTCCCCCAAGTTCTTCCCATTTTTTTCCCCCAAGTTCTTCCCATTTTTTTCCCCCAAGTTCTTCCCATTTTTTTCCCCCAAGTTCTTTCCATTTTTTCCCCCCAAGTTCTTTCCATTTTTTCCCCCCAAGTTCTTTCCATTTTTTCCCCCCAAGTTCTTTCCATTTTTTCCCCCCAAGTTCTTTCCATTTTTTCCCCCCAAGTTCTTTCCATTTTTCCCCCCAAGTTCTTTCCATTTTTCCCCCCAAGTTCTTTCCATTTTCCCCCCCAAGTTCTTTCCATTTTTCCCCCCAAGTTCTTTCCATTTTCCCCCCCAAGTTCTTTCCATTTTTCCCCCCCAAGTTCTTTCCATTTTTCCCCCCCAAGTTCTTTCCATTTTTCCCCCCCAAGTTCTTTCCATTTTTCCCCCCCAAGTTCTTTCCATTTTTCCCCCCCAAGTTCTTTCCATTTTTCCCCCCCAAGTTCTTTCCATTTTTCCCCCCCAAGTTCTTTCCATTTTTCCCCCCCAAGTTCTTTCCATTTTTCCCCCCCAAGTTCTTTCCATTTTTTCCCCCCAAGTTCTTTCCATTTTTTCCCCCCAAGTTCTTTCCATTTTTTCCCCCCAAGTTCTTTCCATTTTTTCCCCCCAAGTTCTTTCCATTTTTCCCCCCAAGTTCTTTCCATTTTTTCCCCCCAAGTTCTTTCCATTTTTTCCCCCCAAGTTCTTTCCATTTTTTCCCCCCAAGTTCTTTCCATTTTTTCCCCCCAAGTTCTTTCCATTTTTTCCCCCCAAGTTCTTTCCATTTTTTCCCCCCAAGTTCTTTCCATTTTTTCCCCCCAAGTTCTTTCCATTTTTTCCCCCCAAGTTCTTTCCATTTTTTCCCCCCAAGTTCTTCCCATTTTCCCCCATTTTTCTCCCATTCCCCCTAGTTTCTTCCCTTTTTTTCCTCAATTTCTTCCCATTTCCCTCTCCCAATTTCTTAGAATTATAGAGTCAACCAGGTTGGAAGAGAGCTCCAAGCTCAGCCAGCCCAACCTAGCACCCAGCCCTGCCCAACCAACCACACCATGGCACTAAGTGCCCCAGCCAGGCTTGGCTGCAACACCTCCAGGGACAGAGACTCCACCACCTCCCTGGGCAGCCCATTCCAATGCCAATCACTCTCTCTGCCAGCAACTTCCTCCTCACATCCAGCCTGAATCTGCCCTGGCACAGCTTGAGACTTCCCACATCTTTGCCCAGTTTCTTCTCACATCTTTGCCCACTTGCACAGTGCTGAACCAAGACATTCAGCTGCCCTGAAGTGATTGGAACCATCTGGAGCTGGAAGGCTCTAAGCTGTTGCTCCTTGCAGCCTAACAGAGTTTTGCTCAAGTACAGTTTTTTGGAGGTCCTTTCTTAATCCTGTTCTGGCCACAGGTCTTCTCTATGCTGCCCTCAAACAGTTCTGAGCTTCTAGCTTCACACAGTGTGTTTAATTTGGGCCAATTGCTGCTGGCAGCCCTCAGGGGAGCCTGGCACTGTGGCTCCACAGCAGCTTGCCAGGCGCTATCTCGCGCCTCTTCTGGTGCCAAGGTCTGCTGGAGAAGCTCTCTGGGTACATCCTGGAAGCACAGCAGAAATAGCAGAGCAGATTTCTTTGTGCTGAAGCTCTGTTAGTCTCAGAACAAAATATAGAGAGAGCTGGAGGCCTGGAGCAGGCTGCCCAGGGAGATTGTGGAGTCTCCTTCTCTGCAGAGATTCATAGAATCACAGAATGAAGCAGGTTGGAAGAGAGCTCCAAGCTCAGCCAGCCCAACCTAGCACCCAGCCCTGCCCAACCAACCACACCATGGCACTAAGTGCCCCAGCCAGGCTTGGCTGCAACACCTCCAGCCACAGCCACTCCACCACCTCCCTGGGCAGCCCATTCCAGTGCCAATCACTCTCTCTGCCAGGAACTTCCTCCTAACACCCAGCCTGAACCTGCCCTGGCACAGCTTGAGGCTGTGTCCCCTTCTTCTGTTGCTGCTTCCCTGGCAGCAGAGCCCAACCCCACCTGGCTGCAGCCTCCCTTCCAACCCATCCTGGGCAAGCTGCTGTGGGTGCCCCTGGCTTGAGCAAGGGGGATGGGACTGGATGATCTCCAGAGGTCCCTTTCAACCCTCACCATGCTGGGGTTCTGTAATAAAACAGGGCTGGTTGCAAGTCTGAGTCCATCTCTCATTCCTCTGCAGAAGGGTGGGCAAGAATTGGGCTCCTGTGGGCATGCAGCACAGGATGCTCCTGGCAGGACTCAGCTCTGCTCCACAGTAAGTGGGAATAGGCATTGTAGGTGACCCTGCTCTAACAGGGGGGTTGGACTGGATGATCTCCAGAGGTCATTTCCACCCCCCACCATGCTGGGATTTACTTCTGCTTTATAAGATGATGATAAATCAGTTCAGGGCTTGTTGTGAGCTAGATTTGAGCTGGAATAAAACACTGAAATGAGCTGCCCAGGGAGATGGTGAAGTCACCAACCCTGGATGTGTTTCAGGGTGGTTTGGATGTGGTACTTGGGGCTATGTTTGAAGGTGAATCTTGTGGAGTAGGGTTCTATGTTGGCCTTGGTGATACTGAAGGGCTTTGCCAACCTGCATGTGGCTGTGATTCTGTGGAAGAGGAGAGTCTGAGATTGGAGATGAGGAAGAAGTTCTTTGCAGTGAGGGTGGGGAGACCCTGGCACAGGTTCCCCAGGGAGGTTGTGGATCACAGAAGCACAGATTAAAGATCTCATTCTGTGCTTCTATGCTCCACAACCTCCCTGGAGGTGTTCAAGGCCAGGTTGGATGGGACTTGGAGCAACCTGGGATGGTAGGAAGTGTCCTTGCCCATGCCAGGGCAGTTGGAACTGGCTGAGCTTTGAGATCCCTTCCAACCTAAACCATTCCATGTCCCTTCCATCCCAAGCAGTTCCAGGACTCTATGATTTAGGGATGGGGGAATGAGGTTATCTAATTATCCTTCTCTTACTTTTGCCCATGTGGCTCAGCTGTACCTGGCAGGCAGAGGACCACTTTCTCTTTGGTTTTCTCTTCCCAGACAGAGCCTCCAAACACCTTCATTTCTAGCAGTGCCACATCTCACCTACATTTCCAGCATTGTCTCTTCTCCTAGTGGAAATTTCCTGTTCCAAAGCAGGCCATATGCTGGAGCAGGGGCTGAACTAATAAGCTTCTGCCATAGCACAGTGGGGAGGATGCTCCCAGTATGGCTGCAGCGAGGTTGGAGCCAGCCTGGGTTATTTTTAATTAGCACTTTCCTCCAGGAAATGAGTGGAGCCAGAGAAATGCAGGGGAGAGGAGGGGGGAAGAGAAGGGGAAGAGGAAAAAAAAAAAAGGGGGAAGGTTTTTTTTTTTTATCAGTCTTGGCTTCCTAAGTGCCTGCACAAATCTCTGCACACGTCGAGATGCAGATGGCAGCGCCGGAGAGTGCGATGCTGCTAATTTCCCTTGTGTGGCATTACCCAGAGACAGCAGGTTGTCAGCATGCAGCTGGCAGAGAGCAGAGCCACTGAGTCAGGGTTGGAAGGGAGCACAAGGAGCAGCCAGTGCCAACCCCCCTGCCATGCCCAGGGACACCCTACCCTAGAGCAGGCTGCACACAGCCTCAGCCAGCCTGGCCTCAAACACCTCCAGCCATGGGGCCTCAACCCCCTCCCTGGGCAACCCATTCCAGCCTCTCACCACTCTCCTGCTCAACAACTTCCTCCTCCCCTCCAGCCTCACTCTCCCCACCTCCACCTTTGCTCCATTCCCCCCACTCCTGCCACTCCCTCACAGCCTCAAAAGTCCCTCCCCAGCTTTTTTGGAGCCCCCTTCAGATCCTGGCAGGCCACAAGAAGGTCACCTGGGAGCCTCCTCTGCTCCAGCCTGCACAGCCCCAACTCTTTCAGTCTGTGCTCACAGCAGAGCTGCTGCAGCCCTCTGAGCATCCTCCTGGCCCTGCTCTGGACACTCTCCAGCATCTCCACAGCCCTCTTGTCCCAGGGGCTCCAGAGCTGGATGCAGGACTCCAGGTGGGCTCTCAGCAGAGCAGAGCAGAGGGGGAGAATCCCCTCCCTGGCCCTGCTGGCCACACTTGTGCTGCTGCAGCCCAGGCTCTGCTTGGCTTTCTGGGCTGCAAGTGCACACTGCTGGCTCCTGCTGAGCTTCTCCTCCAGCAGCACCCCCAAGTCCCTCTCCTCAGGGCTGCTCTCCAGCCTGGCACTGCCCAGCCTGGATTTGTGCTTGGCATTGCCTTGACCCAAGCTGCAGGAAGTGAAGCACCAGAGATTTGCTTTGCCTTCTCTCTGACCAGTTTTGTTCCCTGATGTTGTTTCTCTTCTCTACTCTTGCCATCCCCCCATCATTGCTGTCCAAAATGTGAGGCATGCTTCCTAATGAGAAATCAATAGAGTGCAGCCTCCCTTTGCCAGCCTCGTGGCATGCACAGGAGGTGACAGGAGACAGCTGCAGACAGCAGAGCAGCTAAAATGTCCCCTGGCTAAATTGCTGCTTGGAAAGGTTGATGTGTTTTCAGAGCACAGCTGATCTCTCCCGAGGAGAGCAGGGAGGTTTGGGTGCTGCAGCAAAGCCTTGGGGGTGATTTTGCAGGTGTTGTTTGAGGCATCCTGCTCTTCTCTGCTGCCTTTCTTGTGCACATAGAATTGTTAAGGCTGGAAAAGACTTTGAAGATCATCAAGTCCAACCATGAGAAGGACGTGGAACTGTTGGAGCTGGTACAGAGGAGGCCACCAAGATGCTGAGAGGGCTGCAGCAGCTCTGCTGTGAGGACAGGCTGAGAGTTTGGGCTCTGTAGCCTGGAGAAGAGAAGGCTTGGAGGAGACCTTGGAGAGGCCTTCCAGGATCAAAAGGAAGGCTGGGGAGGGACTATTGACAAGGGTTTGTAATGAGAGGAGGAGGAGGAATGGGTTTAAAGTGGCAGAGGGGAGACTGGAAGTAGATGTTAGGAAGAAGTTGTTTGCAGTGAGGGTGGTGAGAGACTGGCACAGGTTGCCCAGGGAGGTTATGGAGCACAGAAGCACAGAATGCAATCAAAGATCCTTTGATGTTGTCAGGGAGTGATAGGACTGGGGGGAATGGAACAAAGCTGGAAATGAGTAGATTCAGGCTGGATGTTCAAAGAATTCTTCAACAGAAGAGTGGTGAGAGGCTGGAATGGGCTGCCCAGGGAGGTGGTTGAAGCCTCATCCCTGGAGGTGTTTGAGGCCAGGCTGGCTGAGGCTGTGTGCAGCCTGCTCTAGGGTAGGGTGTCCCTGGGCATGGCAGGGAGGGTTGGCACTGGCTGCTCCTTGTGGTCCCTTCCAACCCTGCCTGATTCTCTGATTCTGTGATTTCCATGATTCTATGACCCTGAGTCTCTTCTCCAGGCTGTGCACTCTGGACCCTCTCCCTGCTGGTGCCATTCCCTTGCCATCTCCTGCCTGCTTTGTTTTACAGTCCAAGCTCTCCACGTCTGCAGGTCGCTCTGCTCCTGCAGCTTCTTGCACAACAGGCAGCTGTAGCTGCTCTGCTGCACCAGCCTGCAGCCACTCCCTTAATCCAAACAGCAGCACACAAAGGCTGTTTACTTGGGACAGTCTCTGCTCTCCTTGGGGTATGGCTTTCAGAATCCACCCTGCCTGCAGACGTCATGAGATACAGTACAATAACCTCTCAGCACCAAGGATTTGGGTGGTTTGGAATCAATGACCTTGGTCCTCCACTCTAGAGGGTGCCAGAGCTGGCATGAGAAGCAGAGAAGAAACAAACAGCTGAGTAGTTTCTGCTTCTTATCATAGGACTCAGATTCAAACCTTGGCACTCCAGGACCTGGCTGAGACAGGATGAGGAGCAATGGTTTTAAGCTTGAAGAGGGCAGAGTTAGACTGGAGATTAGGGAGAGATTCTTTAGAGTCAGGGTGGTGATGAGACACTGGCACAGGTTGTCCAGGGAGGTTGTGGATCACTGGCACAGGTTGTCCAGGGAGGTTGTGGAGCACAGAAGCACCCAATGTGATCTTTGATCACATTGGGTGCTTCTGTGCTCCACAACCTCCCTGGAGGTGTTCAAGACCAGGTTGGAAGAGGTCTTGAGCAAAGTGGTCTAGTGGGAGGTGTCCCTGCCCATGGCAGGAGGTTGGAACTGGCTGATCTTGAAGGTCTCTTCCAACCCAAACCATTCCAAGAATGTCTGACTCTCAGATTCAAAGCTCAGCACTGGGAGAGAGGACTCCTCTCTCAGCTGCCTGGGAGTGGATGAGCTGCATTCCAGGCTGTGGAAGAAGAGCAGTGCCTTTCAAGTTGAACCTCCCTTGACAGTCAGCCCCATGGGTTTGTGTAGATAGAGACCACATGCAATGTGCACTTGCAGCCCAGAAAGCCAAGCAGAGCCTGGGCTGCAACAGCACAAGTGTGGCCAACAGGGCCAGGGAGGGGATTCTCCCCCTCTGCTCTGCTCTGCTGAGACCCTACCTGGAGTCCTGCATCCAGTTCTGGAGCCCCTGGGACAAGAGGGCTGTGGAGATGCTGGAGAGTGTCCAGAGCAGGGCCAGGAGGATGCTGAGAGGCTGCAGCAGCTCTGCTGTGAGCACAGCCTGAAAGAGTTAGGGCTGTGCAGGCTGGAGCAGAGGAGGCTCCCAGGTGACCTTCTTGTGGCCTGCCAGGATCTGAAGGGGGCTCCAAAAAAGCTGGGGAGGGACTTCTGAGGCTGTGAGGGAGTGGCAGGAGTGGGGGGGATGGAGCAAAGGTGGAGGTGGGGAGAGTGAGGCTGGAGGTGAGGAGGAAGTTGTTGAGCAGGAGAGTGGTGAGAGGCTGGAATGGGTTGCCCAGGGAGGGGGTTGAGGCCCCATGGCTGGAGGTGCTTGAGGCCAGGCTGGCTGAGGCTGTGTGCAGCCTGCTCTAGGGTAGGGTGTCCCTGGGCATGGCAGGGGGTTGGAATTGGCTGCTCCTTGTGGTCCCTCCCAGCCCTGACTGATTCTGTGACATGCTTCATACTGTTAGCAGAGCCATGCTCAGCCTGGGCTGTGCTGTGTGCTGCCTGCCTGGCAGCTGCTTTGCATCCTGGAGCTGACTGCAGTTCCATGGCAGAAGAATTCGTTGTGGTGAAGCACTTGGGGATGAATGGTGTGACTTAAATGTGAGCTTGAGGCATTCATCTGGACTGGAATGATGAAGAATATTTAAATGTAGGTGGTTTGGGTTTTTTTTTCCTCAAGTCTTATTTAATGTGGAGGAGAATCCATTTATCACTGTCTTGCTCTGACCTTCCCCTACCCCTCCAGCTGGTGCTGTGCACTGCAGGGAAGGAAATGGTTGACCATGGCTGGCAGCAAGGGCACAGAGATCCTTGTGGTTCCAAATCAAATCCAAGCCAGTTATCTTCAATGGCTTTGGGAATTCTACTTCCAAGTGTTTTCTTCCAAAGAGTTCTCTGACCCTGAACCCACAAGTCCCTGTTGGACCACTTCTTGCAGCTGCAGAGTGCTGGGAAGGGGCTGGCACACCAGGACTGACCTGTGCCCATGGCAGGTCAGGGCTGGCACACCAGGACTGACCTGTGCCCGTGGCAGATGCAGCAGTGAGGGCACTGAGGCTGGTGGCATCAGTTTTGGCTGTGCTGCTGGTGGCAGGAGGCTCTGGAAGGCTCTGGGGAAGAACTGACCTGGAATTGAAGAGCCTTTACCTGCTGTTGGGTCCCTTTGGCCCATGGCAGAGGGATTGGAGTGAGAGGATCTTCAAGGTCCCTTCCAACCCAACCTGTTGTAGGATTCTAGACCAAACCCAGATCTGATCAGAGAGACTAAAGCTCTGTAATTATGTGCCTTAATGAGCCTAAGAGGAAGACCTTAGGACTCAGTTCTTGTTTCTCAGCTTTGTGCTCTGCTTTTGGTTTCCTTGGCTGCACAGCCAAGATGTAAAAAACCTCAAGTGTAAAACCCTGCCCAGACTGCCAGCAGCTGCTCAGATCCCTCTGCACCAGCCTGGCCTCAGCTCTGTTTGGGTGCTGAATCTGCTGACTCCAGAGGTTATCTCCCTTCATGGTCAGCAATTATTCTATCAAGCCCCTTACAACCATCACCACCTGAGTGACTCAACAGCAAGCTCCAAAATCCACCTCTTAGCTATCAGAGCACACCAAAAGCCCACAGAGACCTGAGCTGTTCTATTTCAAGCCACGCTTTGGGTGGGGTGAAGGACTCGAGGGTGTCTCTGGATGTATTGACCTGGTTTGGTGCCAGCTGTTTGGGGCTGGAGCTATCTATTGACCTAGGAGGAGTTTGGTGACTCAGTCATGGAAGCTCAGTGTGTTGGGTTAAGGAGCAGTGGCTTCACCACAGGCTGCTTAGTCAGTTCTTTGTGTATCTCCAGATAGAAGCTTCAGACACGATGAGTTTGTTTGCTAAGGCTCAGGACAGATGAGGCAACAGATGATGTTTGTTTGCATTCTGTCTAATACCTACAACTCCTTTTTATTGCCAGGGAAAAAAAGGGGGGGGGGAAACAAATGAAACCAACCTCAACCACCCAACCAGGACTCAACTTACTTAAAACTTGGCTCAGTTTTCATTTCAAGCTGCTGCCTGGTTGAGATGAACCAGCTCCAACAGGCCTTGAGTAATTAAAGCAGTTCACAGCAGAACTTTCCAGTTCTGGGTGCAAACAGAGAACCAATCAACCTCCAGCACCCCAAAATTATTGGGTCTGGGGAGAAATTACAGCCCTGTGCTGCTCTGTTGGGGAGAAGAACTCTGGAGCTGGCTGTGCTGCTGCCACGGAGCTGGTTTGGGATGGGGAAGGTTTATAAAGGGCCAAGTGGTGGAGTTGCACCAAAGCAGAATGATGTTATGGGGGATTTTGTCTGAACTGTTGTGCTACTTACACACCAAAAAACCTCAATCAGATTTATTTTTAGCTCAGGAATTCTGCTAGAGAAGGAAAAAGGCTTTCTGTGAGGTGTCACCTTGCCAGCTCAAGGCTGCAGTCACAACATGAGCAAATTCCTGCAGCGTAGAGAGCTGGCACAAAAAAAAAAGCCCCCAAACCCACCAAGGATGCTGGGGGACTAAATGCTTTTAAGCCTGGGAACCTGTCAGGTTTGTCAGCCTTCAAAAAGAGATGATTCATTGTTTTTCTTTTGGGTCTCTGAAGCAAAATCAGAGCAGTAAGACCTTAGTTAATGAAGCAGTTGAATAGAAGATGGGAGGAAGGGAGAGGGAATGGATTCAAGCTTGAGATGGGGAGAGTTAGACTGGAGATTAGGGAGGAATTCTTGAAAGTGAGGGTGAGGAGACACTGGAACAGGTTAGAATCATAAAACTGGTTGGAAGGTACCACAAGGAGCAGCCAGTGCCAACCCCCCTGCCATGCCCAGGGACACCCTACCCTAGAGTAGGCTGCACACAGCCTCAGCCAGCCTGGCCTCAAACACCTCCAGCCATGGGGCCTCAACCACCTCCCTGGGCAACCCATTCCAGCCTCTCACCACTCTCCTGCTCAACGACTTCCTCCTCACCTCCAGCCTCACTCTCCCCACCTCCAGCTTTGCTCCATTCCCCCAACTCCTGACACTCCCTCATAGCCTCAAAAGTCCCTCCCCAGCTTTTTTGGATGCCCCCTTCAGACCCTGGCAGGCCACAAGAAGGTCACCTGGGAGCCTCCTCTGCTGCAGCCTGCACAGCCCCAACTCTTTCAGTCTGTGCTCACAGCAGAGCTGCTGCAGCCTCTCAGCATCCTCCTGGCCCTGCTCTGGACACTCTCCAGCATCTCCACAGCCCTCTTGTCCCAGGGGCTCCAGAGCTGGATGCAGGACTCCAGGTGGGGTCTCAGCAGAGCAGAGCAGAGGAGGAGAATCCCCTCCCTGGCCCTGCTGGCCACACTGCTGCTGCTGCAGCCCAGGCTCTGCTTGGCTTTCTGGGCTGCAAGTGCACACTGCTGGCTCCTGTTGAGCTTCTTCTCCAGCAGCACCCCCAAGTCCTTCTCCTCAGGGCTGCTCTCCAGCCTGGCACTGCCCAGCCTGAATTTGTGCTTGGCATTGCATCGACCCATGATGCTTGTGCCCACCTCTTCAGCCTGTCCAGGTCCCTCTGGATGGATCCCTGCCCTCCAGCTTGGTGTAGTCAGTAAGCTTGCTGAGGCTGCACTCAATGCCTCTGTCCATGGCACCCACGAAGATGTTGAACACGACTGGTGACAGGACTGATCCCTGAGGGACACCACTTGTCACTGGCCTCCATTTGGCCATGGAGCCATTGACAGCCACTCTTTGGGTGTGGTTATCAAGCCAGTTCTTTATCCATCCATCAAACCCATGTGTCACCAGCTTGGAGACCAGGATGTGGTGCAGGACAGTGCCAAAGGCCTTGCTCAGCTCCAGGTAAATGACACTGAGGGCTCGCCCCTCATCTATGGGTACTGTGACCTGTTCATAGAAGGCCACCAGGTTTGTCAGGCATTATTTACCCTGCCTTGTGGATGCTCCCTCCCTGGAGGTGTTCCAGGCCAGTCTGGATGAGGAGCAACCTGATCAAGTGGGAGGTGTGTCTGGCAGGGGGTTGAAACTGGATCATCTTTCAGATCCCTTCAGACCTCAACCCATTCTGTGATTCTCTTTCCTTGTTTTGCTCATCTGATGTCATTCCACATCCATATTTAGCAGAAGTCTGTGGTCCAACCCTTTTATTTCAGGAGCAGACATTACACAGGCAGTCAAAACAAGACACAGACACACATTTAACAAGATCCATTGAACCAGTGCAGCAGAGGTAGTACCACTATAAAATACAGACCATGCAGGAAAAAGCCTAAGGCAGATCAGATCTGCCCTTGTTGCACCTCTTCCAGGTACCCCAAAAGGCTACAGAACCATTCAGCATCAACCCAAATTGAGATGGATTCTCACCTCAAGGTGTTCCTTCAGGTGAGTAGCTGAAGGGGACAGTATTTAGTTCATGAGTTAAATGCTATGGCTGCAACAACTCAGATCATGAGCTTTGAATTCGTTACTTCTTACAGCAACCAGGTTGTCTCTACAGCTCTGGATGGGAGGTTATGCACAACACCAAATATTTAACCTGATCTCCTTTTTCTTGTCTTTAAAATGACTCAACTGAGGGATGAGTTCTGATCTGGAGAGATTCCTCCCCTACAACACCAAACATTTAACTTGATCTCCTTTTTCCTGTCTTTATCAAGACTCAACTGGAGGGATGAGTTCTGATCTGGAGAGATCCCTCCCCTACAACACCAAATACTTAACCTGATCTCTTTTTCCCCTGTCTTTAAAATGACTCAACTGGAGGTTTGAGTTCTGATCTGGAGAGATCCCTCCCCTACAACACCAAATACTTAACCTGATCTCTTTTTCCCTGTCTTTAAAATGACTCAACTGGAGGTTTGAGTTCTGATCTGGAGAGATTCCTCCCCTAAAAGGGCTAAAATAATCAGACAACTCTGGGGCTGCCCCCTCCCTGGAGATGTTCAAGGCCAGATTGGATGAGGTTTGGAGCAACCTGGGCTAGTAGGGATGTTCCTGCCCATTCAGCAACTGCCTACTCCGAGGAGATGCTCTGGGCAGTGCTCTGTGTGACCACAGCAGCAGAGCTCTTCTAACCCTTTGTCCACCAGACTCTTTCTTAACAGTTTTAAGCTGTGTTTCTAGCAGCTGAAAGACCTTGCTCTGAGAGTGATGGTTTAGGAAAGAAGGGGAGGGGGAAATACAGTTAAGAAGGATTATCAACTCTTGAGACTTCCATGGAAAAGCCAAACCAGACACAGGCTTGAGGAAATGCACCACACCAAGGTGTGCCTTGAGTCAGAAGATACACACCAGGCAGATTCAAGAGTCTAAGGAAGGCAGCAGGGAAAGATCCAAGGTGATACCTTCCCTTCTTAAGACTGTTCTCCAGGTTTCTTGTGGTATTTAAGCTCTGATGGGCCAGCAGGAAAAGAAAATCCAAGGCAATGAGCAATGCCAGGAAGCTTGGGCAGATACTGCAGGGTGGTGTAGATAACGTTTATCTGATATACTCCTCCTCAGAGATGCAGGACACATCTTCATCTGTGCTTTCCTCCAGATCTGGCAAGTTGCCCCACAGCAATACATTCACACCTGGTAGGAAGGAGGGGGTAAGAAAATAAAGGAGGAGGGGGTGGGGAAAGACAACAACAAAAGAGTATTTTTGGATTGTGACCTTCTTCTGGAGTTGCACAACTGTCTGCTTTCAGAGCAAACAGATGCTCTGATCACTGCAAAACCTGGGAAGTCATGCTCAGGGGTGATATATCTGAACCAGCTCTTGCTTCTCCTTCCAAGTGATCTGGTGCTGCTGCTGACAGTGGAGTTCAAAGCAGCAGGCCCTGCCCACAGATGGGTTTGGATGGCTAATCTATGTAGTTATTGATAGCCCTCTCATGGGCCAACTGAGTTTGAAATGAATCTGACACACAGGTGATGCTGAAAGCTTCAGGCAGCAAGAGACTCCCATCAGCAGGGAGGAGAAATGATTTGTCAGGATGTTATCTGCTCCTGAAGGCAAATCATGCCAGGAGCTTAGCATCCACACAAGGCTGAGCTGCAGAAACCAGCGAGGGAGAGCTGTGACTTCAGCTTGAGCTAAGGAGGGCTCAGTTCTGTAGGGTCAGAGTGACAACATGACTCACCCAAAAGAGAGTGCCCGTTGGCCAGCTGCCTTCATAGCACACTAAAGCCATCCATGCTGCTATAAATAGCAGCTGCTGACTGTCTTTGTGCTGCTTAGAATGTTGCTGCCTTCTGATCCTGCCTTCTGCTCACAAAAGGTGAAGCCTTCTGATTGAAGATAAATTTCCACTCAGAAATTGCCATTTAGAAAGCAGCCACAGCTACCTCCCCCTAAAGCAGTCTGCTTAGACTAGCAATGCCCTGCTGCTTTGGATCTAGAATGGGTTGGAAGGGACCTTAAAGAGCAGCCAACTCCAATCCCTCTGCTGTGGGCAGGGACATGTCCTACTGGATCAGCTTGCTCAAGACTCAACCTGGATTTGAAGGCTTCCAGGCTTGGAACCTCCAAACTTCTCTGGCCAACCTATTCCAAAACCTTAGAATCCTCACAAGGGAGAATTTCTTCTTGATGCCCAACCTTAATCCAGCTTCTTCCAGTCTGAAACCATTATCCCTTATCCCCACCACCTGCCTTTGCACAAAGTCCCTCCCCAGCTCTCCTGTAGTCCCCTTCCAATACTGGAAGACTGTTCTAAGGTCTCCCCCAGAACAGAATCACAGAGTGTCAGGGGCTGGAAGGGACCTGCAAAGCTCAGCCAGTCCAAGCCTCCTGCCAGAGGAGGATTACCCAGAGCAGATCACACAGGAACACATCCAGGCAGGGTTTGAGTATCTCCAGAGAGGAAGACTCCACAGCCCCCCCTGAGCAGCCTGTTCCAGGGCTCTGTCACCCTCACAGGGAAAAAAACCTCCTCCTGTTTCCATGCAGCTTCCTATGCCTCAGCTTCCACCCTTGTCCCTTGTCCTGTCACTGGGCATCACCCAGCAGAGCCTGGCTCCAGCCTCCTGCCACTCACCTGCACATCTTTATAGCCCTGTGTTATGTTTTCTCCTTATGCTTTAACTATTTTGGGATGTCTCATTAGGAGGAGGACTTAGAATCTCAGGCTTTAGGGCAGAGAAGGGAAGGGAACCCTTACCAGAAGGGTCTAGCCTGTTGATGCCAAAGACTGCCTGGCTGTGGAACATCCAGAAGTGGCCGTTGTTACAGGAGAGCAGGCAAGGCTTGCAGGGGGAAATCACATGGTAGCCAACGATGTTACCACTGCAAAGACAAGTGACAGCATGAGCAGAGCCAAGCTCCTGACCAGAAGGTAGATCATAGAATGGTTTGGGTTGGAAGGGACCTCAAAGCTCAGCCAGTTCCAACCCCTCTGCCATAGGCAGGGACACCTCCCTCTAGAACAGGTTGCTCAAGGCCTCATCCAACCTGGCCTTGCACATCTCCAGGGAGGTTGTGGAGCACAGAAGCACCCAATGTGATCTTTGATCACATTGGGTGCTTCTGTGCTCCACAACCTCCCTGGGAAACCTCTGCCAGTATCTCACCATCTACAGCCTCCCTGAGCAACCTGTTCCACTGTCTCCCAACCCTCACTGGAAAGAATTTCTTCCCATATTCTGGCCCAAATTCTTCCATATCTTTGCCCAAATTCCTCCCGTATCTTTGTCCACTTCCACAGTGCTGAACCAAGACAATCAGCTGCCCTGAAGTGGTTGGAACCACCTGCACCTGGAAGGCTCTAAGCTGTTGCACCTAACAGAGTTTTGCTCAGCTACAGTTTTTGGAGGTCCATTCTTCATCCTGTTCTGGCCACAGATCCTCTCTATGCTGCCTTCAAATGGTTTTGAGTCTCTAGCTTCACACAGTGTGGCATGGGCAGGGACACCTCCCACTATCCAGGCTGCTCAAGGCCTTATCCAACCTGGCCTTGAGCACCTCCAGGCATGGAGCATCCAAAACTTCTCAGGGCAACCTCTTCCACCACTCTCATGGTGAAGAATTTCTTCCTTTGATCTAAGTCTTCCCTCTTTCAGCTTGAAATCATTAGCAGTTTGAAATCATTGCCCCTCATGCTATCACTGCACTTCCTGACCAAAACTTCTTCCTCATCTTTCCTGGAGACCCCTTTCAGGCACTGGAAGGCTACTCTAAGGACTCCCTGGAGCCCTCTCTGAACAACCTCAACTCTCTCAGCCTGTCCAAACAGCAGAGGTCCTGCTCCAACACTTAATCATCTTCATAGCCTCCTCTGGACCCATTGCAACAGGTCCATGTCTCATATGCTGAGGACTCCAGAGCTGGACACATTCATTACTGAATGCTGCTCCTCCTCTTGTGTTGGCATTAAATAAGCACCTCGAATATTTAGGGAACATCTGTCAGGAGTTAGAGAGTATCTAAGTTTCAGATCTTTGGCAGAGAAAACCATTTAGTAACCTGACTTGTGTAATCCAGCTGAGTTTACAAAGCAAGAAATGGAGTCCCTTTGGTAATGGTGTAGAAGTTCATCACACACAAACTCCAGCTGCACAGAGGCATGGTGCATGGCAGGGGATCAGAGGTAGGAGTCATGATCCTGAGACTCTCAAAGCCTTGTTTTTCACCATGAGAGCAGTTGGACATTGCAATCTCTCAAGGAAAGCAGTGGAGCTACACTGGAGGAGCTCAACAGGGTGCTGGGCCAGCCCATTTCAGCTCCACCAGGGCTGCAGCAGCTCTGCTGTGAGCACAGACTGAAAGAGTTGGGGCTGTGCAGGCTGGAGCAGAGGAGGCTCCCAGGTGACCTTCTTGTGGCTTGCCAGGATCTGAAGGGGGCTCCAAAAAAGCTGTGGAGGGACTCTTGAGGCTGTGAGGGAGTGGCAGGAGTGGGGGGAATGGAGCAAAGGTGGAGGTGGGGAGAGTGAGGCTGGAGGGGAGGAGGAAGTTGTTGAGCAGGAGAGTGGTGAGAGGCTGGAATGGGTTACCCAGGGAGGGGGTTGAGGCCCCATGGCTGGAGGTGTTTGAGGCCAGGCTGGCTGAGGCTGTGTGCAGCCTGCTCTAGGGTAGGGTGTCCCTGGGCATGGCAGGGGAGTTGGAACTGGCTGCTCCTTGTGGTCCCTTCCAACCCTGACTGCTTCTATGATTCCAAGAGTCTTGATTCCCAAGCCACAAGGATCATCTCAAACAACTGTGAGCAACTCAAGGGTTGAGTTTTCTTTTTTTCCTCCTTCTTAAAATATCAAGCCTCAACGGTGAGGAAAAAAAGAACTCCAAGAACTTTAGTGACAGCCTGTTCCATCTGCTAGCAACAACCAGATCTGCCAAGAGGATGTTCTATTAATCAGAATATGAGTAGTTACTTCTTGCTGTGGCCTTATTCACACAATCCTCTCAGTGTTGAAGCAGACATTTAACCAGGCAGGTGGCACACAAGCTTTGCCATAGGCTCAGACTAGTGACAAGGTTATCACAGCATCACCAAGGTTGGAAGAAACCTCACAGTTCATCAAGTCCAACCCTTTACCACAGAGCTCAAGGCCAGGCCATGGCACCAAGTGCCACGTCCAGTCCTGCCTTGAACAGCTCCAGGGACGGCGACTCCACCACCTCCCCGGGCAGCCCATTCCAGTGTCCAATGACTCTCTCAGGGAAGAACTTTCTCCTCACCTCCAGCCTAAATCTCCCCTGGCACAGCCTGAGGCTGTGTCCTCTCCTTCTGGTGCTGGCCACCTGAGAGAAGAGAGCAACCTCCTCCTGGCCACAACCTCCCCTCAGGTAGTTGCAGACAGCAATAAGGTCTGCTCTGAGCCTCCTCTTCTCCAGGCTAACCAATCCCAGCTCCCTCAGCCTCTCCTCGTAGGGCTGTGCTCAAGGCCTCTCCCCAGCCTCGTTGCCCTTCCCTGGACACGCTCAAGCATCTCAAGGTTGTCCCATTTCCACTGGGGACTCGCACAGAAATAGACTGGCAGCCTTGCCCGGGAGTAGTGAGCTGAGTTTCTTTCAGACATGCCTGAAATGTGCAAGGCAGTGTGGCAATCTGTTCAGCCAACCCTTAACTCCTGAGCTCCAGTGAGGAGGTGAAGCCAGCAGGATGGCAGTGCTGCAGGAGGCGCTGGTGGTGCTGGAGCATGCTCTTACCACTTTAAGCAGGCGATGTTCTTCAGCTTGCATTTGCAGATCTCGGTGAAATAGCAGCTGCCGATGAAATCCACCGTGCTGGAGGGGGAGAAAGGGACAGAACAGGAGCTTAGATGTGGTTGTGATTTAGAATGTTTTGCTAACGCGGGGCCGAAGTCACAACAGAGTGATGTTACCCTTCCAGTCCTGCGTGGGGAGGTTGTTAAACTCGCTCAAGAGCACACAGCCTCATTTCCCTAGCAGCTACCAGCCACACTCGGGCGGAAACAGAAAGAGACCCACGAGATGAGACTGTACCAAAAGCCCTTTCATGTTAGACCAGAAAGAAGCATTCCTCTGGGTGCTTATTAATGTTTGCCTGCTCGGGGCTGGGCTCTGCTGCTGGCTGTGTGGCACTGTTGGTCAGAAATCCCAGTCGGGAATCGCTGTCAGTCAGAGATGTGTTTACAGGCATCTCCCCAGCTCCTGGCAGGTCTCACCTAAGGCTACAGAGCAACAGCTTAAAGGCTGGGACATTTAAACCGAAACCTTTGATATCTTATCTCTTTATTTTTAGCCCCCCCCCTACTTTCTTATTACCATGTTGTTTTGCAATCTGATTTCCTTAGTATTCAAATACTGCTATGGGAAAGCAGCCTGCAACTGGTTTGGAGGAGAGTGGCTCTGGAAGCAGCCTGGGATCAGGTTTGTTCTCTTTGCAGGTCTTCTCTTTTAGACTCGAATCTTTGCTTGAGGAAGGAGCTGGAGGCTCCTGAGCCCGAGGGCTTCCTCACAAGTAGGTTTCTGATTTGCCAGGCTAGGGACAGCCTTGCTCCTGCCATCCCAAAACCTGAACGCTTAAAGCTTCATCTGAAGAGCAGGAGGTGTGAGGTGCAGAAGCCCTGCAGCAGGCTGCCCAGAGAGGCTGTGGAGTCTCCTTCCCCGCAAGATTCCAACCCCTCCTGGCCACTGTGCTCCTGGGCAAGCTGCTGGTGGTGCTCCTGCTTTAGCAGGAGCCTTGGCCTGGATGACCTCCACAGATCCCTTCCTGTTCTCACCATGCTGGGATTCTGGGATCCTGTGTGATCCCGACAAGGCTTTCCCCGGGTCTGATGCAGGGCCAAGGGGAGTGGAAAGGGAGGCACGGGTTACACCGTATGATTTGGGGCCGCTGTCCCGGTGACAGCAGATCTGGAGGGTGAGCCCCGGGACGCCGGTGAGGCCCTGCCTGCCTCTCCTGGGCTGACCACCAAGGGGTAGGCTGCGGCCCTAGGGCTATGGTCGTGTCCCCCCGAAAGGATCCCGCCGGGGATCAGCCTTCCCCCGCTCCCCGGAGTGCCGCTGCTTACCCCGTGGGCGGGATGTCGGTGGAGTAGAGGTCGGTGTCGGTGTCCGCCAGCAGCACGGCCTTCATGCCCCGGGAGCTCAGCACCTGCTGGCAGAAGCGGCAGCACAGCACGGCCACCGACCGGTCCTCGAAGGTGCAGCTGCTGGTGGACATGGCAGGCAGCCACCGTCGGAACAGGCCGGGCTGTACCCCGACGTCGCTCCCGTTCGATCCCGGCCGGTCCCGTTCGCCGCCAACGGCCACGCTCCCACCTGTCAGTTTGAATTCCCGACCTCGCTCTGCCATTGGGCGCGGGAGGCTCCGCCCGCCCGATCTGATTAGTGGAGATTCACGGCGGGACCCACCCTCTCCTCGCAGGCCATTGGAGGAGGCGGGTGGCACCACCCCTGCCGCCCCGCTATTGGTGGAAGGGCACGCCCTGCCTTGCTCCCATTGGTTCACCGAGCAGCCTGGTCGCACTGCTCGCTCCGCCCCTGCGCAGGCCGTGAGGGCGGAGGAGGCAGTGCTACGCCCGGCCACGCCCACTCCACTCTGGCGGGGCGGGGCCATGGGTGCAAGGCGGCGGGAAAAGAGGCGGGTCCAGCGGGGACACGGAGCCCTCTGGTTGGGCCGAGCGCCTGTCACTTCTCGGCAGAGCCCTCTGCCGGTTGGCTTTTCCGCGCAGCGGGGCGGGGCGGCAGCGGGCCGCGGCAGGGGGACCGGGTGGCGGGCGCCAGCGGCCGGAGGACGCCCGGCTGCGGGAGGCGGCTCCGCAGCGCCCAGGTAATTGCCCCGCCCGTCCACCCAGACCCTTTCCCTTCCTCCGGCAGCCCACCGAGGGTCTGCCCCGCTGCCGTCCACCGCTGCCGTCGTCTCTCTACAGCGCGGCCCTAAGGCGGGATGTGGGGCCGCGTCTCTCAGCCCCGCTCTGTCCACTCCCCACCCCTTCGGGACACCCCCACGCTTCCTTTCCCCGCCGCCCTCATTGTTCTTCCCGGGCGGGATGCGGATCCGGCGGGTGCCGTGTTTATTTATTTCTTCCTCCCCTACGCGCATCTTCCGCGGGGGCTGCAGCCTCGCCCCTCCCCTCCCCTGCGAAAAGAGAAAAGGGGGGGGGGGGGGGGGGGATTAAAAAATCCCTTAAAAGCAGGAGGAAAGTTGCGTCCCGCCGTCCCCCCGGGGGCACGACCCGCCTGTCTCGCACATGTTGGGCTCTGAGCAACGCTCCGTCGAGGAGGAAAAAATAGCCCAAAACCTTCCTCGAGGGAGAAAGCAGCCGAGGAGCCGCCCCGGCTAGGACGGCACCGGTGTGCGGGGAGCTGCGGGCTCGTCCTCCGCTTTGCACCAGCAGTGTGACGGAGCTGGGCGCAGCGCTGCAGCGGGAGATGTTGCCGCAGCTCGGCCGGGCTCCTGCCGTGCTTCCTCTGCCGTGCCGCCGGTGTGGAGAAGCGGTTCTCTGGTTCCCTCCTCCCCTCTCTCCATCCCTTCCCTCCCCTGGGACCCTGCTTGCTGCCAAAGGAGCCCGGACCTCCCCTCGGGGCTGGCCGCCTTGTAGGCGTTTTCCTCTCCCTCGGTTACCTGCAGCCCTAACCTCACGCTGCTGCCGAAAAGACGAATTTGCAATGTCAGGGCGGGTTTGCTCGTCCAGATTTTGGCTGCGCATCTCGGGTCTGCGAGCTGCAATCTCCTAAATATATCCGTATCTCTGTTATTTGTCTTTTATTTTTGCATTTGCAGGCAAGCAAACCGAAGAAAAGGGCTTGCAATCCTCCTCGGGGTTTGATTTGCATCATCTCTTGAGTCCATTAAAAAAAAAAAGACAACCAAGAAAAGGCAAAGCAAAGCAAACCTCTTCCCCCCCCCTTCCCCACACCCCTCCACCCCCCTTCCAAACCATGTTGTGCGGAAGGACTTCCACTCCCTGGCTGTGCTGGTAACGTTTGCAATCAGGAAGAGCCTTTGGGGGCTGCAGGATCTGCTCATCTGATGCTGCCGCTCAAGGTTTTGGTGCAGGGAGACAAAACTGCTGCCTCTTCCGACCGCTGATCTCTTCGCATCTGCATTTTGCTGCTGCCTTGCTCCGTCTCACACCCTTTCTCCATGGACTGATTGTGGATTTTTTTGCTCCCCCCTCCCCCCCTCCTTTTTTTTTTTCCTCCCCCTCTTCTTTCATTCCCCCTCCCCCTCATTTTTTTTTTGGGGGGGGTAGGTTGTGGAGGAGAAGAGGACAAGCGAAGAAAATCAGAATCAAGGCACCGTTATTTATCTCTCGTTTTGCGGAGGGGCAGAGCTGCTTGGAGGTTAATCATCGTTGTTTTTTTTTGGGGGGGGGGGGGGAAGAGGAAACATGACGTCGCCAGCAAAATTCAAAAAGGATAAGGAGATCATAGCCGAGTACGACACTCAAGTCAAAGGTAGGAGAAGGTTTTTATTTCGCAGCCTTTTTCCCCCCTCCTTCCCTCTCCCTCCCCTGTTGCAGCCCTGACTTGGCGGTGGTAGGAGTTTGCAGGCGATGTTTGGGTGGGGAAGGGGGAAATCATTTGCAGATTGCCTGGAATTCGCAGGGCTTTCCATAGCACAATGCTGGATGGGGTTTGCAGCCTTCGCTCGTCCCCGTGGGGTAGGTTCCTGCTATGCTTTTGCTGCTTTAAGGTATCGCACTCAGGGCTGCTCTTCTTTTTTTCCTCCCCCCCCCACTCCTCTCCTCTTTGCCTTTTTTTCGATGGACTCCAACAAATCCTCAGACTCCTGACACATCCATATTTTTCTGTCTGCCGCTTGGCTTTGCGTTTGACATCCCAGAGCCGGTTAATTGCTTTTTAATCCTCCTCCCATCCCGGGGAATCTTTGAAACAAATCTGTGCCGTGTCAGAGGAGAATATTTCCACTGGTAGGGAAGGGAAAAGGGAGGAGGAGGAGGGGGGGGGTGGGTGTGTGGAAACGGTGCCGAGGGTCTCTGTGAGGCTGCTGGTGCTAGAAAGTTCCATTATTCAGGATTTTGCTCTTGGTGAGGCTGTGGGATTTGCTGCCTGCTTTTTCTCACCGTGTGCTCCTGAGCGTAACACCTTAGGGCTGCAGTCTGCGTCTCTGGGCTTGAACAGGGAATATCCACGCGGCTCTGGCTGCAAATACACAGCCACGCATCTAGAGCTGCACAGAAATAACCCACACGGGCGTCAGATGAATCCCAACTAACTCCTGGATGTTATTTCCATCAGCAGCAGGAAGGCAATAAAGAGTCAGAGGCGTGTGGTAGGGTTTTAGTTTTTTTTTTTGCTTGCAGTGATCAGTGGAAGCCTTCTGCAGAATTCTCTCCTGGCTGTGTTTCAGGCTATCATGTGCCTGAAGGGGGGGAAAAAAAGAATCGAGTGAGGCTGCCCAGAGAGGTGGTGGAGTCTTCGTCTCTGGAGGCATTCCAAACCCTACCTGGATTTGTGCCTTGTGTGACCTTCTTTAGGTGATCCTGCTATGGGGTTGGGGCTGGAATCCATCTCCAGTGATCATAGAATGAAGCAGGTTGGAAGAGAGCTCCAAGCTCAGCCAGCCCAACCTAGCACCCAGCCCTGCCCAACCAACCAGACCATGGCACGAAGTGTCCCCAGCCAGGCTTGGGGATGGCAACTCCACCACCTCCCTGGGCAGCCCATTCCAGTGCCAATCACTCTCTCTGGCAAGAATCATAAAATCAGCCAGGGTTGGAAGGGACCACAAGGATCATCTAGTTCCAACCCCCCTGCCATGCCTAGGGATACCCTACCCTAGATCAGGGTAGAACTTTCTCCCAGCATCCAGCCTGGCACAGCTTGAGGCTGTGTCCCCTTGTTCTGGTGCTGCTTGCCTGGCAGCAGAGCCCAGCCCCACCTGGCTACAGCCTCCCTGCAGGCAGCTGCAGACAGCAATGAGCTCTGCCCTGAGCCTCCTCATCTGCAGGCTGCACCCCCCCAGCTCCCTCAGCCTCTCCTCCCAGGGCTGTGCTCCAGGCCCCTCCCCAGCCTTGCTGCCCTTCTCCAAACACCTTTCAGCACCTCAACATCTCAGATCTGGTCCAACCCCTATCATCCTGTAAAATGTTGTCTTTTAACTCCTTATTTCTGCAGCCTTTTCCAAGGGGGGCACTTACTTCTGGCTTGCTGCATGGCTGGGAGGAAGTTATGAGGCTCAGTGATTTATTTAATGGGTCACAACTCGCTTTGGTATGCTCAGAGCTGGCAGCAGGAAAGATGGCCTTGGGGCAGGGCTGATTGAGTTAAATCAATGAGATTGGCCAAAAATGGGATTTCAATCTGAGGAGGAAACCTAGATGCAACCTGACAATTAAAATATTGCCTGGCAATTATGTACTTCAGTTGGGTTTGTTTTGTCTTGCTGGGAGGGTGGATGCTGCTCCTTGGTTGGTGATCCTTCAAAGGTTGTCCTGTGAGGTGTGCCTGAGGAGGGAGTTCTTCAGCATGAGAGCCTGGGATGGGTTGCTCAGGGAGGTGGCTGAGGCTCCATCCCTGGAGGTGTTTGAGGCCAGGCTGGCTGAGGCTGTGTGCAGCCTGCTCTAGGGGGTTGGCACTGGCTGCTCCTTGTGGTCCCGTCCAACCCTGACTGATTCGGTGATACCCTGACCCTGCTGCTCTGTACCTAGAAGTCCTTTGGATGTTTGTGTTCTAAATGCTTCCCTGAGCAAAGGGAAGGTTGGATGGGAGATGATTTTGGTGATTATTGCTTTCTTTTTCCTGCTGTGAGAGGCAGAAATGGAGAAGAGCTCGTTTTCTTTTTCACTGGCTTCAGTTTCTATTCCTGTTTTCTAGCTGCCTTTGGAAATGGGAATTGAAGGCAGAGTGAAATTAGAGGCTTGTAAGTTTCTGCATTATTTACCCCATCAAAACGTCTGTGATGGATACCAGCTTGTAGTCAAAATATTTGGGGATTGGGCACAAGGAGAAGGAGGAAGCTTTTAGGAGGAGTGCAACAGAGTTTTCTCACCTCTGCGTTTGGGGTTTTTTTTCCATGTGTTGGAAGAGAGAAGAAAATTCCTTCCCTTCCTTTTCCAGATGGGTTGAATCACAAGGAGCCTGCCCTAGGTGCTGCCAAGCCCTCACTTGGTGGCTCAAGGTGCTGATGGAAGGACCTGGCAGTTGGGCTGGTTGTGGTAGTGGCACTTAGATGAGCTTTGCTTTCTGCTGAAGGAAGTGTTCCTGTCTTAAATGTGTGAGGTTAAGGAGGCAGGAACTCTGGAAATGGCTCAGGAGGAGCAGGGAGAAAGAGGTTTCCTTCCTGAATTGGTGATGAGAGCAGCTGTGAGTTTGCCTTGGGATGTTCAACCCTCTCACAGTTCAGCTTCCCCTCCAGAAGTGGCTAATGGGAGGTTCTTGGCTGTCTCCTGCTCTTCCCCTGGAGAGGGAGGTGTAGATGGGATCAAAAGATACACATGATGGGTCCTGTCCTCCCTCACCTCATTTCCCAGAATCACAGAACCATCCAGGTTGGCAGAGCCCTTCAGGATCACCAAGTCCAACCTACAACCCTACTCTACAAGATTCACCTTAGAACACAGCCCCAAGCACCACATCCAAACCACCCTGAAGCACATCCAGGCTGGGTGCCTCCACCACCTCCCTGGGCAGCTCTTTCCAGCCTCTGACCTCTCTCTTGGCTAAAAACCTTTCCCTAATGTCCAATCTAAACCTCCCCAGCCTCAGCTTGAGGCCATTCCCCCTTGTTCTGTCTCCAGATCGTTGCAGAGTACAGGAGGAAGCTTCTCTTCTCCACCTGGCATCAGCCTCCACAAGGAGCTCTGACAAGTGGCATCGATGTCCCTCTGCCTTTAGCTATCAAAGCTTGAGTGGAGACTTGGAAGTTCCATGCTCCTCTTCATAAAACTTGCTTTACATCCCATCAGCACCTCAGTTCTGAGTTAGATCATGGTTTGGCTCTCCAGGGAAGCTCTCTCCTCTTGGCTCTCCAAACCCAGAGGTGTGTTGGTCTCTGCCACAGTGGGAAGATGAGGTGGCACTGAAGGCACACTTCAAACGTGCTGCTGCAGCTCATGGTCCTTGCATCAGAATCTTGGGTGTGCTGATCTAAAGCTGATTTGAACTGTGAGTGTGATGTAGATGTGGTGTTAGCTCCGACTAGGAGTTGTTTGGTGTCTTCATAGGAAGGACACAGAACTGTTGGAGTGAGGCCAGAGGAGGTCACAAAGATGATCCAAGGGTTGCAGCAGCTCTGCTGTGAGCACAGGCTGAGGGAGCTGGGGGTGTGCAGCCTGGAGAGGAGAAGTCTCCAGAGGGACCTTAGAGCTGTTTCCTAGTGCCTGAAGGGATCCTACAGGAAGGCTGAAGAGAGACTTTTCCTGAGGGTGTCTAGAGACAGACCAAGGGGGAATGGTTTGAAGCTGAGGCAGAGCAAGGTTAGAGTGGAGCTGAGCAAGAAGTTCTTCAGTCTGAGGGTGGTGAAACAAAGGAACAGGTTGCCCAGGGAGGTTGTAGCTGCCTCCTTCCTGGAGGTGTTCATGACCAGGTTGGATGAGACCTTGAGCAGCTGAGCCTAGCTGAGAGATGTCTTAGCCCATGGTGGGGAGGTTGGAGCAGATGATCTCTGAGCTCCTTTCCAACCTGAGCCATTCAGTGCTTCTCTTGGGCTGTAAAACGATGCCATGAAGCAGTTGCAGTGAGCTGGATCAGGTGTTGGCATGCTGCATGGGTACCAGCAGGTCCCAGCTCTGTCTCAGAGTTGCTTTTCAGTGGCACTTAGAAACTCTGCAGCCTCTTTTTGCTCTGCTCCGTTCCGGCTGCGCCTGGGGAAGGGATGTTTAGAGGCTTCATTTGAAACCATTAATCCACAAACACATCCTTAAGCACTTTAAATTATTGCTTAATGGAATGACTGAGCTTGGTTTAAAAATTTAATAGTCTTAAGCTGTTAATCAAAAGCCATTTAAAGAAGAGTTTGCTTCTGGTTAATCTGTGTTCTGCAGAAGGTTTGATTTGCTGAGCTGGTTTTGTTTTGCCTTGTGCAAGGTGCATAGGGGTGAAAGGGTTTTGAGGGGTGAAATGTTATCCTCTGGCCATAAGCTGTGGGTGTTGGTTGTCTTCTTCCAGTTCATTGCTTCTTTTGGGTTGGAGTTAGCTCTTGCTGGGGTTTGTGCACGCAGGAGGTCGCCACCATCAGGATGTGAACTGTCTGAAAGGAGGTTGGAGTGAGTTGGAATCAGATCTCTTCTCGCAGGGAACAAGTGACAGGGTGAGAGGAAATAGGCTCCAGTTGCACCAGGGGAGGTTTAGATTTGGTATCACAGAATGAAGCAGGTTGGAAGAGAGCTCCAAGCTCAGCCAGCCCAACCTAGCACCCAGCCCTGCCCAACCAACCACACCATGGCACTAAGTGCCCCAGCCAGGCTTGGCTGCAACACCTCCAGCCACAGCCACTCCACCACCTCCCTGGGCAGCCCATACCAATGCCAATCACTCTCTCTGCCAGGAACTGCCTCCTCACATCCAGCCTGAACCTGCCCTGCCACAGCTTGAGGCTGTGTCCCCTTGGTCTGTTGCTGGCTGCCTGGCAGCAGAGCCCAACCCCACCTGGCTACAGCCTCCCTGCAGGCAGCTGCAGGCAGCAATGAGCTCTGCCCTGAGCCTCCTCTGCTGCAGGCTGCACCCCCCCAGCTCCCTCAGCCTCTCCTCATAGGGTTTATGTTCCAGACCCCTCATCAGCTTTGTTGCCCTTCTCCAAACACCTTCCAGCACCTCAACATCTCTCTTGAACTGAGGGGCCCAGAACTGGACACAGCACTGCAGGGGTGGCCTGAGCAGTGCTGAGCACAGTGCTTGTGTCTTTGAGGAGCCCCTGAAATGGCTCTTGTCAGTGGGAATTCTCCTGCCAAGCCAACATGTGGGACAGCAGGAGAGGGAAGTGCTGCTTTGATACGTGTCTCTGCCATGTGCTCCCAAAGATTGGGAGCCCTCTGAAGCTGGAAAGTGAGATTTTGTGGTCTCCATATGGAGCCTTTGATATCTCAAGCTCGTCCCCTTGTCTGGATTGTCTCTCCCCATTCCTTTGTGCAAGTTTGTGGTAAGGCAGAGATAAAATGAGCTTGTGCTGTGCAGTGTGTTCCAGGCAGATTGGGATGCTGCCTATCTCTGCCAGACCCAAGGGCTGTCAGACTGGGTTGGTCTGGGGTGGGTTTTTTTTTGGATGCAAGGATTATGGTGGAGTGTACACTTGCTGAAGGGAGAAATCCTCACTGATTTATCTCTTCATTCTTCTTTCCTCCTTCCTTTTCTCTTTCCTCCTCTTATCCCACGAGAGCCTTCTATTTAATTAGCTTGTGTAAAGCTCCACTAAATGACTTCATGGTTTGGGCTACAGGAGTTTAATACTGAAGGTTTTGTTGTTGGTTTTAGTGCAGGCAGAGTTCATAAAGTCAGTTGTTATGTTGGGTATTTTTTTTTCCCTGGCCTTGGGTAGTCTCCAGCAAAGGTGGATATGCATCTCTTGTACACTCCTCTGTGACCTGGGCTAGGCTGTATGGCCCTGCCCTGGCAGGGGGGTTGGGATCATGGAATCAGGCAGGGTTGGAAGGGACCACAAGGAGCAGCCAGTTCCAACCCCCTGCCATGCCCAGGGACACCCTACCCTAGAGCAGGCTGCACACAGCCTCAGCCAGCCTGGCCTCAAACACCTCCAGCCATGGGGCCTCAACCCCCTCCCTGGGCAACCCATTCCAGCCTCTCACCACTCTCCTGCTCCACAACTTCCTCCTCACCTCCAGCCTCACTCTCTCCACCTCCACCTTTGCTCCATTCCCCCACTCCTGCCACTCCCTCACAGCCTCCAAAGTCCCTCCCCAGCTGCTTTTTTGGAGCCCCCTTCAGATCCTGGCAGGCCACAAGAAGGTCCCCTGGGAGCCTGCTCTGCTCCAGCCTGCACAGCCCCAACTCTTTCAGGCTGTGCTCACAGCAGAGCTGCTGCAGCCTCTGAGCATCCTCCTGGCCCTGCTCTGGACACTCTCCAGCATCTCCACATCCCTCTTGTCCCAGGGGCTCCAGAGCTGGATGCAGGACTCCAGGTGGGGTCTCAGCAGAGCAAAGCAGAGGGGGAGAATCCCCTCCCTGGCCCTGCTGGCCACACTGCTGCTGCTGCAGCCCAGGCTCTGCTTGGCTTTCTGGGCTGCAAGTGCACACTGCTGGCTCCTGCTGAGCTTCTCCTCCAGCAGCACCCCCAAGTCCCTCTCCTCAGGGCTGCTCTCCAGCCTGGCACTGCCCAGCCTGGATTTGTGCTTGGCATTGCCCCGACCCAGCTGCAGGACCTTGCCCTTGGTCTTGTTGAACCTGATGAGGTTGGCTTGTGCCCACCTCTGCAGCCTGTGCAGCTCCCTCTGGATTGGTCCCAGGACTCGATGATCTCTTTGGGTCCCTTCCAACCCCTGACATGCTGTGATCTAACAGCACAGTCCAAGAAGCAGTGGGAATATGAGAGAGAGATGTGGAGGTTTGCAGCAGAGGTGGCTGCACCGTTGCTTAGCTGAGTGTGTTTTGAGCTAAGGGAAGGAGATGCCTGATAAAGAGAACTCCAAACAACTCTTGCAGCTGCTGTCAGGTTCAGCCTGCTGCAGTGTCTAGAATTATCCTTTTCATCTCCCCCAGGTCACTGATAAACTCTAGATAGGCTGTTGGTCGTTCAGCCTGGAGAGGAACCTGATCTGCTGTCTTCTTGTGCTGTTAAATGCTGCTTGATGCTTGCACTTGATGATCTTGGAGGTCTTTTCCAACCTTAATGATTCCCTTCCATGCTGCACACAAATGTCATTCCCATGGCACATCTGCAGAGCACCTTGAGTGGTGGGCAGCAGCTTTTAACCCTGGCAAGCCCTCAGGAGTGGGACAGACCTCCTCTGGGTGACAGATGAGAAAAGGAGCTCTGGCTGGGTCAGCAGCTGGGATTTTAACAACCATTGGAATGGTTGGAAGGGACCTCTGGGGATGATCCAGTCCAAAAGCAGGGCACCCACAGCAGCTTGCGCAGGAGCACAATGGCCAGGGCAGGGTTGGAGTCTATGCAGAGAAGGAAACTCCACAACCTCTCTGGGCAGCCTGCTGCAGAGCTGCAGCACCCTCAACACCAAAGAAGTTTCTTCTCCACATCAGATGGAACCTTCTGCGTTCCAGTTTGTGCCCCTTGTCCTGTCCCTGGGCACCACTGACAAGAGCCCAGCCCCATCCTCTTGCTCCCCACCCTTTAGCTCTTGCTGAGCATCACTCAGGTCCCCTCTGGGGTTGCTCTTCTCCAGGCTGAGCAGCCCCAAGGCTCTCTGTGGGTGATTTGAAACCAAAATTAGGCTTTCTCTAGCCTGTTTAAAGTCACACTGCAGCACTTGCCAGGGTAGAAGACGTTGTAGAACTGGCTTCACATTTTCTGCTCAAGGAGTTGCAGTCAGTGTTGTTTATTTTGTGGCCAAACCCTTGCACTTGTGCACTTCCAGCAGTGTTGTCATCAGGATGGTTTCTGGCTTGTGTTCACAGAATGGTTTGGGTTGGGAGGAACCTCCAGAGCTCATCCACTCCAACCCCCTCTGCAGTCAGCAGGGACATCCTCTGCTAGATCAGGTTGCCCAGAGCCTTGTCAAGCCTCACCTTAAAGAGGATGAGAGCTCAGCCACCTCTCTGAGCAACCTATTGAGGTCACCAGGTGGGTGTCAGCAGCCTGGGACTGTTTGCAGATGGCAGCAGCAGGTAGGTGTGCTGGCAAGAGTCACATTCCAGCCCTTGGCCACTCGTTTGGCACCGCCCAGCTAATACCCTTTGCAAACAGACTCCTCAGCCACCAGCCTGGCGTGATGGGGACAAAAGGGGTTTGAGCTTTGAGCTGTGGGGTTTGTGTGTGCCTTGGATTCCCACTTCCACTGCAAATGGCAAAAACTACCTTTTAAGGGGTTTTTGCAGTTCATCAGGGCTCAGTGCCTCTAAGTGATTCCATTCCTTTGCAGCAATGACTTGCTCCCAGCTCCGGCGCTGGAGTTGCTGCAGGATCATCTGGTTTTCTGCACTTCTTGATGGTGCTAATCCCTGGAGTTTTTTTGGAGCTGGATTGGGCCAGTGCAGCAGCCTGCTTGCCAGCAAGGGGGTGGAAGGGGCTGTTGAGAGCCTGGTTTGATGTTCCAGCACTGATTTTGGGTTTCTTTCTTTCTTTCTCTTCATCTCCGATTCTTGCTTATTAATGAGGACCTAGAATCAGAGAAGCAGGCAGGGTTGGAAGGGAGCACAAGGAGCAGCCAGTCCCAACCCCCCTGCCATGCCCAGGGACACCCTACCCTAGAGCAGGCTGCACACAGCCTCAGCCAGCCTGGCCTCAAACACCTCCAGCCATGGGGCCTCAACCCCCTCCCTGGGTAACCCATTCCAGCCTCTCACCACTCTCCTGCTCAACAACTTCCTCCTCACCTCCAGCCTCACTCTCCCCACCTCCACCTTTGCTCCATTCCCCCCACTCCTGCCACTCCCTCACAGCCTCAAAAGTCCCTCCCCAGCTTTTTTGGAGCCCCCTTCAGATCCTGGCAGGCCACAAGAAGGTCCCCTGGGAGCCTCCTCTGCTCCAGCCTGCACAGCCCCAACTCTTTCAGGCTGTGCTCACAGCAGAGCTGCTGCAGCCTCTGAGCATCCTCCTGGCCCTGCTCTGGACACTCTCCAGCATCTCCACAGCCCTCTTGTCCCAGGGGCTCCAGAGCTGGATGCAGGACTCCAGGTGGGGTCTCAGCAGAGCAGAGCAGAGGAGGAGAATCCCCTCCCTGGCCCTGCTGGCCACACTGCTGCTGCTGCAGCCCAGGCTCTGCTTGGCTTTCTGGGCTGCAAGTGCACACTGCTGGCTCCTGCTGAGCTTCTCCTCCAGCAGCACCCTGTCACTCCCTGATAGCCTAAAAAGTCCCTCCCCATCTTTTTTGTAGGCCCCCTTCAAATACTGGAAGGCCACAATAAGGTGCAGGAGTGCAGAGTCTCCCTTCTTGCCTCTCCAAGGCAAGGCTGAGAGACCAAAGCTCACCAAAGGGCCACTCAAAGGCTGCAGATCCATCCAAAAAAGCAGAGGGAATTCCAGTGTAACTCCAGTAGGGTTGCTATAAAAAGTTTACTGGTGGGAGCCAGTTTTCCCTCACTCCCAACCATGGGAGCCCCACCACATCTGTCCTTAGCTGCAGAGGGTTTCCTTTCGTGGTCAGGATGCACATCCCTCTCATCATTTACCCCCCCTTTAATTAAGACTTTGATTCCTTTTTATCCTTTTAAATGTTTACTAACTTTTGCCTCTTCTTTGTGTGGGGGAAATCTCCTTGGAAGAGAACCTCTTTGCCTGCTCAACTCTTTGAGCTGCCTTTATGAAGAGTGAAAAATGCAAAGCTGTGTGGAGATGGAAACTATGTTTAAACACATGTTCCTTTTAAAGAGCTTTCCCCATGCCTTGCACAGTTGATATTCATTACTTGGGCCTTGAGTGAGTTCATTTTTTGCTATGGCTTTTGCAGATTTCATGCTTGCCTTTCTTTTTTTTTTTGTTTTGAGAGGTTCTCCTTCATGGGAGTTCTGCTTTCTGAATATGGTCTGAGCTTTGTAGGTGATGGAAACTAAAAGTGAGCATAGAATGAAGCAGGTTGGAAGAGAGCTCCAAGCTCAGCCAGCCCAACCTAGCACCCAGCCCTGCCCAACCAACCAGACCATGGCACTAAGTGCCCCAGCCAGGCTTGGCTGCAACATCTCCAGCCACAGCCACTCCACCACCTCCCTGGGCAGCCCATTCCAGTGCCAATCACTCTCTCTGGCAAGAATCATAGAATCAGCCAGGGTTGGAAGGGACCACAAGGATCATCTAGTTCCAACCTCCCTGCCATGCCTAGGGATACCCTACCCTGGATCAGGGTAGAACTTTCTCCCAGCATCCAGCCTGGCACAGCTTGAGGCTGTGTCCCCTTGTTCTGTTGCTGGCTGCCTGGCAGCAGAGCCCAACCCCACCTGGCTACAGCCTCCCTGCAGGCAGCTGCAGGCAGCAATGAGCTCTGCCCTGAGCCTCCTCTGCTGCAGGCTGCACCCCCCCCAGCTCCCTCAGCCTCTCCTCACAGGGCTGTGCTCCAGGCCCCTCCCCAGCCTTGCTGCCCTTCTCTGGACACCTTCCAGCACCTCTACATCTCTTTGCAGTTCAGGAGCCCAGAACTGGACACAGCACTCCAGGGGTGTCCTGAGCAGTGCTGAGCACAGGGGCAGAAGAACCTCCCTTGTCCTGCTGCCCACACTGCTCCTGAGCCAGGCCAGGATGCCATGGAGTTAGGGTTTGCTTTGCTAAGGGATAAAGCATGGGAGAAAATGGACTAGGATGCATCCAGAAGAGTTTGGGGAGCAGGGCAAGAGAGGGGATTCTGCCCCTTGACTCTGCTCTGCTGGGAACTTGTCTCTGGTCCTGCCTCCAGGTCTGGTGTTGCCAGCATAAGAAGGGCATAGAATTGTTGGAGTGAGGCCAGAGGAGGCCACAAAGGTGATCCAAGGGCTGGAGCAGCTCTGCTGTGAGCAGAGGCTGAGGGAGCTGGGGGTGTGCAGCCTGGAGAGGAGAAGGCTCCAGGGAAACCTTAGAGCTGCCTGCCAGAGCCTGAATGGATGCTACAGGAAGGCTGCAGAGAGACTTTTCCTGAGGGTGTCTGGAGACAGACCCAGGGGGAATGGTTTGAAGCTGAGGCAGAGCAGGGTTATAGTAGAGCTGAGGAAGGAGTTATTCAGTCTGAGGGTGGTGAAACTCTGGAACAGGCTGCCCAGGAAGGTTGTGGCTGCCTCCTCCCTGTGGATGTTCAAGGCCAGGTTGGATGAGACCTTGAGCAGCTGAGCCTAGCTGAGAGATGTCCCTGCCCATGGTGGGGAGGTTGAAGCAGATGATCTCTGAGCTCCCTTCTAACCTGAGCCATTCAATGAAATGAAGTTCTATGAAACAGGAGAAGAGGATCTTCACTTTAGTGACTGCACCATTAGAGGCCATTCTTCATTTCTGCTCTTTCATCCTGCAAGAGCAATATTTCAGAAGACAAACCAGGACCTGTTGGTGAAAGCTGGAGGCAGTGGTCAATTAAACACTTGAGGTGAGCATTTAAAGGCAGCAAACACGTGGCAGGGAGAGAGGAACTGTGTCAAAAGAAGCTCAGCTGCTCTTTTGCCAAGTAGATGAACCATTACAGATATTATTTCTTCCATCAGAGTAATTGTTTGCTGCTGTTAAACTCTAAAGCTTCTGACCCAGTTAGTTTGCTGGGAGTTGATAAGGTGAGAGTCAATCAGTAGTGGCTTGGAACAAAAGGGGAGAGGCTGGGACTGCACCATGTCCCCAAGTGCCACAGCCACAGGTTTCTGGAGCACCCCCAGGGCTGGGGACTCCACCACCTCCCTGGGCAGCCTGTGCCAATCCTTGGCCACTTTCACAGTGCTGAAGAGAAAGGCTGAGCTCTTCCTCCTCTTTGGGGCCACAAGTAAATCCACAGCATCAGCAGAGGTTGGCACTGCTTCCACCCAGCTTCCCTGCCACTGCTGCCACAGACATCTGCTCCTGGGGCAGCTCTCAAATGCCCACCAAAGTCTGGTGCTGAGGATTGCAGGATTAACTGAGTCTTGCCAACTTGCTGCTGTTGCTTTCCCACTTGTTCATTCCTGGCCAGATCCTCTGTGGCAGGGGACTGAGGTCTGCCCCCAGGGCTGCTGCCATCACATTCTTTGGGTTCCATGGCCATAGGTTTCATGAACATCCCCAGGAATTGGGACTCCATCACCTCCCTGCAAAGCCTGTTCCAATTCCTGACCACTCTTGCAGGAGAGAAATTCTTACTAATGTCCAACTTAAGCCTCCCCTGGCACAATTTGAGGCCATTTCTTCTTGGTGCATCACTTGCTACTGGAATGAGGAGACCAAGCCCCACCTCACTCCAGCCTCCTTTAGGGAGTCAGAGAGAGCAGTGAGGTCTCCCCACAGCCTCTTCTCCAGACTAAACACCCCCTGGCTCCCTCAGCTGCTGCTCACCAGACCTGTTCTCCAGACCCTTCACCAGCTTTGTTGCCTTCAGCACCAAGCAAAGCAGCAGAACTGGCAGCAGCAGTGGGGCTGGGTGTAAATCCCTGCTGCTACCCCTGGCACAGCCGTGCTGCTTAATCTCCTCTGCTCCCTTTTGTCTGCTGCACAGAGCAGGGCAGGAAATCTGTGCCATGAGCTACAAGCAGGCAATTCTCAGCACATTCAGAGTGTTGCCCTCCCCCCAGCCTTCTCCTACAACCAGCTCCTCTTCAGTGCTGCCTCCCTAAAAGCAGCACAGAGATTCTGTGGCTTCCCAGCAGGCTTCAGCTTCTGCCTCGCATCTATTTTGGTGGGATGAGTTGGCTCAGGCCAGGGGAGCTGCCCTTACCCTGTGCCACATAAGCAGCTCGTGGCTTTTTCACTCTTGAGAAGGAGCCAAATAACCAGATTAACTGGAAGGCAAGAGTGGATTTTAACCTAGAGGCTTGCAGTGCTGGTGGCAGGGTGATGGGGCCAGTCCCACTCGTTTGGAAGTTAGGTTGGTTGATTGCTTTGGTGATTTATTCCTTCACATGGCACTCCCCAGGAGCAACCTTTTGGCATCTTTTGAGCAAAGGGTTTGTGTTTTTCTTTCCCTGTCCTGCTGTCATTGGCCAGAAGGGTTTTGTGTGCAGAGAGTAAAGCCAGGGAGCTGTGCAATTTATAGATGGGGACTGCCTGCAAGTTTGAGTCTCCTTAAAATAACAACAGTTGGTGCCTGGGAATTAGGTCCTGCTTCTTTCTTTGGACAGCAGGCTGGTCCCACTGCAAGAGCAGGCTCTGAGGAAGGAGTGGGGATGGTGATGTGTGTGGGGGGTTGTTCCTTACAGACTTAGAGCTGCCAGGGCTAGCTAAATGGCTTGCTCTGAACAAGTGGATCGATTGTTTTCTGAGCACAGACCCTAACCCTCAGTCAATCAAAACGGTTCTGTGTCACTGCTGGGCTCTCCTAAGGCAAACTGTGCAGGGGAATGGATGTGTTTGTGTTGCTGTGGCTTTTATTTGCTGCCTGAAAAAGGAGAGAGTGATTAACAGCTCAAACTGGGGCTTGTTCTACAAACAGGAGTCTTTAGACAGGTGGGAACCTGTTGGCTCTCTGCAGCTCCCTGAAAGGAGGTTGGAGCTAGATGTGGGAGTTGGTTTCTTCTCCCTAGTGTCAAGTAATAGGGTAAGAGGAAATGGCACCCCCAGCATGTCCAGGATCACAGTGGACAGGTGGGGAAGGAATCTCTGCACAGAAGGAATCACAGAATGAAGTAGGTTAGAAGAGAGCTCCAAGCTCAGCCAGCCCAACCTAGCACCCAGCCCTGCCCAACCAACCACACCATGGCACTAAGTGCCCCAGCCAGGCTTGGCTTCAGCACCTCCAGCCACAGCCACTCCACCACCTCCCTGGGCAGCCCATTCCAGTGCCAATCACTCTCTCTGCCAGCAACTTCTTCCTAACATCCAGCCTAGACCTGCCCTGGCACAGCTTCAGGCTGTGTCCCCTTGTTCTGTTGCTGGCTGCCTGGCAGCAGAGCCCAACCCCACCTGGCTACAGCCTCCCTGCAGGCAGCTGCAGGCAGCAATGAGCTCTGCCCTGAGCCTCCTCTGCTGCAGGCTGCACACCCCCCAGCTCCCTCAGCCTCTCCTTACAGGGCTCTGCTCCAGGCCCCTCCCCAGCCTTGCTGCCCTTCTCCAAACACCTTCCAGCACCTCAGCATCTCTCTGCAATGGAGGAGCCCAGAACTGGACACAGCACTCCAGGTGTGGCCTGAGCAGTGCTGAGTATAGGTGAAGAATAACTTGCCTTATCCTCCTGGCCACACTGTTCTGATACCAGCCAGGGCTCCAGCACCTTCACACCAAACAAGTTTCTCCTCCTGCTCAGATGGAACCTCCTGGGTTGCAGTTTGTGCCCACTGCCTCTTGCTCTGTCCCTGGGCACCAATCAAATGGCTTCAACTTGCACCAGGGGAGGTTTAGGTTGGATATCAGGAAAAGTTTCTCTCCTGCCAGAGTGGTCAGGGACTGGCACAGGCTGCCCAGGAGGTGGTGGAATCCCCATGCCTGGAGGTGTTCAGTGAATGTGTGGCCATGGCACTCTGGGATGTGATTGAATGGCCATGGTGGTGTTGGCTTGACAGTTGGGACTTGCTGATCTCAGAGGGCTTTTCCAACCTCCATTCTAGTCTGTGCTTCTCTTTGGTGCCATCCTGCTGCCTATTTCTCACCCTCCCAATTTCCCATCCTTATTTCCCCTCTTCTCCAAGCAGTGAGGATGGTGATGCAGGGAAGGTTGGAATCAGGAGCCCACTCAGTTTGGCTCAGAGCATGCCTGGAGCTTGCAGTAATGAACTGGTTCTGCTGGAGGCTCAGTGGTGAGAAGTCAAAGGGAAACCCAGTTGGTGGCAGCAAGTCCTTCACAGCCATTGCTGATCTGTATGTAATTAGGAGGGGGGGGATTGGCATTTCCCTCTGTCAACCACTGCATTTAGGCATTAATTGAGCCTCTCCTTCCCCTTCTCAGCAGGCAGGGAGTGATCTATGCAGGGCAAAAGGAAACCAAACTGAGAGACAATTGGAAGGAGCTTTCTGGGCCCTGGTGTGTTCCATGTAGTTATGCTTTGATTGGGGGGGGGGGGGGGAATATTTAAGATGCCTGTTGGATGAGGTTTAAATATAGTGGGATAAATTAGTCTCCAGCCTTTGAGGATGCTCCTACTCATTAGCAGCTAATTTGTGGAGTTAGGTGTCAGGGGAAATTCCACACAGTGCTTTTCTCTGGGCAGTGTAACACTGCTGCTCCTGCTGGCCTGCTGCTAAGAGTGTCTGGCATCCAAACCACATCTGGTGTGATGCTTGGGAGGGGAAGGAAAGAGCAGTTCATGCTTTGCTAGCATTGCTTGTCATTAAAATAGGGAGAAGTTTTACTGAGGGAGGGGATTGTGGGTCTAGGAGGCTTCCACTCAGCTGCCAGATGTAGTTACTCAGTTGGGCAGAGAATCAGGGCATCACTGCAGCTGGGCAGAGCCCTTTAAACTCATCCAGTCTGTTCTCTGACTATTCCAAGGCTGGTGCTAAACCATGGCCCTCAGCACCACATCTCTGCAGCTGTGGTACACCTCCAGGGATGGGGATTTGACCACCTCCCTGAGCAGCCTGTGCCAGTCTTTGAGAACACTTTCAGGGAAGAAGTTTCTTCTAAATCTCCAACCTAACCCTCCCCTGGTGCAACTTGAGGCCATTCCCTCTTGTTCACAGACTCACAGGGTGTATGGGGTTGGAAGAGACCCAAAGAGATCTTCTAGTACAGCTCCCCTGCCAGAGCAGGACCACACAATCCAGCTCAGGGCACACAGGAACACATCCAGACAGGCCTGGAAAGGCTCCACACAAGGAGACTCCACAACCTCTCTGGGCAGCCTGTGCCAGGGCTCTGGGACCCTTCCAGGCAAGAAGTTGCCTCTTGTGCTGAGCTGGAACCTCCTGTGCTGCAGCTTCCATCCACTGCTGCTTGTCCTACCCCAGGGAGCAGTGAGCAGAGCCTGTCCCCCCCTCCTGACCCCCAGCCCTGAGATGGTTATAGACATTGATTCAATCCCCTCTCAGTCTTCTCTTCTCCAGACTAAGCAGCCCCAGGGCCCTCAGCCTCTCCTCCTCAGGCACTGCTCCAGTCCCCTCAGCATCCTTGTAGCCTTCCCTTGGACTCCTTCCAGCAGATCCCTGTCCCTCTTCAACTGAGGAGCCCAAACCTGAAGGCAGCACTCAAGATGAGGTCTCAGCAGGGCAGAGCAGAGGCAGAGAACCTCTCTTGATCTCCTGGACACACTCTGCTTAATGCCCCCCCGGATCCCATTGTTCTGTCACTTATTACTTTGGAGAAGAGCCCAACACCCACCTGGCTCCATCCTCCTTGCAGGGAGGTCTCCTCTCAGCCTCTTTTGCTCCTGCTCCCAGTTTTTCTCCAGTTAAACCCTCCTCAGCCCTGTTCTCCATCCCCTTCCCTAGCTTTGTTGCTTTTCTCTGGACCTGCTCCAGCCTCTCAGGGTCCTCTTTGGAGTGAAAGCCTTAAAACTGAACCCAGCACTCGAGGGGTGGCCTCAGCAGTGCTGAGTCCAGGGGATCAATCCCTGCCCTGCTCTTGCTGCCCACACTCTAACCACAGGCAGATGGAAGCTGTTGTGTGCTGGCTGGCACAGGGCAGTTCTCCTTCCTCCATCCCATCTAGGAAGGGCTCTCTGAAGATGTTTTAGTTGGAAGTGGCAGCTGTGATGAGTGAACTTCTCCTCAGGCTATTCATGGCACTGTGAATAACCAGCCTGGCACCTTGGCTTAGGGAACAGAAATGAGGCTTTCTAGAAACCTTGATGCTCTTCCACCTCCTTGCAACCCCACGAGCAGCATCGTGTGCCTGGCACAGAAGTGTTTGGACCCACAGCAGCAGCAAGGCAGGGCAGGGTGGAGTTCACTGTGGTGACAACCCTGCCCTCTGCAAGGCTCCCCACCTGAGGGAGCTGGGGGTGTGCAGCCATGAGGATGCTCAGAGGGCTGCAGCAGCTCTGCTGTGAGGACAGGCTGAGAGAGTTGGGGCTCTGCATGGGTGTTCAGAAGAGGAGGCTCAGGGCAGAGCTCATTGCTGTCTGCAGCTGCCTGCAGGGAGGCTGTAGCCAGGTGGGGTTGGGCTCTGCTGCCAGGCAGCCAGGGACAGAAGAAGGGGACACAGCCTGAAGCTGTGCCAGGGCAGGTTCAGGCTGGATGTTAGGAACAAGTTCTTCATGGAAAGAGAGATTGGCACTGGAATGGGCTGCCCAGGGAGGTGGTGGAGTCCCCATTCCTGGAGGTGTTGAAGAGGAGGCTGCATAAGGCACTCAGTGCCAAGGGTTAGTTAGTTGGAAGGTGTTAGGTGCTAGGTTGGACTCGATGATCTCAGAGGTCTTTGCAACTTGGTTCATGCTGTGATTTGGGAAATCCTTTGTCAGGCTCTCCTGTTGGAGAGGTGGTTGGAGGTGGTTGGTTTTTTGGCTGCCAGCAGATGTACATTCAGGTCTGTGGACCAAAAAGCAGGACTGTTAACAGCTGTGCTTTCAGTGAAGAGTCCTGTGGAGTGCTTTAGACTTAAGAGCATCCATCTAAATGTGAGCAGGAGCTTCTGTAGACTGAGGGTAGCAGAGCACAGGCTGCCCAGAGAGGTGGTGGAGCCTCCATCTCTGGAGTCACTCCAAACCCACCTGGGTGCTGTCCTGTGCAACCTGCTCAAGCTGATGCTGCTCTGGGCTTGGGCTGGCTGATCTCCAGAGATCCCTTCCAAAACTACCACTCTAATTTTGGGCAAAGTCAGGACAGCAGACATGGAAATGAGAAGCAGCCATTGGAACTGTGCAAAGTCTCCACTTCTGTAGGTGGATCAATTAATGTAATGATGAGGACAAACCATAATGGTCCTGAGTGGGCTGTGGAGGTGCAGAGCTCTGGGTGGACCCGTGGAGGTTTTCCTCCACATTTAATAACCAGTTCCTCAGAAGTGGAGTAAAGAAGTATCTCTGTGAAGTGGTTTTGGAGAGGAGCCTTAGTTTACTGTGGTCTCCTTGAACTCTTTGCTTTGGTCTCCTTAGGAGCTCTTCCTAACTCCTCATAGAATGAGAAAATCATAGGATCATAGGAATGGCTTAGAGTGGAAGGGACAGGTGGGGTTGGGCTCTGCTGCCAGGCAAGCAGCAACAGAAGAAGGGGACACAGCCTCAAGCTGTGCCAGGGCAGGTTGAGGCTGGATGTGAGGAGGAAGTTGTTGTCAGAGAGAGTGATTGGCACTGGAATGGGCTGCCCAGGGAGGTGGTGGAGTGGCTGTGGCTGGAGGTGTTGCAGCCAAGCCTGGCTGGGGCACTTAGTGCCATGGTGTGGTTGGTTGGGCAGGGCTGGGTGCTAGGTTGGGCTGGCTGAGCTTGGAGCTCTCTTCTAACCTGGTTGATTCTATGAAGTCTGAACAAAAACCCTTGGCCAGCAAAGGAGTGCAAAGTGTGCAGCTGGAAAAGGGAGGGGGAAGGAGTTTGTGGGCTGCGTGGAGGGAGGAACAAATGCAACACTGCAAAGGTCACAGGCTACAGTAATGATGTTTGGATGGAAACTGAGCTTGCTATGAATGAAATTGTGTTCTTGGCTTTTCCCCCTGGAGCTGAGTGTCTTAAAACTCTGCATTCTTCTTGATCTCTTCCTTTTTTTCCCCCCCTTTTCCCTTTGTTTTCTGTTTTGTGTGTTGGCTTCTGTGAGCTTCCATGAGTTGTGCTATAGAAATGACAAGAATGAGGAGCGTGGAAGATGGGCAGGACCCACACATCTGCTAGGAAGAGGCTTCAGCACACTCCTCTCTGACATGAGAAATTCCATCTTGACATCAGAAAAATCTTCCTTACTGTGAGGGTGGCAGAGCACTGGAGCAGGCTGCCCAAAGAGGTAGTGGAGTCTCCTGCTCTAGAGATCTCCAAAACCTGCCTGCATGCATTCCTGTGTGACCTGCCCAGAGTGCTTCTGCTTTGCAGGGAGGGTTGGGCTTGGTAGAATCATAGAATCAGGCAGGTTGGAAGAGAGCTCCAAGCTCAGCCAGCCCAACCTAGCACCCAGCCTTGCCCAACCAACCACACCATGGCACTAAGTGCCCCAGCCAGGCTTGGCTGCAACACCTCCAGCCACAGCCACTCCACCACCTCCCTGGGCAGCCCATTCCAGTGCCAATCACTCTCTCTGCCAGCAACTTCCTCCTCACATCCAGCCTAGACCTGCCCTGGCACAGCTCCAGGCTGTGTCCCCTTCTTCTGTTGCTGGGTGCCTGGCAGCAGAGCCCAACCCCACCTGGCTACAGCCTCCCTGCAGGCAGCTGCAGGCAGCAATGAGCTCTGCCCTGAGCCTCCTCTGCTGCAGGCTGCACCCCCCCAGCTCCCTCAGCCTCTCCTCACAGGGCTGTGCTCCAGGCCCCTCCCCAGCCTTGCTGCCCTTCTCCAAACACCTTCCAGCACCTCAACCTCTCTCTGCAATGGAGGAGCCCAGAACTGGACACAGCACTCAAAGTGTGGCCTCAGTACTCAAGGCTGCTTGGTGTGGAAAGGCTGTGCTGTGCTCACAGCTCTGCTTTGGTGAGGCTTTGACAGCCAGGGGAAGAATAAAACCAACACTCTGCACTGAGGGCTTTCCAATGGACAAGGGCAAACAAGTTCCCTTTCCTTCCTTTATTATTCTCTCCCCCCTGGTCGTGTGCCTGTCTTAAAGCTGATTTGTGCTGAGCAAACAACCACCCCCCCTAAGCCTCCCTACACCTGCTCTTAGTTTGAGGGCAATAGCATTAAAATCTGTTGACCATTAACTTCTGAAAGCTCAGTTCTTTAGCCCAGAGTGATTTTTATCAGCTATGGGGAAGGCTTTTATAGTTCCCCCCCCCTCTTTCTTTTCTCTTTCAGTGTCTCAAGTGTTTGTTTATCTGAGAGGTGAGTTTGTTTTCAGGCAGCCCAAACAAAGAGCAGCTCAGCTACAGCATCAATCTCCTGCAGTTCACATTTGGATTGCTGCTATTTAGGAAGAAGTTCTTCCCCTCTGAGGCTGGGGAGGCAGTGGAACAGGTTGCCTAGAGAAGCTGTGGAAGCTCCAAGCCAGGTTGGATGGAGCCTTGAGCAACTTTGGTGAAGCAGGAGGTCTCCCTGCTCCATGGCAGAGGGGTTGGAACTCAGTGATCTTTAGGGTCCTTTCCAGCCCAACCCATTCTGTGTTCCTCTGCTCACTTTCTGAGGTCCTCTTGACATCTTTACTTAGGTTTCAGGCTTGTGGTGACCTGGTAGTGATGGTCTTAGCTGTGAGGGTGGTAGAGAACTGAAATAGGTTGCCCAGGGAGGTGGTGAAGCCCCGTCCCTGGAAGCTTTTAGGTTGGATGTGGGGAACAAGTTCAGCACCATGAGGGTGCTGCAGCACTGTGACAGGTTGCCCAGGGAGGTAGTTGAAGTCCCATCCCTGGAGGTATTCCAGGTGAGGATGGATGAGGCTCTGAGCAACCTGCTGTGGTGGAGGATGTCCCTGCTGAGTGCAGGGGGGTTGGACTGGATGACTTTTGGAGGTCCTTTCCAACCCAAACCATTCTGTGATTCCCTGAAAGGAGGAACAGTTCAAATAAACTGAGTGGAGTTCAATGTGAAGAACAGCCAAGAGAAGTTCCATGACTGAGCCAGGAGTTGGAGCAGCCTTGGGCTGGGTTGTCAGGTAGCTGGAACAAGTCTGGAGATCTTTTCATAGAATCATAGAATCAGGCAGGCTGGAAGAGAGCTCCAAGCTCAGCCAGCCCAACCTAGCACCCAGCCCTGCCCAACCAACCAGACCATGGCACTAAGTGCCCCAGCCAGGCTTGGCTGCAACACCTCCAGCCACAGCCACTGCACCACCTCCCTGGGCAGCCCATTCCAGTGCCAATCACTCTGTCTGACAACAACTTCCTAACAACATCCAGCCTAGACCCTGCCCTGGCACAGCTTCAGGCTGTGTCCCCTTCTTCTGTCCCTGGCTGCCTGGCAGCAGAGCCCAACCCCACCTGGCTACAGCCTCCCTGCAGGCAGCTGCAGGCAGCAATGAGCTCTGCCCTGAGCCTCCTCTGCTGCAGGCTGCACCCCCCCAGCTCCCTCAGCCTCTCCTCCCAGGGCTGTGCTCCAGGCCCCTCCCCAGCCTTGCTGCCCTTCTCCAAACACCTTCCAGCACCTCAACATCTCTCTTGAATGGAGGAGCCCAGAGCTGGACACAGCACTCCAGGTGTGGCCTGAGCAGTGCTGAGCACAGGGGCACAAGAACCTCCCTTGTCCTGCTGCCCACACTGCTCCTGAGCCAGCCCAGGATGCCATTGGCTCTGCTGCCCACCTGGGCACTGCTGCCTCCTCTGCAGCTCCTCTCTGCCAGCACCCCCAGCTCCCTCTCTGCCTGGCTGCTCTCAGCCCCTCAGTCCCCAGCCTGTAGTGCTGCTTGGGGTTGTTGTGGCCAAAGTACAGAACCCTGCCCTTGGCCTTGTTCAATCTCATCCTTTTCCCCTCTTGTCTTTTTTTTTCCCCCTTTCCCTCATTCCCTAACTTCTGCCATTGGGACATGAGTAGGATACCAAGGAGGGAAAAAACACTGCCCTGAACATTCCCAGCAGAGATAAACAGGTTTGCTATTTTTAAGTGCCACTTTGTATGATGCTTCCCAAGTCATTTTTCTGTGTGTGTGTGTGCTCCACTGGGATCAAATCCTGAGTGAATGTTTTCTTTTAAGGTTTTATTTTTAGGAGTTAAAGACTTTATGTGAACTCAAGAGCTGGCAGAGACACCAAGCTGCCAGTCCTAAGCATCCTATTTAGATCTGAACCTCTTTGAAAGCTTGGAGCTGCCAACAGGAGAGGCCAGTTGAGAATATTTGGAGCTGCTCATTTTTACCTCCTCTCCTCCCAGGGGGTTTTGTTGACACTTTTCCTATGTCTGTGAGAAAAGCTCAAGGTTGAGGAAAGCTTTGCTGTTCCCACTGAAGCTGAGCTCAGAATGTGGCAAGGAGCTGGAGTTGAAATAGGAGAGAATTGGTCAGCATTGAATGTTCCTCTTGGTGGCAGAGGGAGCAGGAAGTGCTTAAGCACAGTCAACTGCTTGGGGGCTGAGGCCAAGTGCTTCTCACTGGATGCCAGCATGGTGAGGTTGGAGAGGACCTCTGGAGATCCCAGGTTGCAGGATGTTAGGGGTTGGAGAGGACCTCTGGAGATCCCAGGTTACAGGATGTTAGGGGTTGGAGAGGACCTCTGGAGATCCCAGGTTACAGGATGTTAGGGGTTGGAGAGGACCCCTGGAGATCCCAGGTTACAGGATGTTAGGGGTTGGAGAGGACCTCTGGAGATCCCAGGTTACAGGATGTTAGGGGTTGGAGAGGACCCCTGGAGATCCCAGGTTACAGGATGTTAGGGGTTGGAAGGGACCCCTGGAGATCCCAGGTTACAGGATGTTAGGGGTTGGAGAGGACCTCTGGAGATCACAGGTTACAGGATGTTAGGGGTTGGAGAGGACCCCTGGAGATCCCAGGTTACAGGATGTTAGGGGTTGGAAGGGACCCCTGGAGATCCCAGGTTACAGGATGTTAGGGGTTGGAGAGGGCCTCTGGAGATCCCAGGTTACAGGATGTTAGGGGTTGGAGAGGACCCAAAGAGATCCCAGGTTACAGGATGTTAGGGGTTGGAGAGGACCCCTGGAGATCCCAGGTTACAGGATGTTAGGGGTTGGAAGGGACCTCTGGAGATCCCAGGTTACAGGATGCTAGGGGTTGGAAGGGACCCTTGGAGATCCCAGGTTACAGGATGTTAGGGGTTGGAGAGGACCCAAAGAGATCCCAGGTTACAGGATGTTAGGGGTTGGAGAGGACCTCTGGAGATCCCAGGTTACAGGATGTTAGGGGTTGGAAGGGACCTCTGGAGATCCCAGGTTACAGGATGCTAGGGGTTGGAAGGGACCCCTGGAGATCCCAGGTTACAGGATGCTAGGGGTTGGAAGGGACCCAAAGAGATCCCAGGTTACAGGATGTTAGGGGCTGGAGAGGACCTCTGGAGATCCCAGGTTACAGGATGTTAGGGGTTGGAGAAGACCTCTGGAGATCCCAGGTTACAGGATGTTAGGGGTTGGAGAGGACCTCTGGAGATCCCAGGTTACAGGATGTTAGGGGATGGAGAGGACCTCTGGAGATCCCAGGTTACAGGATGTTAGGGGTTGGAGAGGACCTCTGGAGATCCCAGGTTACAGGATGTTAGGGGTTGGAGAGGACCTCTGGAGATCCCAGGTTACAGGATGTTAGGGGATGGAGAGGACCTCTGGAGATCCCAGGTTACAGGATGTTAGGGGCTGGAGAGGACCCCTGGAGATCCCAGGTTACAGGATGTTAGGGGTTGGAGAGGACCTCTGGAGATCCCAGGTTACAGGATGTTAGGGGTTGGAGAGGACCTCTGGAGATCCCAGGTTACAGGATGTTAGGGGTTGGAGAGGGCCTCTGGAGATCCCAGGTTACAGGATGTTAGGGGTTGGAGAGGACCTCTGGAGATCCCAGGTTACAGGATGTTAGGGGATGGAGAGGACCCCTGGAGATCACAGGTTACAGGATGTTAAGGGTTGGAAGGGACCCCTGGAGATCCCAGGTTACAGGATGTTAGGGGTTGGAAGGGACCCAAAGAGATCATCCAGTCCAAGCCCCTTGCCAGAGCAGGACCACACAATACAGCTTGAGAGAGTCCAGTGCAGAGCCACACAAATGATGAAGGGTGTGAACCATCTTCCTCCTGAGAAGAGACTGAGGGAGCTGGGGCTCTTTAGCTTGGAGAGGAGGAGACTGAGAAGTGACCTCAGGAGTAAAGGGTGAGTGCCCAGAGGATGGAGCCAGGCTCCACTTGGTGATGCCCATGGCAGGACAAGGAGCAAAAGGGAAGTTGCATGGAAACATGAGGAACATTTTTTCACTCTGAGGGTGGCAGAACTCTGCAACAGGTTGTCCAGGAAGGTTGTGGAAATTCCCTCTCTGGAGATATCCCAAGACCTTCCTGGATGTGTTTCTGTATGATCTTGTATAGGTGATCCTGCTCTGGCAGGGAGGTTGGACTGGATGATCTTTAGAGGTCCCTTCCACCCCCTGACATCCTGTGATCCTGTGATCCCCTGCCCTAGTTTCAAGCCATTATCCCTGTAACCATCCACTGCTCCACTCCAACAACCTTGGGGTTCTGCAATCATCCATTAACAGCAAGTGGTGGTTCCCTCCTAGGAGGGTTTAGAGTGCTCCAGGCTCAGGGCTTGAACTGATTTTAGGTAAGCTGAGTTAATGACTTAATTGCTGTCATTTTGCTTTGGAGAGAGGTTGGTCTCAGTTTTCTCCTGTTGGCAAGGTTGTTGTGGATGAAGGGAGGTGTCCAAGTAGCACAGTAAGGGGAGGAGAGCTGAGTGTCAGTCAGTTGTTTTTGGGGGGCTGCCTCTTCAATTTGCCTGCTAAAATGGTTCCTTGCTGATGTTTCCTTTGGTCTCCTGTTCATACATCACAGCCTGCACGTTGGGAGTAAGTAAAAAACCAGTTTAGTGAGTGAGAAGTTGGTGTGGATGACTCAAGCTTCATGAGTTTTCTTTCTTTTCAGTCCCAATTCACATTCATCCCCTGCTCGCAGCAGCTGAAATGTCACCAAATGTTCACACTGTTGGAAGAGCTGGGAGTGACTCCTGTCTCAGTGCTGGATTGCACTGAGCTGCTGAAGGTGCTGGCTCCAGCTCCTCCTGGCAGGGAAGGAGGAGTTAGATGGAGAGTGGGAGGATGAATCACTGTGCTGCTCCTCTGTACCCAGATTGGAGCTGGGAAGAGCTTTTGGCTCTGGGTGATGGCAGAAGAGCTCCTGCCTTGGGTTTTCACAGGTGTCTTCAGAGCTTTCATAGCATCATAGAAGCAGGCAGGGTTGGAAGGGAGCACAAGGAGCAGCCAGTTCCAACCCCCCTGCCATGCCCAGGGACACCCTACCCTAGAGCAGGCTGCACACAGCCTCAGCCAGCCTGGCCTCAAACACCTCCAGCCATGGGGCCTCAACCACCTCCCTGGGCAACCCATTCCAGCCTCTCACCACTCTCCTGCTCAACAACTTCCTCCTCACCTCCAGCCTCACTCTCCCCACCTCCAGCTTTGCTCCATCCCCCCCACCCTGTCCTGCCACTCCCTCACAGCCTCAAAAGTCCCTCCCCAGCTTTTTTGGAGCCCCCTTCAGATCCTGGCAGGCCACAAGAAGGTCCCCTGGGAGCCTCCTCTGCTGCAGCCTGCACAGCCCCAACTCTTTCAGTCTGTGCTCACAGCAGAGCTGCTGCAGCCTCTCAGCATCCTCCTGGCCCTGCTCTGGACACACTCCAGCATCTCCACATCCTTCTTGTAGTGGGGGCTCCAGAGCTGGACACAGTTTGAGCTGCCACAAAAGGGATCTGAGGTTTGCTTCTTAATGCAGCAAGAAGAGTGTGGCCAAGAAGGTTGAGGGAGGTTCTTCTCCCCTCTGCACTAGTGAGGCTGCACTGGGTCCAGTTCTGGACTCTCCAGTTCGAGAGGGACAGGGAACTACTGGGGAGAGTCTAGCAGAGGCTGTGAGGATGCTGAGGGGGCCTGAAGCATCCCTGTGAGGAGCAAAGGCTGAGAGCCCTGCAGAAGAGCAGCCCCAGAGGGGATCTGAGCAATGCTCAGTGAGAACTGAAGGGTGGAGGTTATGAGGATGGGACCAGGCTGGTTTCAGTGGCGCCCAGGGACAGGAAAAGGGGCAGGGGGGCACAAACTGGAACCCAGGAGGTTTCACCTGAACAGGAGGAGAAACTTCTTTGTTGTGAGGGTGCTGGAGGCCTGGAGCAGGCTGCCCAGAGAGGTTGTGGAGTCTCCTTCTCTACAAGGATCCCAACCCTCTCTGGCCACTGTGATGCAGGGCAAGCTGCTGCTTTATCAGGAGGGGTTGGAGTGGATGATCTCTAAGGGTCCCTTCCAACCCCACCATGTGAAAAGGTCTTGGAATCATCCCCCCAAGTGCTTAAGCATTTCCTGCTCACTCTGCCACTTGAAGCCCTTCCAGTGGTGCCCAGGGACAAGACAAGGGGCAGGGGGCACAAACTAGAACCCAGGAGATTCCACCTGAACAGGAGGAGAAACTTCTTTGTTGTGAGGGTGCTGGAGGCCTGGAGCAGGCTGCCCAGAGATGTTGTGTGGAGTCTCCTTCTGTGCAGAGCTTCCAACCCCACCTGGCCATTGTGCTCCTGGGCAAGCTGCTGTGGCTGCCCTGTGTTGGCAGTGGGGTTGGATGATCTCCAGAGGTCTTTTCCAACCCCCACCAAGCTGGGATTCTATAAGGAACTCCTTTCAAGCTTTAAATAGCTGTGGGATGGGGAGGTGGATTGTGAGATCACACAATGCAGCCAACACAGGGTTGTGAGGGCTCTCAGGGCTATTCTTAGCTGACAATGGCCGGAACGAAAGGCTGAGGCTGCTGCAGCACGTTTGGACCATTGTGTTTGAGCTCTGCTTTTGTTTCAGAGAGCCAGAGGTCTTTCAGGACCTGCTTCTCTTTGGAGACCTCTTGCTGTTTGACTCTGCTGGAGGCCAGTGGAGGTTCTGCCTCTTTCAAGTCTGTTTTCTTGGTGCCTTCTTCCCTTCCTGAGCTTTAGGGTTAAAAAGAGCCAGGCAAGTTCAGAGACTCACAGAATGGTTTAGGTGGGAAGGGAGCTCAAAGCTCAGCCAGTTCCAACCCCTTGCTGTAGGCAGGGACACCTCCCCCTAGAACAGGTTGCTCAAGGACTCATTCAGCCTGGTCCTGAACACCTCCAGGGAGGTTGGGGGGCACAGAAGCACCCAGTGGGGTGGCCTGAGCAGTGCTGAGCACAGGGGCACAAGAACCTCCCTTGTCCTGCTGCCCACACTGCTCCTGAGCCAGCCCAGGATGCCATTGGCTCTGCTGCCCACCTGGGCACTGCTGCCTCCTCTGCAGCTCCTCTGTGCCACCACCCCCAGCTCCCTCTCTGCCTGGCTGCTCTCAGCCCCTCTGTCCCCAGCCTGTAGTGCTGCTTGGGGTTGTTGTGACCATAATCTAATCAAAATAGCTCTTTATCTGGCTTGTTCACAGAGCAAAGCCTCCCTCTGGGTTTCCATCAGCATTGTGGGCTACTTCCTTCTGGTTTGCTCTGCTCTTTTGTGGCCACTGGGTTTTAACTTTCCAAAACACCAAGCTGTGCCCCCAGAGGACAATTGGCAGGAGTCTGCTGCTGGAGATCTGAACGTGTCAGGCAGGGAAGGGTCTTGGTTGGTGCAGCTCTCAGAAAGAGGGAACTGAAACCTCTTGAGGAAAGAATTTTCTGTTCATTCTATTTTGAGTCTGTTGTGAAATCAAGGAAAGTGCAAACTTGTATTAGCCTGGAAATGGAGATAGTTGTGGGTGCTGCAGCAGCAATCAAGCCTCAGGGTGTCAAAAGGATGGGGTCAGGCTCCTCTCTGTGGTGCCCAGAGGCAGGGGGCACAAAACTGAAACCCAGGGGGTTCCATCTGAGCAGGAGGAGAAACTTCTTTGGTGTGAGAGTGCTGGAGGCTTGGAGCAGGCTGCCCAGAGAGGTTGTGGAGTCTCTGGAAAGATCCCAGCCTCCCCCCCCTGATCCTGGACAAGCTGCTGTGGGTGCCCCTGCTTTAGCAGGGGGTTGGAGGGGATGATCTCCAGAGGTCCCCTTCCAACCCCACCAGCATTCTGTGTGATTCTGTGAAGTGTGTGCTGATCAGAAGGGTGGATCCCTCAGGCAGCCTTGCTCTAGCAGCCCTTGGGTTGTGCTGAGGTAGAGTATTTGAACAAGAAGCAACAGCAGAGAAGTGAAGGGGCTAAACCTTGCCAGGGCTGGGAGTCATCTGCTGTGATGTGGCTCTGCTTTGAGACTGCTCTTGGGACTGTGGACATCTCTAACCCTCCCTACACTGTATGGAGAGAGGGAGAAGTGGTTTCTCTTCCAGTTTAGTTTTCAAGTGCAGGGCTTTGTGTAAGAAACTGCTGAATGGTTCTGCTTCCCAGGGCTGCTGTGGGTCTTGGCCAGAGGGGAAGCAGCTGCTGTCACCAGCCACATTGGCTTCTTCCTCTGCAGGCTCTTCAGTTTGAGGAAGGTCATTTGTGTTGCTGAGTGTGTGTGGCTGATGCAAGCTCCAAATGTGGAGCTGTTGCTTCAGTCCAGTCCTTGAAGATCATCAAATTCCAACCCCCCCACTCCCCTGCCATTGGCAGGTTGGTCAGGTTGCTCAAGGCCACATCCAGCCTGGCCTTGGACAGCTCCAGGGAGGTTGAGGAGCACAGAAGCACAGAATGGGATCTTTGGTCATATTCTGTGCTTCTGTGCTCCACAACCTCCCTGGGCAACCTGTGCCAGTGTCTCACCACCCTCAACCTCTGTCAGTGTCTCACCACCCTCAACCTGTGCCAGTGTCTCACCACCCTCAACCTGTGCCAGTGTCTCCTCACCCTCCCTGCAAACAACTTCTCCTTAATTTCCATCCTCAGTCTCTCCTCTTCCAGCTCAAACCCATTCCTCCTCATCCTGTCACTCCAAACCCTTATCAGAAGTCCCTTCCCAGCTCTCCTGTAGCCCCCTTCAAGTACTGGAAAGCTCTTTTAAGCTCTCCCTGCAGCCTTCTCATCTCCAGGCTGCAGAGCTCCAACTCTCTCAGTTCTCTGTCTCCCTGATCATCTTCATGGCCTTCATCATCTAGGAGGATGCACAGGAGTGCTGCTGAGTGTCACAGGGGCTAAAAATGAACATGTTGGTGGAACAGGTGAGATGCTGGCACCAGGTTGAGGGTGGTGAGACACTGGCACAGGTTGAGGGTGGTGAGACACTGGCACAGGTTGAGGGTGGTGAGACACTGGCACAGGTCACCCAGGGAGGTTGTGGAGCACAGAAGCACCCAATGTGATCAAAGATCAAAGATCACATTGGGTGCTTCTGTGCTCCACAACCTCCCTAGTAGTGTTCAGGACCAGGTTGGATGAGTCCTTGAGCAACCTGCTCTAGTGAGAGGTGTCCCTGCCTATGGCAGGAGGTTGGAGCTGGCTGAGCTTTGAGGTCCCTTCCAACCTAAACCATTCTGTGTTGAGGTTGGAGAGCCAGAATGTCTTCAGCTTGCTTGGCTTGAGTTCTTGCTCATGGGATGGTTGCTTAGCTCTGCTCTAGGAGGAGATTAGAAGCTGGACATCCTGTTCTTGTGCACTCCTGGCTTGCAGTGTAGCTTCCTCCTCAGCAGGAATGCTGCAGCCATGGCTGCCTTCTGCTTATCTCATTAGGGTGATGGAGTTCCCAGCCCAGCCTGGGGCACGCTCCCAGCCACGCTATGGGACAGCCAAGTGGAAGGGCAATGGCTGTGCTGACCCCCACTGCTCTTAAATGCAAGGGAGGTTTCTGACAGCTCTTTTCAGTCTGCCCTGGCTGTCTGCAGGCTGAGGAGGAGAAATGGATGAGGAATTGGCTGGATGGTGGCAGGCAGAGAGTGGTGATGGAGGGCACAACGTTCCACCTGCAGACCAGTGTCAAGTGGCAGCCCTCAGGGGTCAGGGCTGGCACCAGTGCTGTGGGACATCTTTGTCAGTGATGTGGACAGAGGAATCATTGCACCCTCAGCAAGTGTGGAGATGATCTCCTTGGATCCCTTCTGACCTCTAACATGCTGTGATACTGTGATCAGACGGCACCAGGCTGTGTGGCACAGTCGACTTGCTAGAGGGCAGGGATCCATCCAGAGGGACCTGGACAGGCTGCAGAGCTGTGCCCAGGCCAACCTCATGGCATTCAGCAAGGCCAAGTGTAAGGTCCTGCACCTGGATGGGTGCAGTCCCAAGCACGGCTCCAGGCTGGGTGGGAAATGGCTGAGAGCAGCCCTGAGGAACAGCCCCTGGGGGTCTGGGCTGATGCAAAGCTCAACAGGAGCCTGCAGTGTGAGTGCAGCCCAGACACAACCCTGTGCTGGGCTGCAGCAAGAGCAGTGTGGGCACAGGGCAAGGGAGGGGATTCTGCCCCTTGGCTCTGCTCTCCTCAGACCCCACCTGGAGCCCTGGGGGCAGTTCTGGAGCCCCCAGCACAAGCAGGACATGGAAGTGTTGGAGGCAGTGCAGAGGAGGCCACCAAGATGCTGAGAGGGCTGCAGCAGCTCTGCTCTGAGCACAGGCTGAGAGAGTTGGGGCTGTGCAGCCTGGAGAGGAGAAGGCTTGGAGGAGAGCTTGGAGTGGCCTTGCAGGATCTGAAGTGGGCTCCAGGAGGGCTGGGGAGGGACTATTGACAAGGTCTTGTGATGAGAGGAGGAGGAGGAATGGGTTTGAAGTGTGAGAGGGGAGATTGAAAGTGGATGTTAGGAAGAAGTTGTTTGCAGTGAGGGTGGTGAGAGATTGGCACAGGTTGCCCAGGGAGGTTGTGGAACACAGAATGTGATCAAAGATCTTTGTGATCTGGGCAGCCTGTGCCAGTGTCTTATCACCCTCACTGCAAACAACTTCTTCCTAACATCCACTTTCAATCTCCCCTCTGCTGGCTGCTTTCTAATCCATCAGATCTCTTCTAGGGATGAATGCAGTTTAATTAGCTGCCAATTGCTCTCGTTTCTGCAAATAGCAACCTTCTTGCAGGCAGTTTAATTGCAGCAGCACAGCCAGAGCCAGCTCTGCCAGCAGCAAAGCCCCTCACAAGCAGAGAGCCACGAAGGAGCTCAGAAATGAATCATCAAATGGCTTGAGTTGGATGGGAGCTTAAAGGTCAGCCAGTTCCAACCCCCTGCCATGGGTTGGGAAGGGATCTTCAAGATCATCCATTTCCACAGGCAGGGACACCTCCTGCCTAGCTCAGTTTGCTCAAGGCCTCATCCAACCTGACCTTGAACACCTCCAGGCAGGGAGCATCCACGACCTCCCTGGGCAACCTGCTCCAGTGCCTCCCCACCCTCACTGCAAAGAATTTCCTTCTAATACCCCACTCTAAGTCCTCAGGAAATGAAGCAGGACATCTAATAGCAAAATAACACTTTGATTCTCTTCTCCCTGCTTCCTTTTGCCTTCCCTTAAGCTCAACTCTGACTTCCCCCTAGAAGGAATTTACCAACAAACTGCTGGAATGTATGAACCAAGCCTGGGGTTCTGCAAACAGTCAAATACCTTTTGGACAAGGCAGAGCCTGCTTTGCTTTCCACCAGCTCTTAGGTTTTGGAGTTGCCCTAGTGTGTGTCAGAGGCTCATTTGAACAGGAAGGTGTTTGGAGAAGGGCAGCAAGGCTGGGGAGGGGCCTGGAGCACAGCCCTGTGAGGAGAGGCTGAGGGAGCTGGGGGGGTGCAGCCTGCAGCAGAGGAGGCTCAGGGCAGAGCTCATTGCTGCCTGCAGCTGCCTGCAGGGAGGCTGTAGCCAGGTGGGGTTGGGCTCTGCTGCCAGGCAGCCAGGGACAGAAGAAGGGGACACAGCCTCAAGCTGTGCCAGGGCAGGTCTAGGCTGGATGTTAGGAGGAAGTTGTTGTCAGAGAGAGTGATTGGCACTGGAATGGGCTGCCCAGGGAGGTGGTGGAGTGGCTGTGGCTGGAGGTGTTGCAGCCAAGCCTGGCTGGGGCACTTAGTGCCATGGTGTGGTTGGTTGGGCAGGGCTGGGTGCTAGGTTGGGCTGGCTGAGCTTGGAGCTCTCTGCCAACCTGCCTGATTCTATGGTTCTATGACAGGTCCTGGCCATGCTGAAGGTCCTGGTGCCCTGGAGCAGAGCTGCTCTCTGCTGCTGGCTGTGCAGGACCAGCTCACCTCTGCAACAGCCTTTTAGGAGCGAAGCGGGGAGGGAGGGGCACATTTCTCTGTGTCCCAGGAGCCTTGCAAAGCTTTCTGCAAGGCTTAGAGGCAGCTGGTGGCTTTGCCATGGTGCAGAGGCTAAGCCAAGGAGAGGCACAGCGTGGACCTCTGCTTCCAGCTGTCTTTGTCTTACTGATGGCTGCCAATGGTGCAGGGAGCTCAGTGCCTGCTGTGTGCTCCTGAGGCTATCATCTTGGAGGTCTCTTCCAACCTGGTTGACTCTATGATTCTATGATGATGGGGGTGACCTCATGAATGTTTATGTGGGGGGTGAGTGCCAGGAGGCTGGAGCCAGCTTCTTCTCAGTGATGCCCTGCAACCGGACAAGGGGCAATGGGTAGGAGTTGAGGCATAGGAGGAGAAGGGGCAATGGGTGGGAGTTGAGGCATAGGATGAGAAGGGGCAATGGGTGGGAGTTGAGGCATAGGAGGAGAAGGGGCAATGGGTGGGAGCTGAGGCACAGCAGGTTCCATGTGAACCTGAGGACTTTTTCCCCTGTGAGGGCAACAGAGCACTGGAACAGGCTGCCCAGGGGGGTTGTGGAGTCTCCCTCTTAGGAGATATTCCAGAACCATCTGGATCTGTTCTTGTGTGATCTGCTCTGGGTGATCCTGCTCTGGCAGGGGGACTGGACCAGATGATCTTGAGAGGTCCCTTCCAGCCCCTACTACTCTGTGATTTGTTCTGTGTAATTCAGGACTTACAAAGTTTGCTGCCTGACTCCTTGCTTGAAGAGCATCCCTGGCATGCTTGTCTAATCTGTTCTCCTCAGGCAGCTCATCTGATTGCCTCCAGGTTTGGGTTGGTTTGTTTGTGGTTTGTTTTGTTTGGTGTTTTGGGTGGTTTGGGTTTTTTTTGGGTTGTTTTCTTAATCATCATTTTATTCCTTTTTAATTACAGCATCCTCTGCAGATGTTGGGAGCATCATCAAAAGGAAATGTGGGAGCAAACAGCAAGTTGTGCTGGCTTGCTGCAAAGTTAGGACTGGAATTAAGCTGTCCAGGGGAGTAGTGGAAGGTTGGGCTGACTGGACCTGTGTGTCCTTTGGCAAGTGGTGTATGGACTCCTTCATGGGAGAGGCAAATGTGAAGTGAGCTCTGTTCAGTGGTTTGTCTCTATCAGGGCATCTGCTTTGGCAGGGAAGAAGTACCCTGGATAACCAAGGCTGAGATCTGGGGGAGTTATTTGGAAGCTGGAGCTATTGCTGGTGGTTGTCAGGGGAGAAATCAATGAGCAAGGATGCCCAGGGACTGAGGGTTTTATTCCTCTGGTTGGTATTAGTGTTGGGAGAAGGCTGCTGGAGCTCAGAAAAGCAGCTGATGAAGGTGGGCTGTAGGGGGTCTAGAACTGCTTCTACATGGCAGTGGCTTGAGAGAAGCAGAGGAGGTCTAGAGGAGGCCACCAAGATGCTGAGAGGGCTGCAGCAGCTCTGCTGTGAGCACAGGCTGAGAGAGTTGGGGCTGTGCAGGCTGGAGAAGAGAAGGCTTGGAGGAGACCTTGGAATGGCCTTCCAGGATCTGAAGGGGGCTCCAGGAGGGCTGGGGAGGGACTATTGACAAGGTCTTGTGATGAGAGGAGGAGGAGGAATGGGTTTGAAGTGGCAGAGTGAATGTTGGGAAGAAGTTGTTTGTAGTGAGGCTGGTGAGACACTGGCACAGGTTGCCCAGGGAGATTGTGCCAAGCTCATCCAGCCCAACCTAGCACCCAGCCCTGCCCAACCAACCACACCATGGCACTAAGTGCCCCAGCCAGGCTTGGCTGCAACACCTCCAGCCACAGCCACTCCACCACCTCCCTGGGCAGCCCATTCCAGTGCCAATCACTCTCTCTGCCAACAACTTCCTCCTAACCTCCAGCCTGAACCTTCCCTGGCACAACTTGAGGCTGTGTCCCCTTGTTCTGGCCCTGGCTGCCTGGCAGCAGAGCCCAACCCCACCTGGCTACAGCCTCCCTGCAGGCAGCTGCAGGCAGCAATGAGCTCTGCCCTGAGCCTCCTCTGCTGCAGGCTGCACCCCCCCAGCTCCCTCAGCCTCTCCTCACAGGGCTGTGCTCCAGGCCCCTCCCCAGCCTTGCTGCCCTTCTCCAAACACCTTCCAGCACCTCAGCATCTTTCTGCAATGGAGGAGCCCAGACCTGGACACAGCACCCCAGGGGTGTCCTGAGCAGTGCTGAGCACAGGGGCAGAATAATCCTGTCTGACAACTCCTTTCAGGATGCTGGGGGAGGGTTTTGGTGGTGTTTGCTTTTCTTCCAGAGCTCTCTGAATGCTTTGTGCAGAAGGTCTTGGTGTGAGTCAGCCTGTAGGGTACAGTGTCTTCCTCTGAGGAGGTGGCTTGGGTTTTTTTCTTGTGGTGTAGCTCTTGGCTTTCCAGCAGCAGCAGACCAGGTCTAGCTCCTGTTAATGGGGAAATCACCCCTCATTCCCTTGAGGATGGAAATAGGAGCAGAGTCTGAAGCTTCCACTGCTCACTTCCCACTCTATTCTCATCTTCCTGTAGAAGTGTTGGATTTTAAGTGGTGATAACAAACCCATCTGGCCTGGCTCTTTGCAGGGATGCCTCTGGATAATCAGAGTCCACCACTAGGAGTATTCACAGGTGTCAGTTGCAGTGTGAATGATTTATACACCCTGATGAGCAGTGCAAGGGAATGAAATTGTCTTGTGCTGAGAATTCATAACTCAGGGATGTCAATAACTGCACTTCAGGAGTTGTCTGAGGTGTTGCCAGGCTGGAAATGATGACCTTTAAGTTGCTGTGTTGAAGGTGAGGCACAGCACATCATCAGTGGAGATTTTACTGCCTTCTTTATTGTCTTACTCCACATTGTTAGGTCAGCTTTATTGAGAGGTCTTCCTCTCTGCTCCATGGGTTCAGAGAATGGTTTGGGTTGGAAAGGACCTTCCAAGAGCAGCCAGTTCCAACCCACTGCCATTGGCAGGGACACCTCCCACTAGAACAGGTTGCTCAAGGACTCATCCAACCTGGTCCTGAACACCTCCAGGGAGGTTGTGGAGCACAGAAGCACAGAATGTGATTTTTGATCACATTGGGTGCTTCTGTGCTCCTCAACCTCCCTGGGCAACCTGTGCCAGTGTCTCACCACCCTCAACCTCTGCCAGTCTCTCACCACCCTCACTGGAAAGGATTTCTTCCTCATCTCCAGTCTCAATGATCTCTTTTCCAGCTCAAATCCATGTCCTGTCACTACAAGCCCCCATCAAAAGTCCCTTCACGTCCTGGAAGGTTACTCTAAGGTCTCCCTGGAGCCTTCTCTCCACTCTCACTGCAGATCTTCGATGCTTTAATGAGCCTGAGGGAGATGGATGATTCCTGCTCCAGTCTCTGGATAAACTGGCAGGTCACTGAGGGCTGTTAAGAGAATCAGAGAGCTGTTTTGGTTGGAAAAGCCCTCTGAGATCATCCAGCCCAACCATCAACCCAACCCCACTAAACCATATCCCTAAGTGACACCTCCAGGCTGAATCTCCCCACCTCCAGCTTTGCCTGGCAAAGCTCTCTGAGCCCATCCAGTCCAACCATCAGCCCAGCACCACCATGGCCACTAAACCCTGTCCCCAGGTGCCCTAGCCACAGGCTTCTTGAACCCCTCTAGGGATGGGGACTCCACCACCTCCCTGCAGCCTCTTCCAATCCCTGCCCACTCTTGCACTCAAGAAATTGTTCCTGATCTCCAGCCTCATCCTCTCCTGCTTCCTTCCCCTCATTCAAAATGAGATCATCCAGCCCAACCCTGCTAATCCATGTCCCCAGGTGCCACCTCCAGGCTGAATCTCCCCACCTCCAGCTTTGCTCCACTCGCCTTTCCATTCATGGAATCATTAAGCCTGGCAAAGCTCTCTGAGCCCATCCAGCCCAACCATCAGCCCAGCACCACCATGGCCACTAAACCCTGTCCCCAGGTGTCCTAGCCACAGGCTTCTTGAGCCCCTCTAGGGATGGGGACTCCACCACCTCCCTGCAGCCTCTTCCAATCCCTGCCCACTCTTGCACTCAAGAAATTGTTCCTGATCTCCAGCCTCATCCTCTCCTGCTTCCTTCCCCTCATTCAAAGTGACATCATCCAGCCCAACCATCAGCCCAACCCTGCTAATCCATGTCCCCAAGTGCCACCTCCAGGCTGAATCTCCCCACCTCCAGCTTTGCTCCACTCCCCTTTCCATTCATGGAATCATTAAGCCTGGCAAAGCTCTCTGAGCCCATCCAGTCCAACCATCAGCCCAGCACCACCATGGCCACTAAACCCTGTCCCCAGGTGCCCTAGCCACAGGCTTCTTGAGCCCCTCTAGGGATGGGGACTCCACCACCTCCCTGCAGCCTCTTCCAATCCCTGCCCACTCTTGCACTCAAGAAATTGTTCCTAATCTCCAACCTCATCCTCTCCTGCTTTCTTCCCCTCATTCAAAGTGCTTTTCTTTTTCATTTTCCAAGGAGATGTCTTGAGGAAACCTGAACCTGAACTCACACTGAAACCCAGGATGAGTGTCCCATCCAATAGCTGGCAGTCAGAAGCCTCTTGGCTGCCTCTGCTCTTTCTGTGCAGGGGCTGTTGGGTTGGTTTATTTGGGTGTGTTGTTTGAAGTCACTGGTAAATGACCCAACATAAACATTCCTTGGAGGGAGGCTGGAGGAAGAGCTCAGAGCTTCTCCCCCAGCTTCCATGTTGACTTTGGCTGGGGCTCCACGGTGCCGTTCAAGGGCTGCTTTGGCAGAGGGATGGAGCTTCAGGGCTTCAAATGGTGAGGGTAAATAAGTCACACCCAGAATCTGAGCTGCAGTGGTCAATGGGGGTATGTGGCCTTGGGTTTCCTCCTCTGCTGATGGCTTCTGATGAATCTGAAGTGCAAAAAATTGTGTTGGTTGTTGGTGCTGCTTTATCCTGAGGAGGGTCTGAGTTGTTGGTGTGGAGATCACAGAGCACAGGATGGTAGGGGTTGGAAGGCATCTCCATAGATAGAGTCATAGAAGCAGGCAGGGTTGGAAGGGAGCACAAGGAGCAGGCAGTGCCAACCCCCCTGCCATGCCCAGGGACACCCTACCCTAGAGCAGGCTGCACACAGCCTCAGCCAGCCTGGCCTCAAACACCTCCAGCCATGGGGCCTCAACCACCTCCCTGGGCAGCCCATTCCAGCCTCTCACCACTCTCCTGCTCAACAACTTCCTCCTCACCTCCAGCCTCACTCTCCCCACCTCCAGCTTTGCTCCATTCCCCCCACTCCTGCCACTCCCTCACAGCCTCAAAAGTCCCTCTCCAGCTTTCTTGGAGCCCCCTTCAGATCCTGGCAGGCCACAAGAAGGTCACCTGGGAGCCTCCCCTGCTCCAGCCTGCACAGCCCCAACTCTTTCAGGCTGTGCTCACAGCAGAGCTGCTGCAGCCTCTCAGCATCCTCCTGGCCCTGCTCTGGACACTCTCCAGCATCTCCACAGCCCTCTTGTCCCAGGGGCTCCAGAGCTGGATGCAGAACTCCAGGTGGGGTCTCAGCAGAGCAGAGCAGAGGGGGAGCATCCCCTCCCTGGCCCTGCTGGCCACACTTGTGCTGCTGCAGCCCAGGCTCTGCTTGGCTTTCTGGGCTGCAAGTGCACACTGCTGGCTCCTGCTGAGCTTCTCCTCCAGCAGCACCCCCAAGTCCCTCTCCTCAGGGCTGCTCTCCAGCCTGGCACTGCCCAGCCTGGATTTGTGCTTGGCATTGCCTCGACCCAGCTGCAGGACCTTGCCCTTGGTCTTGTTGAAGCTCCTGAGCTTGGCTTGTGCCCACCTCTGCAGCCTGTCCAGGTCCCTCTGGGTGGCATATGAATATGTCCTTGCTGCATGGTTTGCTTCATTCCAGGGAATGCTTTGATTCTATTACCTAATCCATACAGGAAATCTGGATTAGAACCTGACTTTTACATCTCCTACTCCAACTTCATCTGATCCCAAGGTTCAAATACTTTATTTTCCTTTTCTTTTGACTTTTAGTCCTATCTTTACACCTCCACCTTGAGGAACAGCTGCCATTTGTCTGGTGGGTTGCATCCCTGTTTTTTGGGGTACAGCTTTTGCTGGGAAAGAATTGGTTTTCCCCAGGGAGGGCTGTGGAGGAGCAGAGAGGATTTGGGGGGTTTATATTCATGGCAAACATATTTTGCTGTGTAAAAAACTAGGTAGGACCTTATATAGAGCACAAAATGGCCCTGGGGAGTGGTGGAGTCATCATCCCTGGGTGTGTTTAAATAGCTGTGTGGATGTGGTGCTTGGGGATGTGGCTTAGTGGTGGACTTGGAAGAGGAAGAGTTAATAGTGGGACTTGATCTTCAGGGTCCCTTTTTTTCAGCCTGAATTGATTCTCTGAGGTTTGGAAGGGACCTCTGGAGATCATCTAATGTACCTGGTGCTGTAGAAGGTTGGAATTGATGATCTTAGAGGAAGTCTTTCCAACCTGTAATGGCTCTCTGGTTCTATATGGTATAGGATTGGGTTTGCTGTGCTGTGGGGTTTGGTGAGGAATGGCTTTTGGTTTGGTGTGGTATGGTTCTTCTGCCCCTGTGCTCAGCACTGCTCAGGCCACCCCTGGAGTGCTGTGTCCAGCTCTGGGCTCCTCCATTGCAGAGATGTTGAGGTGCTGGAAGGGGTTTGGAGAAGGGCAGCAAGGCTGGGGAGGGGCCTGGAGCACAGCCCTGTGAGGAGAGGCTGAGGGAGCTGGGGGGGTGCAGCCTGCAGCAGAGGAGGCTCAGGGCAGAGCTCATTGCTGCCTGCAGCTGCCTGCAGGGAGGCTGTAGCCAGGTGGGGTTGGGCTCTGCTGCCAGGCAGCCAGGGACAGAACAAGGGGACAGAGGCTCAAGCTGTGCCAGGGCAGGTCTAGGCTGGATGTGAGGAGGAAGTTGTTGTCAGAGAGAGTGATTGGCACTGGAATGGGCTGCCCAGGGAGGTGGTGGAGTGGCTGTGGCTGGAGGTGTTGCAGCCAAGCCTGGCTGGGGCACTTAGTGCCATGGTCTGGTTGGTTGGGCAGGGCTGGGTGCTAGGTTGGGCTGACTGAGCTTGGAGCTCTCTTCCAACCTGCTTGATTCTATGGGCTTTGGTTTGATGTGATACTGGGCTTGGGTGTGGCATGGCAGGTTGGTGTGGAATGGTATGATGCTTATATTGAATTTTGAGTAATACATTGGGAACTCAGAGCCAGATGTCTAATTTCTAGGTGGTAAAAAGTGTGTTTAAAAAAAAAAGGATGGGGGAGCTGAGCTTCCACATCAGTTTTCTGACAAAGGCACCTGTAAAATAAGCATCTCCTTGTTCCTGCTCTGCTCCGAGCTGCTCTGATGAATGGGTGATGCTGCAGCTGACAATGAACTGAGAGAGACAAAACCTGATGATTCACATCATTTGAGCTGTGCAGGCTCTGTCCTCATTTCCCTCTCTCCAAAAGCTGCTGCAGAGCAAAATGTCAGCTCTGGTGGAGGCAGCAGCCCTGCACTTAGCCACAGCTGAGTATTCCTGGCTAACAAATTGCCCATGGCACAGCAATGTGCCCTGGTGGCCAAGAAGGCCAATGGAGTCCTGGGGTGTATTAGGCAGAATGTGTCCTGCAGATCAAGGGAGGTTCTCCTCCTCCTCTGCTCTGCCCTGCTGAGACCTCGAATGCTGTGTTCAGTTTTGGGCTCCCCAGTTGAAGAGGGACAGGGATCTGCTGGAGAGGGTCCAGAGGAGGGCTAGGAGGATGATGAAGGGAGTGGAGGGCATGGCTGATGAGGAGAGGCTGAGGGCCCTGGGGCTGCTTAGTCTGCAGAAGAGAAGACTGAGAGGGGGTTGGATCAATGTCTATAACTATCTGAGGGCTGCCAGGATGGGGGGGGGGGACGACAGGCTCTGCTCACTGCTCCCTGGGATAGGACAAGCAGCAGTGGATGGAAGCTGCAGCACAGGAGGTTGCAGCTCAACACAAGGGAGAACTTTTTTGCTGTAAGGGTCCCAGAGCCCTGGCACAGGCTGCCCAGAGAGGTTGTGGAGTCTCCTTGTGTGGAGCCTTTCCAGGCCTGTCTGGATGTGTTGCTGTGTGCCCTGAGCTGCATTGTGTGGTCCTGCTGTGGCAGGGGGTTGGACTGGATGATCTCTTTGGGTCCCTTCCAACCCCTGACATCCTGTAACCTGTGATCTCCAGGGGTCCCTTCCAACCCCTGACATCCTGTAACCTGTGATCTCCAGGGGTCCTTTCCAACCCCACCATGCTGGCATCCTGTGAGAAGGACTTGGACTCAGCCCCCAAGCAGTTCACTGTGTTAGCAGTTCACTATCTGTGTTAGTATTGTCCTGCTCTGGCAGGGGGGGTTGGACTGGATGATCTCCTTGGGTCCCTTGCAACCCCTAACATCCTGTGATCTGTGATCCTGTGATTCCTACCTCTCTCTTTTTATGCACTTCTGCCTTTTCAATCTGTTACTCCATATCTTTATAACTTTTGGACTTAAATGACCTCCAGAGGTCCTTTCCAGCCCCTCCCATTCTGTAAAAGAATGGCTGCTGTGAGTCCTCTGTATCAGAGAGTCCTGCTTGGGATGCTTTTGCTTTCCTGGAGTGTTCCTGCTGTAACTCCTGATGGATGTGAGCAAAGAACAGAGCCAGAAAGCAGCACAGAGACCAGACTGAGCTGTTATTTGTCACAAAGACTTGTGGTGGTGGTGTTGTTTTGGTGATGCTTTTACACCAGGCTTTCGTTGAGAATGGAATCATAGAATCAGTTAGGATTGGAAAGGACCACAAGGATCAGCCAGTTCCAACCCCCCTGCCACGGGCAGGGACACCCTACCCTAGAGCAGGGTGGTTTTGCTGGTGTTTAGGTGTGCTCCACATGAGTGAAAGCTGGGGAGGGACTGGCAGTGATAGGATGAGAGAGAAGGAATGAAACTGCCTCGATGCAGCAGGCAGGATGTGCACCCAGGGGTGGGTTCCTGATCAGGTTTGGGCACTGCAACACAGGAGAGATGTGGAGGTGTTGGTGTGGGTCCAGAGGAGAGCAATGAAGATGGGGAAGGGTCTGGAGAGTAAATGTTAGGAGCAACTGAGGGAGCTGGGGATGGGTAGTGTGAGGAAGAGGAGGCTGAGGGCAGAGCTCATTGCTGTCTGCAGCTACCTGAAGGGACAGTGTGGAGAGGCTGCTGCTGGGCTCTGCTCACAGGGAACTGGAGACAGAAGAAGGGGGAATGGCCTCAAGCTGAGGCTGGGGAGGTTTAGATTGGACATTGGGAGGAAGTTTTTCATGGAGAGAGTGGTGAGGGACTGGAATGAGCTGCCCAGGGAGGTGCTGGAGTCCCCCAGCCTGGCTGTGTTTCAGGGTGGTTTGGATGTGGTGCTTGGGGCTATGGTTTAAGGTGAATGGTGCAGAGTAGGGCTCTGGGTTGGCCTTGGTGTTCCTGAGTGGCTTTGCCAGCCTGCATGGTGCTGTGATTCTGTGAGGGGGAATGGATTGGAACTTAAGGAGGGGAGATTTAGACTTTCCAGGCCTGTCTGGATGTGTTCCTGTGTGCCTTGAACTAGATTGTCTGGTCCTGCTGTGGCAGGGGGGTTGGACTGGATGATCTCTTTGGAACCCTTCCAACCCCTGGCATCCTGTGAGCCTGTGATTTAGACTGGAAGAAACTCTTTACAGTGAGAGTGGGGAGGAACAGGTTGCCCAGGGATGCTCCTTCCCTGGAGGATGGATGAGGCTTTGAGCAGCCTGGGCTGGTGAGGGATGTCCCTGCCCATGGTAGGGGGAGGATGAACCTGGATTCTCTTTCAAGTCCCTTCCAACCCAAACCATTCTGTGCTGTGTGAGTTGAAGCAAAGCTCCCATTTGCTTTCTGCTGCAAGCAGTGGAGGTCGATGCAGCCTCTTGAGCTGGGGCAGAGAGGAGTTGCTGGGTTTGGGTTGGTGGCAGGCATTGCTCATGGCAGGCAGGAAAATGAGAGGCTGCTGGGGTGGCAAAGCAGCTCTGTCATCAGTGTCCACCGGTCCCACAGGCAAATAACTGGGAGACTTTTTGATCTTGTCCAAGTCATCTGTGGCATGGCTGCAATGATGCTTGTTATTCACCTCACCTGGAATGCTGATGGCTAATTAATAGCTCAGGAAGCCTCCCAGGAGCACAGCAGTGTCTGTGCTGGGACCGACAGGCAGGCAGCGAGGAGAGCATCAGGCTGCTGGAGTGGATCTGACTCACCTTGGTGACTTCTTTGGGCAGTTGTCTGCCTTCTCCATGGACTGAGGGAGCCTTCCCTGGAGATCCAGAAGGGAGACAAGAGGGTATTGAGGAGGAAGGCTGCAGACATCCTTCATGGTTCACTTGTACAAGTCTGCAGGCTGCTGGCCAGCCGCTGGCTCGGGAGCTCGCTGGGTTATCCGCGACCGACCAGGTGGGTCCATCCCTGCTGGGTTGTGGGCTCGGGCAGCAGGAGCTCATCCAGCCTTGGATCTCCTGAGGAACCTCAGCTCAGGGTGCTGGGAGGTGTATGAGGAGATGGGGAGGCTTCAGGTGTGGGTTGGGAGGAGATGGGAGAGCTTCAGGTGTGGGGTGTGAGGAGATGGGAGAGCTTCAGGTGTGGGGTGTGAGGAGATGGGAGAGCTTCAGGTGTGGGGTGTGAGGAGATGGGAGAGCTTCAGGTGTGGGTTGGGAGGAGATGGGAGAGCTTCAGGTGTGGGTTGGGAGGAGATGGGAGAGCTTCAGGTGTGGGGTGTGAGGAGATGGGAGAGCTTCAGGTGTGGGGTGTGAGGAGATGGGAGAGCTTCAGGTGTGGGGTGTGAGGAGATGGGAGAGCTTCAGGTGTGGGGTGTGAGGAGATGGGAGAGCTTCAGGTGTGGGGTGTGAGGAGATGGGAGAGCTTCAGGTGTGGGGTGTGAGGAGATGGGAGAGCTTCAGGTGTGAGGTGGGGTGGAAAATGGGAGACCTTCAGGTGTGGGGTGTGAGGAGATGGAAAGGCTTCAGGTGTGGGGTGTGAGGAGATGGGAGAGCTTCAGGTGTGGGGTGTGAGGAGATGGGAGAGCTTCAGGTGTGGGGTGTGAGGAGATGGGAGAGCTTCAGGTGTGGGTTGGGAGGAGATGGGAGAGCTTCAGGTGTGGGGTGTGAGGAGATGGGAGAGCTTCAGGTGTGGGGTGTGAGGAGATGGGAGAGCTTTAGGTGTGGGGTGTTAGGAGATGGGAAGGCTTCAGGTCTGGTGTGGGAGATAAGAAGGCTTCAAGTGTAGTGTGGGAGATGGGAGAGCTTCAGGGTCTGGTGTGGGAGATGAAAAGGCTTCAAGTGTGGTGTGGGAGATGGGAGAGCTTCAGGTGTGGGGTGTGAGGAGATAGGAGAGCTTCATGTGTGGGGTGTGAGGAGATGGGAAGGCTTTAAGTGTGGTGTGGGACATGGGAAGGCTTCAGGTCTGGTGTGGGAGATGAGAAGGCTTCAAGTGTAGTGTGGGACATGGGAAAGCTTCAGGTCTGGTGTGGGAGATGAAAAGGCTTCAGGTGTGGGGTGTGCTTTCAGGAGGTGGTTTATCTGCACAAGACCAGGGAGCTGAGGTGGAGTGTTTTGGGGGCACCAAGGCAGGGTGACTGCTTCCATGGGAGCTTCAGGATGCCCCTGGAATAGTGCTGCTAACCCCAGGGTTTTCCTTCCCTGTTAGGCAGTTGCAGGACTGTTAAATGAAGCCTCATCCTGCTCACCTCTTTTATACCTTTAAGAAACATTGCAGGTAAATTGGCCTTGGCTCTTTAAAGTGTCAACTTCAGCACAAAGCAAGGCTGAAAAATCCTTGCTGGCAGTCAAAAAACCCAGCCCACATTTAGCTCCTTACCTCTGGCTGCCTCTGAGAGCTGCAGATGCTGCCAGTCTGCTGGAAGTGATCTTGAAATCCACTCTGCTGTGCTTGAGAGGTGTTTGCATGTCCCTTTTTGTTCCTCTTCACTTCTTTCTTGATCATTTATGCATGTTAAGTTGTTAGCTCCCAAGGAGGAGAAGAAAATCCTGAGGTGAAATTAAATTAGACACCAGCATTAATCATTCTGTTTGTATCTCTAAGTGTGTGACAGAGCTCACCAAAGGGGTTTTTGCCTTCTCTGAAGATATTGAGGCATAAAACTCATTAATTGCTACTTTTGTTCAGGCAACTGTATTGATTTGAAAGATGCAGTTGAGGTTACTTTGCATGGAGCATTTGTGTGTGAGAGTTTGGATGAGATGTCAGGTCTCAGGAGCTGGGCAGGAGGTAGCATGGAATTGAAAAGCCCTCCCAAGATCATCAACCTGGTTTATGTCTTGGGTTTTTAGTGCTTGAGTCACTCCAGAGAATCATTAAGGTTGGAAAACATCTCTCAAGTGCGAGTCCAACCAGCAGCCCAACCCTACCATGGCCACTAAACCGTGTCCCCAAGTGCCACTTCCAGGGCTGGGCACTCCACCACCTCCTTGGGCAGCCTGTGCCAATTCCTGACTGCTCTTGCAGCCCTGGGGAGAGGGACTTGGGGGTGCTGCTGGAGGAGAAGCTCAGCAGGAGCCAGCAGTGTGCACTTGCAGCCCAGAAAGCCAAGCAGAGCCTGGGCTGCAGCAGCAGAAGTGTGGCCAGCAGGGCCAGGGAGGGGATTCTCCTCCTCTGCTCTGCTCTGCTGAGACCCCACCTGGAGTCCTGCATCCAGTTCTGGAGCCCCTGGGACAGGAGGGCTGTGGAGATGCTGGAGAGTGTCCAGAGCAGGGCCAGGAGGATGCTCAGAGGCTGCAGCAGCTCTGCTGTGAGCACAGCCTGAAAGAGTTGGGGCTGTGCAGGCTGCAGCAGAGGAGGCTCCCAGGGGACCTTCTTGTGGCCTGCCAGGATCTGAAGGGGGCTACAAAAAAGCTGTGGAGGGACTTTTGAGGCTGTGAGGGAGTGGCAGGAGTGGGGGGGATGGAGCAAAGGTGGAGGTGGGGAGAGTGAGGCTGCAGCTGCCTGCAGGGAGGCTGTAGCCAGGTGGGGTTGGGCTCTGCTGCCAGGCAGCCAGCAACAGAACAAGGGGACACAGCCTCAAGCTGTGCCAGGGCAGGTCCAGGCTGGATGTTGTTAGGAAGTTGTTGTCAGAGAGAGTGATTGGCACTGGAATGGGCTGCCCAGGGAGGTGGTGGAGTCACCATCCCTGGAGGTGTTGCAGCCAAGCCTGGCTGGGGCACTTAGTGCCATGGTGTGGTTGGTTGGGCAGGGCTGGGTGGTAGGTTGGGCTGGCTGAGCTTGGAGCTCTCTGCCAACCTGCTTCATTCTGTGATTCTAAAAGGAAGAATTTTTAAGTTTAAACAGCTTTTTTTAGCCAAGTTCTGATTTTTCACTTTTCTGCTTCTGTCTTCTCCCACCCCAAATTCTTTCAGCCTCAACCTTTGCAGCAGCCTTGTCAGACAGAAATGGCAGATTAGGATGTCACATGAATTAAGTTCTTGCAGCAAGTCCAAACAGCATCTGGGGCTGGGGACCTTGGTCCATTCCTGGGCTGTTTGCCTGAGGGAGCAGTTGGCACTGAGGAGTGTTTCCTGTGTGCAGGTGCCACTGCCTCACCTAGAGATGTTTCTGTCTCTGCAAACAGAATGGTTTGGGTTGGAAGGGACCTTAAAAGTCATCCACTTCCACTCCCCATGCCAACTAGACTTGGTTGGTGAAGTCACCATCCCTGGAGCTGTTCAAGGCAGGATTGGACGTGGCACTTGGTGCCATGGTCTGGCCTTGAGCTCTGTGCTAAAGGGTTGGACTTGGTGATCTATGAGGTCTCTTCCAACCTTGGTGGTACTGTGACACTGTGATGCCTCCTCCAGCCTGGCCTTGAACACCTCCAGGGAGAGAGCATCCACATCCTCCCTGGGCAACCTGTGCCAATGTCTCCTCCTCATCCTCACTCTAAAGCATCTCTCCCTCATCTCCACTCTAAATCTCCCTCTGGGTAGGGAGTTTAATTTGGGCTTGCTGAAGTGAGCTGAGGCAGTGAGAGCATATGGCAAATGCCAGGAATGATGATGGCATTCCACATTCCTGATGAATAATTCAGTTGAGTGTAGTTGCTGTGCCTCTGCTAAACTAAACCCCTCACAAGATTTGACATAATGCAGATGAGATGCTTCAAGGGGTGGGAAAAGAAAATGCTGAGAGGCAAAAGGAGGAGTTGGTTCACTTCTGTTTGAAACACCACCAGTGGAGGAAGCCTTTAGGGCTCAGCTGGGAGGTGGTGGGCTGGAGGAGGAGGAGCAGTGGTGGTGGAAGGCTGCTGAGGAGCTGCAAAGAGGAATGGCTTCTGAAAGAATAAGGGGTAGCAGGCAACAAAGCCTTGAACATCAGAGGTTCCATCTCAATCTGAAGAGGAACTTCTTTAGTTTAAGGGTGGCAGAGCACTGGAGCAGGCTGCATAGAGAGGTGGTGGAGTCTCCATCTCTGGAGATCTTCTAAAGCCTCCTGAGAGTGTTCCTCTGTGACCTCCTCTGCCTGAACCTGCAATGGAGTTGAATTTGAGGATCTCCAGAGATTCCTTCCAGTCCTTAATTTCAATCTGTGAAAGTGAGCCAGGAAAGCACAGCAGAAGCTGCAGGAAACAATGCCTGGGAGAAGCTGGTTTTAGAAAGTCTCCTTACATAGAACCATAGAATCAGGCAGGTTGGAAGAGAGCTCCAAGCTCAGCCAGCCCAGCCTAGCACCCAGCCCTGCCCAACCAACCACACCATGGCACTAAGTGCCCCAGCCAGGCTTGGCTGCAACACCTCCAGCCACAGCCACTCCACCACCTCCCTGGGCAGCCCATTCCAGTGCCAATCACTCTCTCTAACAACAACTTCCTAACAACATCCAGCCTAGACCTGCCCTGGCACAACTTGAGGCTGTGTCCCCTTCTTCTGTTGCTGGCTGCCTGGCAGCAGAGCCCAACCCCACCTGGCTACAGCCTCCCTGCAGGCAGCTGCAGGCAGCAATGAGCTTTGCCCTGAGCCTCCTCTGCTGCAGGCTGCACCCCCCCAGCTCCCTCAGCATCTCCTCACAGGGCTGTGCTCCAGGCCCCTCCCCAGCCTTGCTGCCCTTCTCCAAACACCTTCCAGCACCTCAACAGCTCTCTGCAATGGAGGAGCCCAGAACTGGACATAGCACTGCAGGGGTGGCCTGAGCAGTGCTGAGCACAGGGGCACAAGAACCTCCCTTGTCCTGCTGCCCACACTGCTCCTGAGCCAGCCCAGGATGCCATTGGCTCTGCTGCCCACCTGGGCACTGCTGCCTCCTCTGCAGCTCCTCTCTCCCAGCACCCCCAGCTCCCTCTCTGCCTGGCTGCTCTCAGCCACTCTGTCCCCAGCCTGTAGTGCTGCTTGGGGTTGTTGTGGCCAAAATGCAGAACCCTGCACTTGGCCTTCTTCAATCTCATCCCTTGGCCTCTGCCCACCCATCAAAGATCACATTTGGTGATTCTGTGCTCCACAGCCTCCCTGGGCAACCTGTGCCAGTGTCTCACCACCCTCACTACAAACAACTTCTTCCTAACATCCACTTTCAATCTCCCCTCTGCCACTTCAAACCCATTCCTCCTTATCCTGTCATTCCCAGACCTTGTCAATAGTCCCTCCCCAGCCCTACTGTAGCCCACTTCAGATCCTGCAAGGCCACTCCAAGGTCTCCTCCAAGCCTTCTCTTCTCCAGGCTGCACAGCCCCAACTCTCTCAGCCTGTCCTCACAGCAGAGCATCTTGGTGGCCTCCTCCTGCCTGGCTCCAACACTTCCATGTCCTGCCTGTGTTGGGGGCTCCAGAACTGCACCCAGGACTGCAGGTGAGGTGTGAGGAGAGCAGAGCCAAGGGGCAGAATCCCCTCCCTTGCCCTGCTGCCCACACTGCTTTTGCTGCAGCCCAGGTCCAGCTTTCCAAACCTCTTTTCTCTTTAGAGGTCCCTTGCAAGCCAAACTGTTGTGTGATTCAGAGTGGAACCAGGCTGGTGTGGAGCAGGGAGGTGTTGCCTTTGCTGGCAGAGCTCAGCCAGGTCAACAGCGTCTTGACTCTGCTTTTGTCTCTCACAGACCGGTTCTGCTGTCTCCTCCTGATGGATTTCCATTGGAGAATAAAGAGACATTTCTGTTGAAAGCAAGAGGCAGCCTCTCCCTTCACAGAGGAATTTATCTCCCTTTGTGCAGCCTTGAAACACTGCAGCACCACATTCTTCATTCAAATCTCCTCCTGTTTGGAAATGAAGAGCCATGAGTACCTCCCTCCTCTCCCTCCTCCTCCTCCTCCTCCTCCTCCTCCTCTCCACACCCAACCTGTTCACTGCTTGCAAATGAATTAAGTTGCTTTCTGAAAGGTGTCTCTGTGCATTTCCCACACTTGAGTTTTGGTCAGCCTGGTTTAATTCTTGATGCTCAGTGGTGAAGCTCAGCATCACTGACTGCTCCTGTGCCTGCCCAGGGCTTGGTCTTTCATTCCTTCATGAACCTTCTGTGTATTGCAAATGCTAAATGAAGGTGACAGTGGTGTGCAGGGCAGCACAGCACAACAAGAGTTGGAAGTGAGGAGCAGTGGGGGAGGATGAGGTGGTCTTGGAGCTGGTTGAGGAGCAGGAGTTAAAGTGTTCTTGCTTGGAGTGTGAGTGCCTTGTGCAATCCTCCTTGGAAATCCCCACAGCTCTCCCAGCAAGAATCCAAATCCTGATGTTTTTAGTGGCCTCTGGCCTTGGCTTCCTGAGAAAATTGGGTCTGATTTGATTGAAAATGTGTCCAGCATGTGCTGGGTTTTATTCCTGACTGCATTTATTCCATGCTGTTGACTCTCTGTCAATGGCAGCACACATCCAGGCTCCTTGCCTTGCCAACCACCCTCCTTTGGTGCTCACAAGGACCAGAGTTTGAGGAAGGAATCTCTTCTTTCTAGGAGGAGGCTTGGAGCAGTCAGGAGGAGTGTGATGAAAAATACTTGAGAGCTTTGGGAGACTTGGTCTGCCTTGTGCCCAGGGAGGTCTGCCTTGTGCCCAGAGATGTCTGCCCTGTCCCTAGGGAGGTCTGCCTTGTGCCCAGGGAGGTCTGCCTTGTGCCCAGATGTCTGCCCTGTCCCTAGGGAAGCCTGCCCTATTCCTAGGGAGGTCTGCCCTGTCCCCAGGGAGGTCTGCCCTGTCCCTAGGGAGGTCTGCCTTGTGCCCAGAGATGTCTGCCCTGTCCCTAGGGAAGCCTGCCCTGTCCCTAGGGAAGCCTGCCCTATTCCTAGGGAGGTCTGCCCTATTCCTAGGGAGGTCTGCCCTGTCCCCAGGGAGGTCTGCCCTGTCCCCAGGGAGGTCTGCCCTGTCCCCAGGGAGGTCTGCCCTGTCCCCAGGGAGGTCTGCCCTGTCCCTAGGGAGGTCTGCCTTGTGCCCAGGGAGGTCTGCCCTGTCCCTGGGGATGTCTGCCTTGTGCCCAGGGAGGTCTGCCCTGTCCCCAGCAGCACAAAGACCATTTGAAGCAGGAAGAAACAAAACCCCAACCCTTTAGTGTTAAAAACGTTTACCACAGTTGTGGCCACCTGGGCAGAGTTGGCTTCATCACCTGGGAGGAGAAGCAGCAGTTCAGGCAACTGGTGAAGCTGTTTGGAGAGCATCTGATGGTTCCAGCTTGCTTAATGGTCCCAAAGCCACTTCTGCCTCCTGCAGTGCTCGAGGTGCTGCTTCCTGGAGGCTCTGAAGACTTTCTTCAGCTTGGACAAGTTTCTGAGGAGTGAGTTATGGTTGGAAGGAGCCCCCAAAGCTCACCTAGTCCACCCTCCCCTGCAGTAAGCAGGGACATCTGAAACTAGATGGAGTTGCTTAGGGCCACATCAAGCCTGACCTTGAATACCTCCAGGTATGAAGCTTCCACTACCTCCTTGTGCAACCTGTTTCAGTCTTCCACCACCCTCATGGCAAAGAACTTCTAATGCCCAGCCTAAAACTACCCTGCTCTGGTTTCAAACCATTGCCCCTAGGCCTGTTGCCCTGTAGGCAGAGGTTGTGATGCTCCTGCTCCTTCCATGTAGTTGTGGGGGTTTGTTCTGCTTGTTTGAGATGGAGCTTTGGTTGGTTGTGAATGAGCACCTAAAAACAGGCCAGTGCCTGATGTGTTTAGCTGTGGTACCTTCAGCAGGGTTTTAACTGGGTCCAGCCCTGGGCTTCCCAGTTGGAGAGGAGCAGGGAACTGCTGGAGAGAGTCCATTGGAGGCTGTGAAGGTGCTTGAGGGGTCTCTGAGAGGAGCAAAGGCTGTGAGCCCTGCAGGTGTTGAGCCTGGAGATGAGCAGCCCCAGAGGGGAGCTGAACAATGCTCAGCAAGAGCTAAAGGGTGGGGGGCAAGAGGGGGGCAAGGTCCAGGCTCTTCAAAGACTGAGCTCTTGTCAGTGGTGCCCAGGGACAGGACAAGGGACACAAACTGCAACTCAGGAGGTTCAACCAGGGACAACTTCTTTGCTATCCTTGAGATGCTGCCTTTGAGTCAAGCCCAGGACTGTGCTGCTTCTGTCTGTCCATCTAGAAGTGTCTGCAGCATCTCAGTGCACTTGGAGCAGCTCTGTGAGGAGCAAAGGCTGAGAGCCTGCAGGAGAGCAGCCCCAGAGGGGATCTGAGCAATGCTCAGTGAGAGCTGAAGGATGGAGGTTATGAGGATGGGACCAGGCTGGTTTTAGTGGTGCCCAGGGACAGGACAAGGAGCAAGAGGCACAAACTAGAGCCCAGGAGGATCCATATAAGCATAAGGAGAAAAATAGTGTCTGTGAGGGTGGCAGAGCCCTGGAGCAGGCTGCCCAGAGGGGTTGTGGAGTCTCCCTCTCTGGAGAGATGCCAACCCCCCCTGGCCATTGTGCTCCTGGGCAAGCTGCTGCAGGTGCCCTGCTTTTAACAGAGGGCTTGTTCTGGGTGATGCCTGAGTGTCCTTTCCAGCCCTTACCATGCTGGGATTCCATAAGGACATGGCTCCTGCAGACAGGAGGAGTTACCCACACTCTGCAATGCAATGAGGGCAGCAAATCCCTCCAGAGGATAATTTAATCTGGATTCTGTTTTCAGACCTCCTCCCTGAAAACTCAGCAGCGTGGCCTGGATTTTAATGATGCCAAAGGAGACTCTTTTTTTCTTTTCATGAGCCCAGAAAGCAAAGTAAGAACAATCTAAATATTTAAGCTGAGCCCTGCCTGGATGAAACCTTTGGGCAACTTCTGTTAGCATCTTTAATTGCCTCATGCAGAGCATTTGCTTAAGAGCTGTGCAGATCTGAAGCCTTGCATCGAGTCTGTGAATTGCAGATGAGGGTTTTCTGTTGGGGGTGGTGGAACAGCAGTGGCTGGGCTGTGTCCAGTGGATTCTCCTTGAAGGCTGCTCCAAGTTGCTAGCATTTCTAAGGTGCTGGTGGTGCTGGAGGCATGGTAAAGGCAGAGCCTGGCTCCTTTGGTGGTGCCTGGAGAAGCTGCTAGAGTCAGGTAATTAGTGATGCAAATATATTGTGGTGTAGGTGTGGAAATAAGAGCTGGATGTCCTCAGAACTTTGCTGAGACTGAGACTGGCCTCAGTTTGGGCTTTTTAAGCTTGGCTTGTGCCCTCTTCATCTCAAGTAAACAGTGAAAGGATGATTGGAAGTGGTCTCAAGGGATATTAGGAAATGGGTTTTATTTTGCTGTAAGAGTGGTCAGGGATTGGAACTACCCAGAGAGGAAGATGGTGGAGTCCCCATCCATGGAGGGGTTCAAGAAACCTGTGGTCATGGCACCTGGGAGTTGTCAAGGGCAAGGAGGCTTCAGCCTGACCCTTGAAATTGGGTTGTGTGGCTTCCTTCACCATCCACCTCCAAGCTGGGTAAAGCACAAGCTTAAGGGAAAGGCATTGAGGAGCTGGAGTGGGGACAGAGAAGGGCAATGAAGCTGGGGAAGGGTCTGGAGAGCAGGGCTGGTGAGGAGCAGCTGAGGAAGCTGGGGGTGTAGGTGGAGGAGAGACTGAGAGGAGACCTCATTGCTCTCTACAGCTGCCTGAAAGTGCACCCAAAAGCTGTGGTCAGGTTGGTGTTGGCCTCTTGTCCCAAGTGACAGGACAAAAGGAGGTGTCCCCAAGTTGCACCAAGGGAGGTTTACATTGGGTATTTGGCAGCATTTCTTGACTGCAAGAGTGGTGAGGGCTTGGAAGAGGCTGCTGAGGGAGGTGGTGGAGTCCCCATCCCTGGAGGGGTTCAGGAAACCTGTGGGCATGGTTTAGTGGCCATGGTGGTGTTGGGTTGCTGGTTGGACTGGATGCTCTTGGAGGTCTTTTCCAACTGAAACGATTCCATGAGGTCTGTCCTCAGCCTCATTCTTCTCCAGGCTGAACTCTCCCAGCTCCCTCAGCTGCTCCTCCTAAGCCACAACCATGAGTGATTCCTAAAAATTACTGTGCCTGGAAAAGATCAAAATGCACAAAGAGAAGTGCTCCCTGAAGCTTGTTTCTTTATTTAAATGGTTTCAGCTTTTAGTGAATTGTAGAACCAAGCAGGTTGGAAGAGAGCTCCAAGCTCAGCCAGCCCAACCTAGCACCCAGCCCTGCCCAACCAACCACACCATGGCACTAAGTGCCCCAGCCAGGCTTGGCTGCAACACCTCCAGCCACAGCCACTCCACCACCTCCCTGGGCAGCCCATTCCAGTGCCAATCACTCTCTCTGACAACAACTTCCTCCTCACAGCCAGCCTGGACCTGCCCTGGCACAGCTTGAGGCTGTGTCCCCTTCTTCTATTGCTGGCTGCCTGGCAGCAGAGCCCAACCCCACCTGGCTACAGCCTCCCTGCAGGCAGCTGCAGGCAGCAATGAGCTCTGCCCTGAGCCTCCTCTTCTGCAGGCTGCACCCCCCCAGCTCCCTCAGTGAAGCTCATGTGGTTGCTTTTCATGTTTTAGGTTTGTTTTTTACCTATCTGAAATGTTAACTTCAAACTAAACTGATCCTAACCTAAACTGCTGTGGGGTTTGGGAAGGGAGCAGGTGGCTGTGTGCCCCCCTCCTTGTCTCACTTGGATGCCCAGCACTCGAGTGCTTGGCAGCTCTCTGGAGATGGGGATTTGAGGAACTCTTCACAGATAAGGCACAAGATCTAAAATTACTGCTGCAATCTTCTGTCTGAAGTGGGGGGGGGGGGGGGTTGTTCATTTTGGACTGCTTTGTCTTTCCCATGCTGCTGGGTAGCTTGAAAGATAAGATTGTGTCAGAGCTGTGCCTGCAATTTAATGCTTGATGTCCTCCAATCCTTCTGTGTAATTGCTTCTGATGTGCTGGGTGGGGGTCCTGAAGCCTCAGAGGTAATTGAGCTACACCTGAAGGTTTGGAAGCTGCTTGCTTCCACCTCCCCCCTTCATGGTTTCATTCTGGTTTGCTTTGGTTTTGATGCTCCTCCTCCACTGGAGGCTTTGAACACAGAAGGAGAAGGAGGATGGCTCCTGGCAGACCCCAGCCACGGGGGGAGCACTGAAGGCAAGGGCAGGGATGGTTCTGGAGCTGAGCCCTGCCAGTGGAGTGGATTTGTGTGGGTGAGAGGCTTGCTGTGTAATCTGGGCGGGAGCTGGGGGGGGGGTTGGTGGTTCTGTTTTGTTGCCATCCCACTCCTTTCCCAAGCTTGTCATCTATTTTATACAGCCTGACATCTGGGAGAGGAGTGGGAGCATCTTGAGTAAAGCTACAGTGCAGGTCCAGGGGGATGGAGCTTGATACTTAAACTCAGCTCAAGCTGCTTGAGCCTTCCCCTGGTGCTCTGCTGTGCAGGCTGTGATTCACCCTCTTGCTGTTTGGTTAGAGCAGGTACAGCTTATCACTGCCAGGAGCTGAAACCCTGCCTAGGGAGGTCACTGAATCACAGCCACATCCAGGCTGGCAAAGCCCCTCAGGAGCACCAAGGCCAACCCAGAGCCCTACTCTACAAGAGTCACCTTAAACCACAGCCCCAAACACCACATCCAAACCACCCTGAAACACAGCCAGGCTGGGGGACTCCAGCACCTCCCTGGGCAGCTTGTTCCAGTCCCTGACCACTCTCTCCATGAGAAGCTCTTTCCCAGTGTTATAGAATCACAGAATGAAGCAGGTTGGAAGAGAGCTCCAAGCTCAGCCAGCCCAACCTAGCACCCAGCCCTGCCCAACCAACCACACCATGGCACTAAGTGCCCCAGCTCTCTTCCAACCTGCTTGAGTCTATGATTCTAGGATCTTTATAACCATTGGTGAGGTCATCTCTCAGCTCCTCTGCTCCAAGCTCCCAGCCCCAGCTCCTTCAGGCTCTCCTCCTAACAGAGCTGTTCCATTCCCTTCATCACCTTTGTAGCTCTGTGCTGGACTCTCTCCAACAGTTCTGTGTCCCTCATGACCTGGGAGGCCCAGAACTGGACACAGCACTGCAGGGCAGAGCAGAGTGACCCAAACCATCTTCTGCTTGTATAAGCGAGGGGCAAACAAGCAGGCACTTCATAGTTGGGAAAGCCCAGGAAGCCTCAGGAAATTCCTGCAGTCTTGATGTTTGTTGTTTTTTCCCCTCCCCATGCCGTGGAGGAGCACCTGGTGCTGTGCTGGTGAAAGGTGAGCAAGGTTTGCCCTTCTCCAAGCCCAGCACCGCTGCAGGCTCCCCGAGCCGGAGCTGAATGCTTCATTGTTCCCCTGTGGGCAGCCCTTCAGCTGTCCCTGCTCCCCCCCTGCACCCCCCCAGCACACTGCCTGCCTTCATGGGGAAAAGTGCTGACCCTGCAGTTCTTGCTGAAGGGGATGGATCCTGCTGCTTGCTGCTGTTCAGCAGGAGAGCTGTGCCTGAAGAATCCCCTACTCTGCACTGGTTAGACCACACCTTGAGTGCTGTGTTCAGTTCTGGGCCCCCCAGTTTAGGAGGGACATTGAGATGCTTGAGCGTGTCCAGAGAAGGGCAACGAGGCTGGGGAGAGGCCTTGAGCACAGCCCTACGAGGAGAGGCTGAGGGAGCTGGGATTGGTTAGCCTGGAGAAGAGGAGGCTCAGGGCAGACCTTATTGCTGTCTGCAACTACCTGAGGGGAGGTTGTGGCCAGGAGGAGGTTGCTCTCTTCTCTCAGGTGGCCAGCACCAGAAGGAGAGGACACAGCCTCAGGCTGTGCCAGGGGAGATTTAGGCTGGAGGTGAGGAGAAAGTTCTTCCCTGAGAGAGTCATTGGACACTGGAATGGGCTGCCCGGGGAGGTGGTGGAGTCGCCGTCCCTGGAGCTGTTCAAGGCAGGACTGGACGTGGCACTTGGTGCCATGGTCTGGCCTTGAGCTCTGTGCTAAAGGGTTGGACTTGATGAGCTGTGAGGTCTCTTCCAACCCTGATGATACTGGGATACTGTGATCCCACCTCGAGAAGTGGGGAATGGCTTGGGATGGAAGGGACCTTACAGATCATCTGCTCCAAGCTCTCCCTGCCTTGGGCAGGGACACCTCTCAACTTGAGTGGCCTCAAGTTGAGGCTGGGGAGGTTTAGATGGGACATTAGGAAAAGGTTTTTCATGGAGAGAATGGTGAGGGGCTGGAGTGAGCTGCCCAGGGAGGTGCTGGAGTCCCCCAGCCTGGCTGTGTTTCAGAGTGGTTTGGATGTGGTGCTTGGGGCTGTGGTTTAAGGTGAATGTTGTAGAGTAGGGCTCTGGGTTGGCCTTGGTGCTCCTGAGGGGCTTTGCCAACCTGCATGTGGCTGTGACTCTGTCAACTAGCCCAGGTTGCTCAGGGCCTCATCCAACCTGGCCTTAAACACCTCCAGGAAGGGGCATCCACAGCCTCCCATGGCAGCCTGCTGCAGATTGTTAAGCCTGGAGAAGACTCCAGGGAGACCTAATAGCAGCCTTCCAGCACCTGAAGGTTTGTGATAGGACAAGGGGCAATGGTTTGAAACTGGAGAAGAGAAGGTTTAGACTGGATGTGAGGAACAAGTTCAGCACTGTGATGGTGGTGGGACACTGGAACAGATTGTCCTGGGGCATAGTTGAGGTCCTGTCCCTGGAGGTACTCAAGGTGAGGCTGGACAAGGCTGTGAGCAACCTGCTCTAGTGGAGGATGTCCCTGCTGAGAGCAGGGTGGAGGTTGAACTGGCTGAGCTTTGGAGGTCCCTTCCAACCCAAACCGTTCTGTGAATCAATGAAGATCAGCCAGAAGGAGCAGTCTGCACAAGAATCTGATAGCAATGCCCTGAAGTCATCTGCTGAGCTGACTTGGGGGGGGGGGGGGAGAATTGCAGCATCCAGTTGGATGCTGCAATCCAGACTGGGATTCAGTACATTTTTAGGCAATGAATGCTTCTCCTGGCTGCCAAAACCCCATGCACTTGACACTTGCAGTCTCTGCTGTTCAGCAGCAGAGCCTTTTTTTTTGGTCCTGTAGGGTTCCTTGGGTGGCTGTCCTGGGACTGATGTATCCAAGATGCAATCAATGAGTTTTTGCCTGCCTGTAGCTTCAGTTTGGGATGTTGGAGCTGGAGCTTTGCTCATTTGTTCTTTAACGAGGGAACAGCAATGTGCCCTTGTGGCCAGGAAGGCCAATGGGGTCCTGGGGTGTGTTAGGAAGAGTGTCCTGCAGATCAAGGGAGGTTCTCCTCCCTCTCTGCTCTGCCCTGCTGAGACCTCATCTTGAATACTGTGTTCAGGTTTGGGCTCCCCAGCAGAGGAACAGGGATCTGCTGGAGAGGGTCCAGTGGAGGGCTATGAGGATGATGAGGGGACTGGAGAGAATGGCTGATGAGGAGAGGCTGAGGGCCCTGGGGCTGCTTAGTCTGCAGAAGAGAAGACTGAGAGGGGATTGGATCAATGTTCATAAGTGTGTGAAGGCTGCCAGGGCACAGGCTCTGCTCACTGCTCCCTGGGATAGGACAAGCAGCAGTGGATGGAAGCTGCAGCACAGGAGGTTGCAGCTCAACACAAGGGGCAACTTCTTGCCTGGAAGGGTCCCAGAGCCCTGGCACAGGCTGCCCAGAGAGGTTGTGGAGTCTCCTTGTGTGGAGCCTTCCCAGGCCTGTCTGGATGTGTTCCTCTGTGATCTGTGTTAGTTAGGATTGTCCTGCTGTGGCAGGGGGCTTGGACTGGATGATCTCTTTGGGTCCCTTCCAGCCCCTAACATCCTGTGACCCCGTGGAGCTGTGATCCTATGAGCCTGTGATCCTGTGGTCCTGTGAAGATGTGACCCTGTGATCCTGTGATCCTGTGGTCCTGTAAAGATGTGAACCTGTGGTCCTGTGACCCTATGATCCTATGATCCTGTGATCCCCTGACCCTGTGATCCTGTGAAGCTGTGATCCTGTGGTCCTGTAAAGATGTGAACCTGTGGTCCTGTGACCCTGTGATCCTATGACCCTGTGATCCTATGACCCTGTGATCCTATGACCCTGTGATCCTGTGACCCTGTGATCCTGTGACCCTGTGATCCTGTGATCCTGTGACCCTATGAGCCTATGACCCTGTGACCCTGTGATCCTATGATCCTGTGACCCTGTGATCCTATGAGCCTGTGATCCTGTGGCCCTGTGATCCTATGAGCCTGTGATCCTGTGGCCCTGTGATCCTGTGACCCTGTGATCCTATGACCCTGTGATCCCGTGATCCGAGGTGGTTTTTCCCCTGTGCTGCTGTGTTCTCTCCTCCCCGTGGGGCTCTCTCCTGACCTGCAGGTGCTCTCTCCTGTGTTGCAGAGATCCGAGCCCAGTTGGTGGAGCAGCTGAAATGCCTTGACCAGCAGTGTGAGCTCCGGGTCCAGCTGCTGCAGGACCTGCAGGATTTCTTCCGCAAGAAGGCAGAGATTGAGATGGATTACTCAAGGAATTTGGAGAAGTTGGCTGAGAGATTCCTGGCTAAAACTAGGAGCACCAAAGACCAGCAATTCAAGTAGAGTATTTTGCCTTTTGGTTTGGTTTGGTTTCCCCTCTCCTGTAGGTCCTCACTGGCAGTACAGGCTGGGGGATGAGGTGTTAGAGAAGCAGCCCTGTGCAAGGGGACTTGGGGATGCTGGTGGTGAGGAGCTGGATGGGAGCAGGCAGTGCCACTGCAGCCCAGAAGGCAAATCATAGCCTGGGCTGCAGCAGCAGGAGTGTGCCCAGCAGAGCCAGAGAGGGGATTCTGCCCCTTTGCTCTGCTCTGGTGAGACCTCACCTGGGGTACTGCATCCAGTTCTGGAGCCCTCACTGTAGGAAGGACATGAACCTTCTGTGATCTCTTCCAGCCTGGTTGATTCTATCACCTGATGGGGAGGGTCCAGAAGAGAGCCATGAAAATGATCAGAGGGCTGGAGCAGCTCTGCTGTGAGGACAGGCTGAGGGAGCTGAGGGTATTCAGCCTTAGGCTCTGGGGGGACCTAAGAGCAGCTTGCCAGCACCTGAAGGGGGCCAGCAGGAAGGATGGAGAGAAGCTGTTTCCAAAGGCCTCAGTGACAGGACGAGGGGCAATGGGTTCAAGCTTGAGAAGAGCAGATTTAGATTGCAAGTTAGGAACAAGTTCTTTACTGTGAAGGTGGTGGAGCACTGGAACAGACTGCCCAGGGAGGTGGTTGAGGCCCCTTCCCTGGAGATGTTCAAGATGAGGGTTGATGGGGCCCTGGGTGACCTGGGCTAGTGGGGATGGGCCTGCTGGTCTCTGCCCATGGTGGGGAGGTTGGAGTGGATGATCTCTGAGCTCCCTTCCAACCTGAGCCATTCTATGCACAAGGGTGGTGAGACTCTGGAATAGGCTGCCCAGGCAGGCTGTGGCTGCCTTCTGCCTGTGGCTGTTCAAGGCCAGGCTGGATGAAGCTTTGAGCAGCAGGGTCTAGTAAAGAGGTGTCCCTGCCCATGGTAGGGTGGAGTGGATGATCTCTGAGCTCCCTTCCAACCTGAGCCATTCCATGTATGAGGGTGGTGAGACTCTGGAATAGGCTGCCCAGGGAGGCTGTGGCTGCCTCCTGCCTGTGGCTGTTCAAGGCCAGGCTGGATGAAGCTTTGAGCAGCAGAGTCTAGTAGAGAGGTGTCCCTGCCCATGGTAGGGTGGAGTGGATGATCCCTGAGCTCCCTTCCAACCTGAGCCATTCCATGTATGAGGGAAGTGAGACCCTGGAATAGGCTGCCCAGGGAGGCTGTGGCTGCCTCCTGCCTGTGGCTGTTCAAGGCCAGGCTGGATGAAGCTTTGAGCAGCAGAGTCTAGTAGAGAGGTGTCCCTGCCCATGGTAGGGTGGAGTGGATGATCCCTGAGCTCCCTTCCAACCTGAGCCATTCCATGTATGAGGGTGGTGAGACCCTGGAATAGGCTGCCCAGGGAGGCTGTGGCTGCCTCCTCCCTGGGGGAGTTCAAGACTAAGTTGAACGAGACCTTAAGCAACCAACTCTAGTTGCAAGGTTTCCCTGCCCATGAAGCTCTAACCTCTTTGGGAAGCCCCTAGAAGACCATTTGATCCAAGGCCAGCCATCAGCTCTGTCCTCCTGAGGAGCCTGGCATTCCGTGGCTGGGAGATGTGCAGCAGTGGGTGGCTGGGCTGTAATTGCCTGGCCCTGACCCTATAAATGCAGAGTAATAGCAGGTTCCTCCCAGAAGGTGCTAATTATGTCAGAAGGTACCATATCATTCAGGGAGTGCTTACCATGTCACTTGCCTTTTTTAGATCTCCTAACACACTGTCAAGGAGGAAATCTGTCAGGCACTCACCCTGTAATTTGCATCTGCTTCCATACTCAAGAGCTATTATGGCATTGCCAAGTTGCTCCCAATGTGTTCATTTAAGGGAATGCTGTCAAGGGCAAGGAGGCTTCAGCTTGACCCTTGAAATTGGATTGTGTGGCTTCCTCCATCATCCATCCCCATGCTGGGTAAAGCACAAGCTTAGAGGAATCAGTATAGGTTGGGGACTGAGCTGTTGGAAGGCAGAGAAGGGGAAAAGGATTTGAGGGTCCTGGTGAATGGGAGGGTGAGCATGAGCCAGCAATGTGCTCTGGTGGCCAGCAGGGCAAATGCCATTCTAGGGTGGATTAGAAGGGCTGTGGTTAGTAGGTCAAGAGAGGTTCTCCTGCCTCTATACTCTGCTCTGGTGAGGCTGCATCTGGAGTACTGTGTCCAGTTCTGGGCTACTCAGTTCAGGAAGGACTTAGAACTGCTTAAGAGAGTCCAGAGCCACAATGGGAATGGAACAGCTCTGTTAGGAGGAGAGCCTGAGGGAGCTGGGGCTGGGAGCTTGGAGGAGATGATCTGTGTTAGATAGTGTTGTCCTGCTCTGGCAGGGGGGGTGGACTGGATGATCTCCTTGGGTCCCTTCCAGCCCCTAACATCCTGTGAGACTGAGAGGTGACCTCATCAGTGTTTATAAAGATCACAGAATCATAGAATGAAGCAGGTTGGAAGAGAGCTCCAAGCTCAGCCAGCCCAACCTAGCACCCAGCCCTGCCCAACCAACCAGACCATGGCACTAAGTGCCCCAGCCAGGCTGCTTTTGAAGATGTGCAGGTGAGTGGCAGAGCTGGAGCCTGTGGGCATGGTTTAGTGGCCATGGTGGTGTTGGGTTGCTGGTTGGACTAGATGCTCTTGGAGGTCTTTTCCAACTGAAACAATTCTGTGATTCTATAAAAAAGAAATAAAAGAGACAAAAATAAAGAGTAGAATCATAGAATCAGTCAGGCTTGGAAGGGCCCACAAGGATCATCTAGTTCCAACCCCATGCCATGGGCAGGGGCACCCTACCCTAGAGCAGGCTGGCCAGAGAATAAAATGAAAAGAAAGAGGGGAAAAAAAAAGTGAAAAGAAAGAGAGGGGGGAAAGAGGGGAAAAAAAGAGGAAAAAAGAAAAGAAAGAGAAAAGAAGGAAAAAAAAGGAAAAAGGAAAAAGAGAAAAAAGGAGGGGGAAAAGGAAAGAAAAAAGGAGGGGGAAAAGGAAAGAAAAAAAGGAGGAAAAGGAAAGAAAAAAGGAGAAAAATGAAAGAAAAAAAGGAGGAAAAGGAAAGAAAAAAGGAGAAAAATGAAAGAAAAAAAGGAGGAAAAGGAAAGAGAAAAGGAGGAAAAGGAAAGAAAAAAGGAGAAAAAGGAAAGAAAAATGGAAAACAAAAAATAAAGGAAGAGTTGAGAAAAGAGAAAAAGTGAAAGAAAGAAAAAATAAAAGTAGAAAAGGAAAAAGAATTGAAAAAAGAGTGAAAGAAAAATCCAAGAAAGATAAAAAAATAAAAGAGTAAAAAAAGGAAAAGGAAAGAGCTGGAAAAAGAGAAAAAGAAAAGAAAAATAATAGAAGTAAGAAAGAAAAAAAAAGAGATGGAATAAAGAAGAGAAAAAGACTTAAAGAGAAAAAGTAAAAGAGTTTTAAAAAGGAAAAAGTAAGAATTGGGAAAAAAAGAGAAAAATAAAAGAAAGAGAAAAAATAAGAGCAAAATAAATTAGAAGGAGTTGGAAAAAGAAGAAGAAGAGAAAAAGAGAAAAATAAAGTAAAAAAAGTATAAAAAGGAAAAGGGTTGGAAAAAAGAAGAAAAAAAGAAAAATAAAAGAAAGATAAAATAAGAGTTAAAAACAAGGAAAAAAGAGATGGAAAAAAGAAGAGAAAAATAAAAGAAAGAGTAAAAAAAAGAGTTATTGAAAAAGAATTGGGGGGGGGGGAAAGAAGAGGAAAAGAAAAAAGTAAAAGAAAAAGAGAAAAATAAAAGAAAAAGAAAAAATAAGACCTAAAAATTTAAAAAGAAAGAGTTAGAAAAAGAAGAGAAAAAGAGAAAAATAAAGGGAAAAAGAGTTGGGAAAAAGGGAGCAGAACAAAGAGTTGAGGAAAAAAAGAAGAGAAAACAAAAATAAAAGAAAGGTAAAATAGAAGAGTTAAAAGGAAAAAGAAAGAGTTGGAAAAGAAGGGAAAAGGAGGAAAAAAAAAGAGATTAAAGAGTAAAAAAAAAAAAAGGGAAAAAGAGATTAAAAAAGAGAAAAAGAGAAAAATAAAAGAGATTAAAGAGTAAAGAAAAAGAAAAAGAGATGAAAAAAACAGAAAAAGAGAAAAATAAAAGAAAAAGAGGGGGGAAAAAAAAGAGTGGGAAAAAGAAAAAGCAGAGAAAGAGAGCAAAAGAAAGAGGAAAAATAAAAGAAAGGGGGAAAAACTGAAGGAAAAGGAAAAAAAGAGCCCAAGTGCTATTTTGAGGCCATCTTTTAAACCAAGCTGATTGCTGTGGAAGTAGGATCCTGAGTAGCAGTTGTCAGCTGGAGAGCTGAAGGTGCAGGATGGCCCAGCAGGACCTTCAGATGGCTTTCTGGCAGCCTTTGCCTGGAAGCAGGAGCTGCAGGCTAAGTCTGGCAGGCTGCAGGCTGAGCACTTGTAAACAACAGATGTTCCTCACTGGGATCTCTTGGAAGAGCAGGGCAGGGAGCAGTGGGGATGTCCTGAGCTGGCAGCAAGAAAAGGAGAAGCAAAGTGGGCAGCTTGCAGAGGGTTCAGCTTTAGTCTTCTTGAAATCCAAGTCATCTCTTTAAAAGGAAGGAGGAGTCAGGCTGGGAGGAGAGCTGTGGAAGAGAGCTTTTGGGTCATGTGGACTTTGGCTGGCTGTTGTTTTCTTGTCAAGGGTTCTGGAGGCCTGGAGCAGGATGGAGAGAGGTTGTGGAGTGTCCTTCTCTGGAGAGGTTCCAACCTTACCCCCGTGGCCATTGTGATCCTGGGCAAGCTGCTGCCTGGAACAGGATGGAGAGAGGTTGTGGAGTGTCCTTCTCTGGAGAGGTTCCAACCTTACCCCCGTGGCCATTGTGATCCTGGGCAAGCTGCTGCCTGGAACAGGATGGAGAGAGGTTGTGGAGTGTCCTGCTCTGGAGAGGTTCCAACCTTACCCCTATGGTCATTGTGATCCTGGGCAAGCTGCTGCCTGGTTCCAACCTTACCCCTATGGTCATTGTGATCCTGGGCAAGCTGCTGCCTGGAGCAGGGTGGAGAGAGGTTGTGGAGTGTCCTCTGGAGAGGTTCCAACCTTACCCCTATGGTCATTGTGATCCTGGGCAAGCTGCTGCCTGGTTCCAACCTTACCCCTATGGTCATTGTGATCCTGGGCAAGCTGCTGCCTGGTTCCAACCTTACCCCTATGGTCATTGTGATCCTGGGCAAGCTGCTGCCTGGAGCAGGATGGAGAGAGGTTGTGGAGTGTTCTTCTCTGGAGAGGTTCCAACCTTACCCCTATGGTCATTGTGATCCTGGGCAAGCTGCTGCCTGGAGCAGGGTGGAGAGAGGTTGTGGAGTGTCCTTCTCTGGAGAGATTCCAATCCTACCCCCATGGCCATTGAGATCCTGAGCAAGCTGCTGTGGGTTCTCTGCTTTAGTATAGGGCTTGGACTGGGTCACCCCCAGAGGTTCCTTCTAGCCCTCACCATGATGACGTTCATAGAATCATAGTCAGGGTTGGAAGAGGCCACAAGGATCAGGCAGTTCCAACCCCCCTGCCATGGGCAGGGATACCCTACCCTAGAGCAGGCTGCACACAGCCTCATCCAGCACTACAGGCTGGGGACAGAGGGGCTGAGAGCAGGCAGGCAGAGAGGGAGCTGGGGGTGCTGGCAGAGAGGAGCTGCAGAGGAGGCAGCAGTGCCCAGGTGGGCAGCAGAGCCAATGGCATCCTGGGCTGGCTCAGGAGCAGTGTGGGCAGCAGGACAAGGGAGGTTCTTGTGCCCCTGTGCTCAGCACTGCTCAGGCCACCCCTGGAGTGCTGTGTCCAGTTCTGGGCTCCTCCATTGCAGAGAGATGTTGAGGTGCTGGAAGGTGTTTGGAGAAGGGCAGCAAGGCTGGGGAGGGGCCTGGAGCACAGCCCTGTGAGGAGAGGCTGAGGGAGCTGGGGGGGTGCAGCCTGCAGCAGAGGAGGCTCAGGGCAGAGCTCATTGCTGCCTGCAGCTGCCTGCAGGGAGGCTGTAGCCAGGTGGGGTTGGGCTCTGCTGCCAGGCAGCCAGGGCCAGAAGAAGGGGACACAGCCTCAAGCTGTGCCAGGGCAGGTCTAGGCTGGATGTTGTTAGGAAGTTGTTGTCAGAGAGAGTGATTGGCATTGGAATGGGCTGCCCAGGGAGGTGGTGGAGTGGCTGTGGCTGGAGGTGTTGCAGCCAAGCCTGGCTGGGGCACTTAGTGCCATGGTGTGGTTGGTTGGGCAGGGCTGGGTGCTAGGTTGGGCTGGCTGAGCTTGGAGCTCTCTTCCAGCTTGCCTGATTCTGTGGTTCCATGGAAACCCACTCTTCCTATTCCTGGGTGTGAGGGGCTGGTTTTGGTAGTTTTGAATCTAGTAGAGGTTGAAGGTCTTGTTTTCAAGACTGCTTCTGATTGGGGTTACCTTGCCAATGTCCAACCAAGTGTTGTTTGCCTCTGTGTCTGTCTCCTGCTTGCCTTAAAGCAGATCACCCTTGGAGTGTCTGTGAGCTCCTCATATGAATGAGGAATTTAATTAAGCCATTGCAGAGAGCTGGGACTCAATCTTCCCTTCTGATCTTTTTGAGAGCAACTGGAGGCTTTGAAGTGCAAGTTGCACAGGACCCAATCAAGATAACACCCAAGAAACCACAGAAGCTTCATACTTTGTGGTTCCTGAAAAATCTCTGCACAACTTCCTCTTCCTGCTCCCAGCCCCCGCCCTGTGATTGCTGTGATCTGGTGTAATTCAGCCTGACCTAAATCATAGCATCACAGAATAGAAACATGGAATCAGGCAAGGTTGGAAGGGACCACAAGGATCAACCAGTTCCAACCCTCCTGCCATGCCCAGGGACACCTCACCCTAGGTCAGGCTGGCCAGAGCCCCATCCAGCCTGGCCTTAAACACCTCCAGGGATGAGGGTTCCAAAACCTCCCTGGGCAACCCATTCCAGGCTCTCACCACCCTCATGGTGAAGAACTTCTTCCTCACACCCAGTCTGAATCTACCAATCTGCTCCACTCGCCCAGATCTGATCAGCTTTCCTTTTGAAGGATCAGTAGTGACTCCTGACATCCTGCAGCATCCTTGCTCTCAGTCACACCCCCCTGAGCTCCTCAGGGCTTCTTTTTCTCCCCTCTTTCATCCCTTCCATGAAAAGCTGGAAGCAGAATCCCTTCAGCAGCTCCTCTGAGAGTTGCAGTGGTTAATGGCAGTCACAATTTGCTTCTCTGCCATCTGCTTGTGGGTTGGGATAGGAGAGGGACTGTTGTAAACAGTTGGGTAACTTCTGCTCCATGGTGTCAAAACTGTTGCCATCTTCCCCCCCAGAATAGGCTGGGATTTTTGGAGGTGCTTTCACAGTTAATGTGTGTGGAGCTTTAGAGGCTACTTGGAAGGTTTGAAGCAAGCAGCTACCTCTTTCCTTGCTGTGTTGCCTCTGCCTGAAGGCTGCATTTTGGCAGCACAGTGTAGTTGTCACTAGTGAATAATGGAGAGGTTTTGTCTTGCTTCCTCTAAGAACCTTGCTGGGAGAGGAGGCTGTGGCCAGGTGGGGTTGGGCTCTGCTGCCAGGCAAGCAGCAGCAGAACAAGGGGACAGAGTCTCAAGCTGTGCCAGGGCAGGTCTAGGCTGGATATGAGGAGGAAGTTGTTGTCAGAGAGAGTGATTGGCACTGGAATGGGCTGCCCAGGGAGGTGGTGGAGTGGCTGTGGCTGGAGGTGTTGCAGCCAAGCCTGGCTGGGGCACTTAGTGCCATGGTGTGGTTGGTTGGGCAGGGCTGGGTGCTAGGTTGGGCTGGCTGAGCTTGGAGCTCTCTTCCAGCCTGCTTCATTCTATGATTCTATGAAAACCTGAACCTGTACAAAAGCACAACCCCAGAGTGGTGGAAGTTAGAAGGAATCTCTGGAGAGATTGCCCAGGATCACAATGGCTGAGGGAGGTTGGGATCTCTGCACACAAGGAGACTCCACAACCTCTCTGGGCAGCCTGCTGCAGGGCTCCAGCACCCTCACTCCAAAGAAGTTTCTCTTTCTGTTCGAATGGTACCTCCTGGGTTGCAGTTTGTGCACATTGCCCCTTGTCCTGGGCACCACTAACAAGAGCCTGGCCCCATCCTCTTGCCCCCTACCCTTTAACATTCATGGAATCACTGAATCACAGCACCATGCAGGTTGGCAAAGCCCCTCAGGGGCACCAAGGCCAACCTAGAGCCCTACTAGAATCATAGAATCATAGAATCAACCAGGTTGGAAGAGACCTCCAAGATCATCCAGTCCAACCTAGCACCCAGCCCTAACCAATCAGCCAGACCATGGCACTAAGTGCCTCATCCAGTCTTTTCTTGAAGACCCCCAGGGATGGTGCCTCCACCACCTCCCTGGGCAGCCCATTCCAATGGGAAATCACTCTCTCTGTGAAGAACTTCTTCCTAATATCCAGCCTATACCTACCCCTACAACATTCACCTGAAACCATCTCCCTAAGCACCCCATCCAAACCACCCTGAAACACATCCAGGGTGGGTGACTCTACCACCTCCCTGGGCTGCTCTTCTCCAGGCTCAACAGCCCCAGGGCTCTCAGCCTTTCCTCATAAGACCATTTTAACAAGGCACTGAAGGAGTTAATGGAACCAACAGATACCAAGAAATGGGGGGAAAAAAAAAGGCATTCAAAGGCCAAATCTTGCTGAGGGCAGAGCTGTGGCTGCAGGAGGTTGGGCTCAGGGTGGGGCAGTGCCAGCACTCAGCCCAAGGTGACAATCCTGGCTAGCAGATTGGAAGCATGTGGGGGTTGTGCTGCTTTTTCTCCTGCAGGATGGGTGCCCTTTCATGTCTAACCACACCGAGGGTGTCAACAACCCATCTGGCGCCATTAGACACCAGCAGTTTTACTCACCATGCCTTTCATGGGCTCCTGGTATTCAGGCTATGTGCTGCCTGAGAATAGCTCTGGGTGCTGTGGCAGGGGCAGGCTGGACAGCTGGGAGGTGAGCAGTTAACTGTTGCATCTCTGCTGCTTCCCAGCTGGGCCCTTCACTTTGCTTTGGAGAGCAAAGCACTCAGGCTGTGCTGCTCTTGGGCTGCTTGCAGGGGTCCTTCTCTACAGCCTTTGCTTCTTCTTGGGCCCTTGGTTTCTTGCTTGTATTTTTGGCTATAGTTGCCTTGTTAGACCCTTGGTCCCTTGCATGTATCCTCATCTATAGTTGTAGCCCATTGGTCCTTGTTGGACTCTTGGTCCCTTGCATATGTCCTTATCTATAGTTGCAGCCCATGGTCCTTGTTGGACCCTTGGTCCCTTGCATATGTCCTTATCTATAGTTGCAGCCCATGGTCCTTGTAGACCCTTGGTCCCTTGCATATGTCCTTATCTATAGTTGTAGCCCATGGTCCTTGTTGGACTCTTGGTCCCTTGCATATGTCCTCATCTATAGTTGCAGCCCTTGGTCCTTGTTGGACCCTTGGTCCCTTCCATATGTCCTTGTCTGTAGTTGTAGCCCTTGGTCCTTGTTGGACCCTTGGTCCCTTCCATATGTTCTTGTCTGTAGTTGCAGCCCATAGTCCTTGTTGGACTCTTGGTCCCTTGCATATGTCCTCATCTGTAGTTGCAACCCTTGGTCCTTGTTGGACCTGTGGTCCCTTGCATGTGTCCTTGTCTATAGTTGCAGCCCTTGGTCCTTGTTAGACCTGTGGTCCCTTGCAGATGTTCATGTCTGTAGTTGCAACTCTTGGTTCTTGTTGGACCCTTGCTCCCTTGCACATGTCCTTGTCTCATAGCTGCAGCCCTTGGTTCTTATTAAACCTGTGGTGCCATGGTCCTTGTTGGACCAGAACCTGTCACTGAATCGTAGAACCAAGCAGGTTGGAAGAGAGCTCCAAGCTCAGCCAGCCCAACCTAGCACCCAGCCCTGCCCAACCAACCACACCATGGCACTAAGTGCCCCAGCCAGCCTTGGCTGCAACACCTGCAGGCATGGTAACTCCACCACCTCCCTGGGCAGCCCATTCCAGTGCCAATCACTCTCTCTGACAACAACTTCCTCCTCACATCCAGCCTAGACCTGCCCTGGCACAGCTTCAGGCTGTGTCCCCTTGTTCTGATACTGGGTGCTTGGCAGCAGAGCCCAACCCCACCTGGCTACAGCCTCCCTGCAGGCAGCTGCAGACAGCAATGAGCTCTGCCCTGAGCCTCCTCTGCTGCAGGCTGCACCCCCCCAGCTCCCTCAGCCTCTCCTCACAGGGCTGTGCTCCAGGCCCCTCCCCAGCCTTGCTGCCCTTCTCCAAACACCTTCCAGCACCTCAACAGCTCTCTGCAGTGAAGGAGCCCAGACCTGGACACAGCACTCCAGATGTGGCCTGAGCAGTGCTGAGCATAGGGGCACAGGAACCTCCCTTGTCCTGCTGCCCACACTGCTCCTGAGCCAGCCCAGGATGCCATTGGCTCTGCTGCCCACCTGGGCACTGCTGCCTCCTCTGCAGCTCCTCTCTGCCAGCACCCCCAGCTCCCTCTCTGCCTGGCTGCTCTCAGCCCCTCAGTCCCCAGCCTGTAGTGCTGCTTGGGGTTGTTGTGGCCAAAGTGCAGAACCCTGCACTTGGCCTTGTTCAGTCTCATCCCCTTGGCCTCTGCCCACCCATGCAGCCTGCCCAGGTCCCTCTGTAGGGCTCTGCTACCCTTACCTCCACCTATGCCCTCCCAAGGGCTGGTTGCCTGGTTAGAACCTGGAGGTTCCCAACTCTATTAGCCAGGACTCAAAGTTACTAATTAGCTCTCTGGCAAATTGACAAACCAAACAGTGTGCTGCAAGCACTGATTGCAGCTGGGGGGGGCGGGGGGTAGTGGGGGTGGAAGGGGAGGGGGTGAGCCTTTGATTTCTGCAGCTTCACATCTGGCAGCTCCAACCTTGTGCAGTTCTGCATTTTGATCGTTCCAGCTGGGTTTGCACATCAGCAGGATCTGCAGCACAGGACACTGAAGTACAAAGAGAACTGTTCCCTAGATGAAATCAAGTCTGGGCCTCCTCACATTGTCCTTTTTTCCCCTTTTTTCTTCCTTATAATTTAAAAGAAAAAGAAACCTTTCCCCCCCTCACCCCCCCCCATGTTATTTTTTCTTTTCCTGTTGTTTTCCTTTCTGATGTTTTTCTGCTTTTATCCTTTTGCCTCTTTCCCTTTGCTTCCCCCCCACTTCCCTTTGCTTCCCCCCCTTCCTTCTGCTTTCTCCCACTTTCTCTCTGCCTTTTCCCCCCCTCTTTCCCTCTGCTTTTCCCTCTGCTTCCCCCCCCTCTTGCCCTCTGCTTCCCCCTCCTCTTGCCCTCTGCTTCCCCCCTCTTTCCCTCTGCTTCCCCCCCCTCTTTCCCTCTGCTTCCCCCCTCTCTTTCCCTCTGCTTCCCCCCTCTCTTTCCCTCTGCTTCCCCCCTCTCTTTCCCTCTGCTTCCCCCCTCTCTTTCCCTCTGCTTCCCCCCTCTCTTTCCCTCTGCTTCCCCCCCTCTTTCCCTCTGCTTCCCCCCCTCTTTCCCTCTGCTTCCCCCCTCTCTTTCCCTCTGCTTCCCCCCCTCTTTCCCTCTGCTTGCCCCCTCTCTTTCCCTCTGCTTCCCCCCTCTCTTTCCCTCTGTTTCCCCCCTCTCTTTCCCTCTGCTTTTCCCTCCCTCTTTCCCTCTGCTTTTTCTCCCTCTTTCCCTCTGCTTTTTCCTCCTCCTCTTTCACTCTGCCCTTTTTTTGCCCCCTCTTTCCCTCTGCTTTTCCACCCCTATTTCCCTCTGCTTTTCCACCCCTATTTTCCTCTGCTTTCCCCCCTCTTTCCCTCTGCTTTTTCTCCCTCTTCCCCTCTGCTTTATCCCCCCCCTCTTCCCCTCTGCTTTTTTTTGCCTCCTTTCACTCCCAACCCCAGGAGAACCCAAAGCCCAGAATCCTTTCTGTACTCCCTTCCACTCCACACACACACACACACAGCTCCAAACCTTACAGCATCCATGCCAAGCTGGGCTCATTTCCTGAGCTTTTCAGTTCTGGAAGCAAAAGCAACAAGCCCCCAAGATCAGAAACTCTTCTCTCTCTGAAATTAACCATCTTGCACACCAGATCCATCTCTTGCTGTCATGAGAAGCCCAATGCAAGTCTGCCATGGCTTCATATTCACAATGCCAGGCATTTCTTGCAGGACAAATCCTTTTGCAGTGCAGAACATCCCCTTTGCAATGGCAGTGAAGCCACCTTTCATTGGAGAGGAGAGAAACCCCATACAGCCTCACCCAATAACCAGGCAGAGCTTTGGCTTTCCACCACAGAGCTGGCTTGCACTGGGCTAAATTAATGTTATCGTGCAGTAAACAAGTGATAAGGAGGTGTAGGGAGGAGTAAATGATGTAGTCAAGGCTGCACCTGGACCTGCTGGTTCCCAGCAGTGCTGCAGGGCTGCTGAGGAGGGGACCCTGCAGAAACATTGTGAGCATCCACAGCTTTCATGTGCTGTGAAGGGGAAGCCTTGAGAGCTGACTTGTTCCTTCCAGCAGATGAGATGTTGACCCACATCAGCTGAGGCTTCCTCTCATCTCTCCTCCCTCCTTTTGTGTTGATCCTCTGAGGAGAGACTGAGGGAGTTGGGGCTGTGCAGTCTGGAGAGGAGAAGGCTCCCAGGTGACCTTCTTGTGGCCTTTCAGTGTCTGAAGGGGGCTATAAGAAAGCTGGGGAGGGACTTCTGAGGCTGTCAGGGAGTGATAGGGTTGGGGGAAAGGGACAAAGCTGGGAATGGGGAGATTCAGACTGGATGTTAGGGAGAAGTTCTTCAGCATGAGGGTGGTGAGAGCCTGGCAGGGGTTGCTCAGGGAGGTGCTGGAAGCACATTCTTTGCTGCTGTGCTCCACAACCTCCCTGGGCAGCCTCTGTCAGTGTCTCACCACCTTCACTGCAAATAACATCTCAACTTCTTCCTAACATCCACTTTCAGTCTCCCCTCTGCCACTTCAAATTCTTTATTCCTCCTCCTCCTCCTGCAGCCCACTTAAGATCCTGCAAGGCCACTCCAAGGTTTCTTCCAAGCCTTCTCTTCTCCAGGCTGCACAGCCCCAACTCTCTCAGCCTATCTTCACAGCAGAGCTGCTGCAGCCCTTTCAGCATCTTCATGGCCTCCTCTAGACTGGCTCCATCACTTCCATGTCCTTTTGTTGGGCTGAGGGAGTTCAAGTTGTTCAGCCTGGAGGAGAGAGCTTCAGCAAGACCTTAGCACAGCCTTCCAGGACCTGAAGGGACTTTTGAAAAGAGTTTGTAGTGACAGGACAAGGAGCAATGACTTAGAGCTGGAAGGAAGAGAGGAGATTGAGACTGGAGATTAGGAAGAAATTCTTTACAGTGAGGGTGGTGAGACCCTGGCACAGGATGAGGGTGGTGAGACACTGGCACAGGTTGAGGATGGTGAGACACTGGCACAGGTTGAGGGTGGTGAGACTCTGGCACAGGATGAGGGTGATGAGACACTGGCACAGGTTGAAGGTGGTGAGACTCTGGCACAGGTTGAGGGTGATGAGACTCTGGCACAGGTTGAGGGTGGTGAGACACTGGCACAGGTTGAGGATGGTGAGACTCTGGCACAGGTTGAGGGTGGTGAGACTCTGGCACAGGTTGAGGATGGTGAGACTCTGGCACAGGTTGAGGATGGTGAGACTCTGGCACAGGATGAGGGTGATGAGACACTGGCACAGGTAGAGGGTGGTGGGACACTGGCACAGGTTGAGGATGGTGAGACACTGGCACAGGTTGAGTGTGGTGAGACCCTGGCACAGGATGAGGGTGATGAGACCCTGGCACAGGTTGAGGGTGGTGAGACCCTGGCAAAGGATGAGGGTGATGAGACACTGGCACAAGTTGCCCAGGGAGGTGTTCAGGACCAGGTTGGCTGAGGCCTTGAGCAACCTGGGCTGGTGGGAGGTGTCCCTACCTATGGCAGGAGGTTGGAACTGGCTGAGCTTTGAGCTCCCTTCCAACCCAAACCGTTCTCTGCTTCTCCATCTCTCCAAACGGAATCTTTTTGGTGCGCTCAGGTAAAATCCTCTTCAACTCCTGTCTCTCTTTTGTGCCTTTTACAGGAAGGACCAGAATGTGCTGTCTCCTGTCAACTGCTGGAACCTCCTGCTGAACCAGGTGAAGCGGGAGAGCAGGGATCACACCACCCTCAGTGACATCTATCTCAACAACATCATCCCTCGCTTTGTGCAGGTCAGCGAAGACTCGGGGCGCCTCTTCAAGAAGGTAACTGAGTGCTACAAAAGATCTGCTCTTGGCTTGGCTCTTCTGAAATGCTCTTTTAGTTCAGAGGGGTGGGGGCCAGGTGGCTGGGGCCAACCTCTTTTTGCTGGTCACAGAATGCCAGGGGTTGGAACTTCCCAGGTTGCTCATGGTCTCATCCAGCCTGGTCCTGAACATCTCCAGGGAGGTTGGGGAGCACAGAAGCACCCAATGTGATCAAAGATCACATTGGGTGCTTCTGTGCTCCCCAACCTCCCTGGGCAACCTGTGCCAGTCTCTCAGCACCCTCAACCTGTGCCAGTCTCTCAGCACCCTCAACCTGTGCCAGTCTCTCACCACCCTCACTGCAAACAACTTCTTCCTAACATCCACTTTCAATCTCCCCTCTGCCACTTCAAACCCATTCCTCCTCCTCCTGTCATCACAAGCCCTTGTCAATAGTCCCTCCCCAGCCCTCTTGTAGCCCCCTTCAGATCCTGGAAGGCCACTCCAAGGTCTCCTCCAAGCCTTCTCTTCTCCAGACTGCAGAGCCCCAGCTCTTGTAGCCTGCCCTGACAGGTCCTTTCCAACCTCTGAAGCTCTGTGATTCATCTGGGCAAGCAGGATGCATTCTGCCTTCTGCAGCAGGTGTTTGTGTGAGTTGCAAACTGGTTTCCTGTAGCAGATTGAAAATAAGTGCAAGGGTCCTGTTGTGGTCTTGGTCCTCTGCCTGTTCCTCGAGGCTTTATGGGGTAGGAATGGAGGATGAGGAAGCTATTCAAGGGGTAGACTCTGTTGTCATAGTTTGTGTCAGGCTGGAAGGACCCTCAAAGGTCATCTTGTCCAACCCCCCCCTGCAGTCAGCAGGACACCACCAACTCGAGCAGGCTGCCCAGGGCCATGGCAAGTCTGATCTTGAATGTCTTCAGGGATGAGACCTCAGCCACATCCCTGGGCAACCTATTCCAGTATTTCACCACCCCTCACTGTGCAGAACTTCTGCCTGATGCCCAACCTAAACTTCCTCTGCTCCAGTTCCAAACCATTGCTCATCTTCCTATCCCCACAGGCCCTTCTAACCAATCCCTCCCCAACCTTCCTGTAACCCCCTTCACAGTATCACAGTATCATCAGGGTTGGAAGAGACCTCACAGATCATCAAGTCCAACCCTTTACCACAGAGCTCAAGGCCAGACCATGGCACCAAGTGCCACGTCCAGTCCTGCCTTGAACAGCTCCAGGGAGGCCTTGAGCACAGCCCTACGAGGAGAGGCTGAGGGAGCTGGGATTGGTTAGCCTGGAGAAGAGGAGGCTCAGGGCAGACCTTATTGCTGTCTACAACTACCTGAGGGGAGGTTGTGGCCAGGAGGAGGTTGCTCTCTTCTCTCAGGTGGCCAGCACCAGAACGAGAGGACACAGCCTCAGGCTGTGCCAGGGGAGATTTAGGCTGGAGGTGAGGAGAAAGTTCTTCCCTGAGAGAGTCATTGGACACTGGAATGGGCTGCCCAGGGAGGTGGTGTGCAGCTCTAAGGCCTCCCTGCAGCCTTCTCTTCTCCAGACTGAACACCCCCAACTCTTCAGCTTGTCTTCATGCTGCAGCCCTCTGGCCTTTGTGGCATCCTCTGCCCCTTCTCCACCGGGTCCATGTGTCTCTTGTGCTGGGATCCCCTGAGCTGAATGCAGTCCTGCAGGTGAGGTCTCACCAGCTCAGAGGAGGGGGGGGTCAGAGTCACCTTTTTATCCATCTGCCTCCTCCCTGAGCCATTGCCCAAGCAGGGCAGGAACCTTCTCCTCTCCAAGTAACATCACACTGAGGCCTTTTTGACCTTTTAAAACTTTCTGGTAATGACATTATGGTTGATGAGATTCTTACACAGGATTATTGCCTGGCACTCACTCCTCAATTCCTCTAATCCTTCCAAAGGAGAAGTAATCTCCCCACTGAATTGCAACAAGGGCTCTGTTTGAGGAAGGTGGCTGAGAAAAATGCCTTGCAAAGAAGGGCATGGGAAAGGATATTGCCCCAGCTTGGCTGGAAGTGAGCATCTGAATTGTCAGTCCCTTCTGTCAGCAAGGTTTTACCCTGCTCTCTTGGATTTGCTGCACTTTGGCCACAGCAACCCCATGCAGAGCTACAGGCTGGGGTCAGAGTGGCTGAGAGCAGCCAGACAGAGAGGGATCTGGGGGTGCTGATTGATACCTGCCTGAACATGAGCCAGCAGTGTGCCCAGGTGGCCAAGAGAGCCAGTGGCATCCTGGCCTGCATCAGGAATGGTGTGGCCAGCAGGAGCAGGGAGGTCATTCTGCCCCTGTACTCTGCACTGGTTAGACCACACCTTGAGTGCTGTGTTCAGTTCTGGGCCCCCCAGTTTAGGAGGGACATTGAGATGCTTGAGCGTGTCCAGAGAAGGGCAACGAGGCTGGGGAGAGGCCTTGAGCACAGCCCTACGAGGAGAGGCTGAGGGAGCTGGGATTGGTTAGCCTGGAGAAGAGGAGGCTCAGGGGTGACCTTATTGCTGTCTACAACTACCTGAGGGGAGGTTGTGGCCAGGGGGAGGTTGCTCTCTTCTCTCAGGTGGCCAGCACCAGAACAAGAGGACACAGCCTCAGGCTGCACCAGGGGAGATTTAGGCTGGAGGTGAGGAGAAAGTTCTTCCCTGAGAGAGTCATTGGACACTGGAATGGGCTGCCCGGGGAGGTGGTGGAGTCGCCGTCCCTGGAGCTGTTCAAGGCAGGACTGGACGTGGCACTTGGTGCCATGGTCTGGCCTTGAGCTCTGTGCTAAAGGGTTGGACTTGATGATCTGTGAGGTCTCTTCCAACCTTGGTGATGCTGTGATGCTGTGACACTGTGATTTTTGGGGGGCAGTAGGGATTTGAATAGAACCAAACAACCAACCCAGCACCAACACAAGTTCCCCTCTGGCGCCTTCCTCGCAGACCAAAGGCAAACTGCTGTTCATTTGGGCAAACAAAAGACATTTGTTCCTGGCTGAGGCTTTGCCAGGCAAACCAAATGGGCTGGAGGCCAAAAAACAACCCAGGTTTTCAGACACTGCTCCACTTGTCCTGGGGTGGTTAAAAACAAACTCTGCATCCTGTCTTATCTGCAGTGTCACGTTAGGACGAGAGGAAATGGCCTTGAGTTGCACCAGGGGAGGTTTAGGTTGGACATGAGAAGAAACTTTTTGGCTGAAAGAGTTCTCAAAGGCTGGAGTAGGGTCCCCAGGGAGCTGCTTGAATCCCCAGCCCTGGAGATCTCCCCTCTGCCACTTCAAACCCATTGCTCCTCATCCTCTCATTACAAGCCCTTGTCAATAGTCCCTCCACAGCCCTCCTAGAGGCCACTTCAGATCCTGCAAGGCCACTCCAAGGTCTCCTCCAAGCCTTCTCTTCTCCAGGCTGCACAGCCCCAACTCTCTCAGCCTGGCCTCAGAGCAGAGCTGCTGCAGCCCTCTCAGCATCTTCATGGCCTCCTCTGGACTGGCTCAAACACTTCCATGTCCTTCTTGTGTTGGGCTAAGGGAGTTCAGACTGTTCATCTTGGAGAAGAAAAGGCTCCAGGGAGACCTTAGCACAGCCTTCCAGGACCTGAAGGGACTTTTGAAAGAATTTGTAGTTACAGGATGAGGAGTAATGACTTAGAGCTGGAAGGAAGAGAGGAGTTTGAGACTGGAGATCAGTAAGAAATTCTTTTCAGTGAGGGTGATGAGACTCTGGCACAAGATGAGGGTGGTGAGACACTGGCACAGGTTGAGGGTGGTGAGACTCTGGCACAGGATGAGGGTGGTGAGACTCTGGCACAGGTTGAGGGTGGTGAGACTCTGGCACAGGCTGAGGGTGGTGAGACACTGGCACAGGTTGAGGGTGGTGAGACAGTGGCACAGGTTGAGGGTGGTGAGACAGTGGCACAGGTTGAGGGTGGTGAGACAGTGGCACAGGTTGAGGGTGGTGAGACAGTGGCACAGGATGAGGGTGGTGAGACACTGGTACAGGTTGCCCAGGGAGGTTGTGGAGGTGTGCAGAAGCTGCAGGGATGTAGTGATGAGGGCCATGGTTTAGCTCTAGCCTTGGCAGAGTTAGGGCAGAGTTGGACTCTATGAGCTTCGAGGCCTTTGCCAACCAGGATGATTCTATGATAGGTGAATAAAACAGCAGCTAATAAATAGATTTGGCTGGGCTTGGCTGTGCTGCTGGTGCTGCTTTCTCACTGGGCTCTGACCTTCTGAGCTGGGAGAAGCAGCTTCAATGGGTACAAAAGCTACCAAAGGACCCAGATGTGGTCTGTGCTTGAAATGTTGCCAAGCAGCTTCGTGTTCCATGGATTTGAAGCCCTCTTCTCTGTTCATCACCCCCTAGGTGGGTGCCAGCACCTCAGTGTCCTTCTTGAAGTGAGGGGCCCAAAACTGCAGCCAGGACTGGAGCTGATCTGACACATGCAGCAGAGCCAAGCTGAGATCTCACACAGGGGCACTTTGATTGAGAAGGATCTCCAAGGTCATCCACTCCAACCAGCAGCCCAACACCACCATGGCCACTGAACCATGTCCCCAGGTGCAATGGCTGCACCTTTCTGGAACCCCTCCAGGGTTGGGGACTCCACCACCTCCCTGGGCAGCCTCTGCCAATCCCTGACCACTCTTGCAGAAGGGAAATTCTTCCTAAGGAACAACAGGCAGAAAGGTTCCACCTCAGCATGAGGATGAAGAAGTGGTAGTGGCAGAGCCCTGCAGCAGGCTGCCCAGAGAGGCTGTGGAGTCTCCTTCTCTGCAGAGCTTCCAAACCCCTCTGGCCATTGTGATCCTGTGCAGGCTGCTGTGGGTGCCCTGCTTTAGCAGGGAGGTTGCTCTCCAGAGATCCCTTCCAACCCCCTCTGTGCTGGGACTCTGGGATTTCAGGTTCAGCCTTGAGCTGCTTGGCCCAGCTGTACAAAAGGGCTCAGCAGTGTTGCTGGTCAAGCTTGAATGGAGCTGCCTTGAGCTCAGTGACCTTCTGCAGTTGCAGTGCTGCTGCTTGCACTGCACTCAGGTTTCCAGAGGGTTTGCATCTGTGGTGTCCCCAGAAGCCTGCCCTGGTCTGTGGCTCTGTCTCCTGCAGTTGTATTGTTCATGACTTAGGCTGAAGAGGTCCTCTCCAGGGCTGTGTTACGACGTGGAGGGTCTTAGATGTGTGAGTGTTAGGTGGAAGCTTGCCAGCCACTTCAAAGGTAGCTGTGCTGATAAGAGAAGCTCTGCTTGCTGCCAAAGCCTGCCCTGAAGTGGTGCTGGATGTACAGAGTGTGTCAGCCTCACTTGGGTTTGTTGACTTCCCTGCTTTGCTGTCCCTGCAGAACCTTTGTGTGTCTGAGCACTCAGCTGCTCGCACCAAGTGTGGCTTTGTGGCATGTTGGGAACTTGCAGCCTGAGGTGGAAGTTCAGCTGCTCTCTGAACACTCTTTCTCTGCCCTTCTGCTTCATTCTCAGGGAACATTTTTACAGTCACAGCCTGATTTGGAAGGGACCTTTAAAGCTCATCCAGTCCAACCCTCCTGCAATCAGCAGGGACATCCCCAGCTAGAGCAGCTTGCTCAGAGCCCCAAACAACCTGACCTGGGATGGTTTCAGGCATGGGGCAGCTCCCACCTCTCTGGGCAGCCTGGGCCAGGCTCTCACCACCCTCAGTGTCAAATATTGCTCCTTTCTCTCCAGTCTGAATGTCTCTCTTTGAGTTCAAACCACTTCCCCTTGTCCTGTCAGCACAGGCTCTGCTCAAAACTCTCTCCCCAGCTTTCTGCTCAGCAAATTGAAGCACTGGAAGGCCACCAGAAGGTCTCCCTGAAGTCTTCTCTCCTCCAGGCTGAACAACCCCAACTCTCAGCCTGTCCTAACAGCAGAGAGGCTCCAGCCCTTCTCTGGATCTGCTCCAGCAATTAAAGAGGTCCATAAGGGGCTCAATGCTTGCAGGTGAACCCTGTTGGTGCTGCTGAGGATGTGGCATTTGGCCACACAGAATGGTTTAGGTTGGAAGGGAGCTCAAAGCTCAGCCAATTCCAACCTCTTGCCATAGGCAGGGACACCTCCCACTAGAACAGGCTGCTCAAGGCCTCATCCAACTTGGTCCTGAACACCTCCAGGGAGGTTGGGGAGCACAGAAGCACCCAATGTGATCTTTGATCTTTGATCACGTTGGGTGCTTCTGAGCTCCACAACCTCCCTGGGCAACCTGTGCCAGTCTCTCCCCACCCTCACTGCAAACAACTTCTTCCTAACATCCACTTTCAATCTCCCCTCTGCCACTTCAAACCCATTCCTCCTCCTCCTCTCCTTACAAGCCCTTGTCAACAGTCCCTCCCCAGCCCTCCTCTAGCCCCCTTCAGATCCTGCAAGGCCACTCCAAGGTCTCCTCCAAGTCTTCTCTTCTCTGGGTGGCCTCAGGAACTTTGTTAGTGCAGCTCTGTGCTACTGCAGAAGAAAAGAGAGATGCAAAAATCCTCTCTCTCTGGGGTAGAACTGCTGGAATCATCCTAAGAAGAGATTGCTACACCTTGGGTGGGAGGGAGTTGCTTTGTTTTATTTGCCCAATGTTAATGATTTAGCTCCTGGCTTCTGTGCAGGGTTGGAGTTTACAGCCTGTGTGCCACCCAGGGTTGGTATTCTGCTCACCTCTCCCTCTCCTGCAGGATTGTCCTGCTTTGATGTCAGTGCCTGTTCTCTGCAGGCAGCTTTTCATCCTTCCTTCTGCCTTGATGGAGAGCACTCCTTTGATTTCCTCCTCCTTATCCTCCTTCAGCAGAGCCCTTCTATTTAGATATTTATATCTTCAAAATATTCTTCTCCCATTTGAGCCCAAATCCATTTGGATTTCTTTTGACAAGGGCTTGTAGTGACAGGATAAGAGGCAGTGGCTTTGAGCTGCAAGAGGAGAGATTGAGACTGGAGATGAGGAAGAAATTCTTCCCAGTGAGGGTAGGGAGACACTGGAACAGGTTGCCCAGGGAGGTTGTGGCTGTTCCCTCCTTGGAGGTAGAATCATAGACTCTCAGGGGCTGGAAGTGACCTGGAAAGCTCATCCAGTCCACCCCCCCACCCTGTCAGAGCAGGATCTCCTATACCAGATGACACAGGAGATGTTCAAAGCCAGGTTGGATGAGACTTAAAGCAACCTGGGCTGGTGGGAGGTGTTGCTGGGGGCCCATGGTTGGAAATGGGTGACCTCTGGAGATCCCAGCTCAAAAAGGACCTCAGGGAACTGCTTGAGAGAGGCCAGCACAGAGCCACCAAGATGCTGAGGGCAGTAGAACACCTCCCTGTGAGGCCAGGCTGAGGGAGCTGGGGCTGCCCTAAACAGAAGAGCCTGAGGGCTGCCCTCATCTGCCCTCGTTGCTGGTGACAAAGATGTGCAGGGCAGCGCTGGGAGGATGCAGCCAGGCTCTGCTCATGGATGTCCAAGGACAGGACGAGGGCCAGTGGGTGCCATCTGCAGCAGAGGAGGCTCCAAGAGAACAGAGGGGAAAACTCTTTCACTCTGAGAGTGTTGGAGCCCTGCAGCAGGCTGCCCAGAGAGGTTGTGGAGCCTCCTTCTCTGCAGAGATGCCAAGCCCCACCAGGGCATCGTGACCCTGCTTCGGGTGCCCCTGCTGGAGAAGGAGGGTTGGACTGGATGGATCTTTAAGGTCTCTTCCAACTCAAACCATTCCACAATTGCCTTTTTCTCCCTTCTCCCTGGGTCCCCCAGTCAGGCTCTTGTTTTCCTGTGAGCCTTGATGTCTCTGCATGATAAACCCTTCCTGTTTCCTGCATGCTGCTCAAATTTTCTTGCCTACAGACCTGTCTTTCTAGTGAGGATCCCTTGGTATTACTTATCCATGGATGGCCTTTTGAGGAGCCAGGCTCTTTAGGCTGCTATCTTTAATCACTCTGTCCTCTCTCAGATTTCCCCAGAAGCAGGACTGGCATCAGCCTTGTTCAAATAGAAGCAAGAGGAAAAAGAATCCCTTCCTCCCCTCCCCCCTTTCATTTTTTTCATGGGCTATGGGAGCTTTACTGCCTTTGAAGAGTTTCTGAACCAACTGATTTAGTCTATTTGGGTTTTTTTTTTTGCCTGTGCATCACAAAATCGTGGAGGAATTGGCCAATTGTTAATCCTCAGAGTGGCAGATTTGATTCTCTTCATGCATAAATTCTGTGTGCTCCAAGGTGCCTCGGGATATGCTGTGGCTGTTGGTGTGGCTGTGGCTTTCTAGAGCTGTGACTCTTCAACACAGCCAGGGCCCTTCTCAGCACCTCCCCCTCTGCTCCCTCTGCCTTTGATGAGCCTTGGTCCTGCTGTGTTTTCCAGCACACAGCTCTGCCCTGCTTCTAACCTGAGGCTCCTTGCAGCAGTGCTCACTGGGAGGCTCACAGGAGATGCTCAGAGCAGTATCCCTGCCCTGCTTTCTGCTTCAGCTGGGTAGCTTTGTCCTCCTGGCACAGAGCAGAGGGGACAGGGAGGGGTGGGTGCTCGTCCTAGTAATCCTCTGGCATCCTTTTAACACTTTTGATGTTTATGGGGAGAAGAAAAACCTCCAAAGGAATAAAGGAAACAAAGACTGAGGATTTGCAGTTTGCCTTCTGCTGGTGGAAGGCTCCCAGTTTATCCACCAGCAACGCTGCACTGTGTTTGATGTGAAGTGAAACATCCACAATGGGTTGGCTGAAAGCCTTGCAGTAATCAAGGAGGGGGGAACAGGGAATTCTCTGAAGGGGTCTGTGCTTAAGCTGACCTACTTTACAGCTGCAGTGGCTCTCCTCTCTCCTTGCTGCCTCAGTACCAACCAAGCTGTAGCTACACCAGGCAGGGAAAAGCCACACAAGTGAAGGAGGTGCAGTGGCCAAAATGCTGGGGGGGGGGAGGTTGGTAAAAAAAATGCTGCTCCAAAAGTGTGAACACCTAAAGAGGTCAGGAAGGAAAAGTGTCTCTGAGGTGCAGAGCTGCTTTGTGCTTTCTGCATCCCTGCTCTCGCTCTTGCATCCTTCCCCACTGCTCCTTCCTCTTCTTCAGTGCCTTAGCACAGAGTAGTGGTGAATTCCTGCTCTCACTCTTGCATCCTTCCCCACTGCTCCTTCCTCTTCCTCAGTGCCTTAGCAAAGAGTAGTGAATTCCTGCTCTCACTCTTGCATCCTTCCCCACTGCATCTTCCTCTTCCTCAGTGCCTTAGCAAAGAGTAGTGAATTCCTGCTCTCACTCTTGCATCCTTCCCCACTGCATCTTCCTCTTCCTCAGTGCCTTAGCAAAGGGTAGTGAATTCCTGCTCTCACTCTTGCATCCCTCTCCACTGCTCCTTCCTCTTTCTCAGTGCCTTAGAACAGGGTAGTGGTGAATTCCTGCTCTCATTCTTACATCCTCCCCACTGCACCTTCCTCTTCCTCAGTGCCTTAGCAAAGAGTAGTGGATTCCTGCTCTCACTCTTGCATCCTTCCCCACTGCTCCTTCCTCTTCCTCAGTGCCTTAGCACAGGGTAGTGGTGAATTCCTCTTGTTTTCCCAAAAGTTAAAGGTCTCAGAGCCCTGCTGTGAATCACAGAATGTCAGGAGTTGGAAGTGACCTCCAGACATCATCCAGTCCAACTCCCTGCCAGAGCAGGATTACCCAGAGCAAGCCTACAGGAAGACAGGGACATGCCCAGGGACACCCTACCCTAGAGCAGGCTGCACACAGCCTCAGCCAGCCTGGCCTCAAACACCTCCAGGGATGAGGCTTCCATCTCCATCTTTCCTCCATCCCCCCCACTCCTGACACTCCCTCACAGCCTAAAAAGTCCCTCCACAGCTTTTCTGTAGCCCCCTTCAGATTCTAGCAGGCCACAAGAAGGTTACCTGGGAGCCTCCTCTGCTGCAGCCTGCACAGCCCCAACTCTTTCAGGCTGTGCTCACAGCAGAGCTGCTGCAGCCTCTGAGCATCCTCCTGGCCCTGCTCTGGACACTCTCCAGCATCTCCACAGCCCTCTTGTCCCAGGGGCTCCAGAGCTGGATGCAGGACTCCAGGTGGGGTCTCAGCAGGGCAGAGCAGAGGGGGAGAATCCCCTCCCTGGCCCTGCTGGCCACACTTCTGCTGCAGCCCAGGCTCTGCTTGGCTTTCTGGGCTGCAAGTGCACACTGCTGGCTCCTGCTGAGCTTCTCCAGCAGCACCCCCAAGTCCCTCTCCTCAGGGCTGCTCTCCATGTGGGCATGGTGGCATTGGGTTGGTGGTTGAACTGGCTGATCTTGGAGGTCTTTTCCACCCAAAACCATTCTATGATTCTATAACAAGAAAGCAAAGCTGGCAGAAGTGTGTGGGGGTCGTGGAGGAGCAGCCCTCAGCTCAGAGTGGGTAGCAGTGGTGTGGCACAGGCTGATGTGGCAGTGGTGTGGCACAGGCTGATGTGGATAGCAGTGGTGTGGCACAGGCTGATGTGGGTGCAGTGGTATGGTACAGGCTGATGTGGGTGCAGTGGTATGGCACAGGCTGATGTGGCAGTGGTGTGGCACAGGCTGATGTGGGTGCAGTGGTATGGTACAGGCTGATGTGGGTGCAGTGGTATGACACAGGCTGATGTGGCAGTGGTGTGGCACAGGCTGATGTGGGTGCAGTGGTATGGCACAGGCTGATGTGGGTGCAGTGGTATGGCACAGGCTGATGTGGGTGCAGTGGTATGACACAGGCTGATGTGGGTGCAGTGGTGTGGCACAGGCTGATGTGGCTGGCAGTGGTGTGGCACGGGCTGATGTGGGTGCAGTGGTATGGCACAGGCTGATGTGGCTTTGGTATGGCACAGGCTGATGTGGCAGTGGCTGCTCAGAGCACAGCCTCTGCTGTAAGAGAGGAGAATTCCTGCTCAGTGACATAGTGGTGAGACAAATCAGTGGTGAAGTGGGGGGAGGAAAGGAGATAATAGAACTGTGCTGCACATGGGCCTGGCTGCTGCATAATGGAGCATTAAGCTGGAAAGTGGTGAGCTATCACCCAAACTATGTCTGTGTCTTGGAGCACACACTTTGTTTTCTGCTCTGTTCTTTGCATTCTGGAGAGTTTGAAGCTTTGGGGTTACAAGTTTTAGAGTTGGAAGCTTTAGAAGATGTCTTTAGAGAGTTCCTGTTCTGTACAACCACCTGCCAATGGCCAAGCACTTCTGTGGGTAGAGGAGGGGGAGAAAGTTGGATCCAACTTGCAGAGGCTTCAGGCAGGTCATGTCTGGGTGTCACTGGGAGCACCTCCATGTGCACTGTGGGGTACATCCAGACCAAGTGGGGTTGGCTGGGCAGATTTGGCATCTGGAGGGCAGGCTTAGACTGGATATTAGGAAGAAATCCTTGACAGTGAGGATAGTGAAACCCTTGGAGCAGCTTGCCCAGGAAGGCTGTGGATGCCTCTTCCCTGGGGCTGTTGGAAGCCAGGTTGGATGAGAGCTTGGGCAACCTGTCCTAGTGGAGTTTTGTTTTCCACTTGGGTGCATGTAGTGATTCTGTTGTGAGAGACATAGAGAAATGCTCCTGGTAGAGTGCCTGGCAGAATCAGCAAATTTACTTCCAGTTCAGCCTTGCCTGACATCATTTTAGGCAACCTAATAGATGAAGTCCCTTTTCTCCTGCCAGGATCTGAAGGGGGCTCCAAAAAAGCTGGGGAGGGACTTTTGAGGCTGTGAGGGAGTGGCAGGAGTGGGGGGAATGGAGCAAAGGTGGAGGTGGGGAGAGTGAGGCTGGAGGTGAGGAGGAAGTTGTTGAGCAGGAGAGTGGTGAGAGGCTGGAATGGGTTGCCCAGGGAGGTGGTTGAGGCCCCATGGCTGGAGGTGTTTGAGGCCAGGCTGGCTGAGGCTGTGTGCAGCCTGCTCTAGGGTAGGGTGTCCCTGGGCATGGCAGGGGGGGTTGGAACTGGCTGCTCCTTGTGCTCCCTTCCAACCCTGCCTGCTGAGTGTTACCCAGCAGGGCTTCCTTGCTGGTGCTGAGCTTATACCAAAAGCCATCTCCTGGGCTTCACACTCTGCTTCTTTGGAAGCCCCTACCACCTCCCTAGCAGACTTGGAGCTGCCCTACCACCGAGGCTTGAAATCCAGAGGCATAAAACCTTGACAGCATTCCTTTAACTCTCATATTTATTATCCTCTTCCCCCCCAGCCCCTAAAACATGTTGAAGCTGAAGTGGTTAATGTTTGCTGGAATGCAGAACAGCCGAGCAAGAGCTGCAGTAGATCCCAAAAACCATCTTGATTAAATTAGAGGGGAGGTGGAGGGTTGCAGGGCTGGAACAAAGAGACTGTTGAGAAGCTGGCACTAGCCTGCTGGGAATTTATGTTCCAGCAAGGGATGGCAGCAACCTACAGCTCTGCACATGGTGCAGATATCCACCCTGTAAGGAACAAAGGGGTTTGTGTGCCTGCCTGTGTGGCTGCATGGGCACACAGTGCACGTGGAGGGCAGCTCCTTGGGTGCTTCTCTGGGCTGAAGGCTTGAGAAAAGCAGCTTGGAGAAGGCAGTTTGGCTTTGCCAGTACCTGAAAGGGCTAGAAGAAGGTTGGGGACACACACACACACACACACACATGCTGTTTCCCAAGAGCTTCCTCTGCCAAATGCTCCTTCGCTTCTGTGTTTCATCACCAGAGCTACAAATAGAAGCACCACAGCAAGATGGGAAATGAGAGAACCACAGAATGGTTGGAAGGGACCTCTGAAGATCATCCAGCCCAACCCTTCTGCCACAGCAGGGTCACCTAGGGCAGGTCACACAGGCATGCATCCAGATGGATCTTCAGTCAGGGTTGGAAGGGAGCACAAGGAGCAGCCAGTTCCAACCCCCTGCCATGCCCAGGGACACCTCACACTGGAACAGGCTGCACACAGCCTCAGCCAGCCTGGCCTCAAACACCTCCAGCCATGGGGCCTCAACCACCTCCCTGAGCAACCCATTCCAGCCTCTCACCACTCTCAGCATGGAATGATTTAGGCTGGAAGGGACCTCAAAGCTCATTCACTTCTAACCCTCTGCCATAGGCAGGGACACCTCCCACCAGCCCAGGTTGCTTGAGGCCTCATCCAGCCTGATCCTGAACATCTCCAGGGAGGTTGTGGAGCACAGAAGCACCCAATGTGATCTTTGATCACATTGGGTGCTTCTGTGCTCCACAACCTCCCTGGGCAACCTGTGCCAGTGTCTTCACCACCCTCAACCTGTGCCAGTGTCTTCACCGCCCTCAACCTGTGCCAGTCTCTCACCACCCTCCCTGCAAACAACTTCTTCCTATCATCCACTTTCAGTCTCCCCTCTGCCACTTTAAACCCTTCCCTGAAGACATTCAAGGTCAGGCTTGATGGGGCTCTGGGCAGCCTGATGTAATTGGGTCTGTCCCTGCTGTCTGCAGAGGGATTGGACTGGATGAGCTTTGAAGGTCCCTTCCAACCCAGCCCAATCTATGTTGGTAAGAGCAGTGAGGTTGCAAAGAGACTCTGCTGGGCAGCAGTTAGTGTTGGCACTCTGCTGAAGTGATCTCCTTGATCTCTTGGGTGCTGGGGGGGTGCTTCTCTTGCTGTGCAGAGCCAGGACCCCTGTGTTTATGACCCATCAGCACATCCCTTTGCTTTGAGCATCCTTCCCTCTCCCCCACTGTGCCCAGGCTCCAGCCTTTGCTGGGCTCCTGTGCTGTGCACCGCTCCAGGAGCAGCAATGATGCACATCAAAGCAGATCATCTCCCAGATCAAAAGGACAAATGTTGAGCCCTGAGGGGACAAAGGTTTGTGGGGACACCTCCTCCCCACGTGCCCCCAGTTTATTATTGGAGCTAAGGAGATAAATTTCTGGTGCACAAGGCCAGGCTGTGGAGGGATCTCCAGGCAGGCTTTGGTTACAGGTACAGCCAGGGATAAAATCTATCAGCTTTAGTTTTGGCTTTTATTTGTTGTCTTTTCCTGGAAGGTTGTTTACAGAATGAATCATTCTAAACTCTGTCAAGCCTTTGGAAAAGAAAAGGAAAGCAAACCAAAGCTGAACCACACTGCAGAATTCAAAGCTGAAGTAGGAATTGATGCCTGGGATGATGTTTGCTACTGCAGACATTCTGGGGTTGTTTTCTGCTTGGTGTGAATTTGGTTCCTAAGCCCATGCCATGTTCTAGCAGGATCTTGAACTGCCTCTGTGGGAGTGGTTAAGGCCAGAAGCTTTTCCTCTGGAGGCACTTTGAACTCCACAGGACCTCAGGAAAGTGCTGCACCAGCTCCACAGCACTTCAGCAACAGCTTCTTTTGAGAGTGTCCAAGGAATTTTCTCTTCATTTCTCCCAAGCTAACAGCTTCCTCCAATCCAGGCTGGGTGCAGAGTAGCTCATGAGAAAGAGATTTGGGGGTGCTGATTGAGGAGAAGCTCCCCATGCAGCCCAGCAGGCAGCTGTGTGCTGGGCTGCAGCCAGAGGAGTGTGGGCAGCAGGGCAAGAGAGGGGATTGTGCCCCCTGGCTCTGCTCTGCTGAGACCTCACCTCCAATCCTGCCTGCAGCTCTGGTGTCCCCAGCATGAGAGGGACACAGAGCTGTGGAGTGAGTGCAGAGAGGCCACAAAGATGCTCCAAGGGCTGGAGCAGCTCTGCTGTGAGGACAGGCTGAGGCGTGTGCAGCCTGCAGAGAAGGCTCCAGAGGGACTTCAGAGCTGCCTGCCAGTGCCTGAAGGGATCCTGCTGGAATGCTGCAGAGAGACTTTTCCTGAGGGTGTCTAGAGACAGAACCAGGGGGAATGGTTTGGAGCTGAAGCAGAGCAGGGTTAGACTGGAGCTGGGGAAGAGGTTCTCCAGCAGGAGGGTGGTGAGAGACTGGAACAGGCTGCCCAGGGAAGTTGTGGCTGTCTCCTCTCTGGGGGTGTTCAAGACCAGGTTGGATGAGACCTTGAGCAGCTGAGGAAGAGGTTCTTCAGCAGGAGGGTGGTGAGAGACTGGAACAGGCTGCCCAGGGAGGTTGTGGCTGTCTCCTCCCTGGGGGTGTTCAAGACCAGGTTGGATGAGACCTTGAGCAGCTGAGTCTGGCTGAGAGGTGTCCCTGCCCACAGTGGGGAGCTTGGAGCAGAGGATCCCTGAAGTCCCTCCCAACCTAAATGATTCTGTGGTTTTCCTTTATCAGCCTCAGCTTTTTTCTCCCAACCTTTCTGTTATTTCCCCCATTCCTCCTGGAGGAATCAGTCCAAGGAGCAGCACGAAATGAGCAGTGTTGATTGCACAGCTCTTGTTTTCCTGACACCTGTGATCTCTCTTACCTTCATCTTAATGGAAGGCTTTTTTCCAGTCCAGCAATCTGGCACTTTTTCTTTCTTGAGAGCTCATTTGAAAGCACAAAGAGTTTTGTGTTGTGACAATTTGGCACTTGCCCTCCTTCCTTTTCTTCTTCAACCTGAATCTGCATTAAAATATTCATTTTAATCTCTCCTGCATAATTGATGCTTCAGCAGTTTGTGCAGTGAATGAGCAATTTTATGCAAGAAAATCACCAAATGGGCTGAAAAGAGCTGCCTGAGAGGCAGATGATTGGTCCAGTCCAAGCAGTTTAAGCAGCACAGTGAAGCATGCTGCTGGAATGCTCCTTCTGAGGGAGAAGTTCAGTGCTCAGGGCATGTAGAGCCAGACCCAGGCAGTCACTTCCATTAATCATCACTGGGGAAGGAAGAGGCAGTCAGGAAGTCTTTGCTCACCTCCTATCACTGCAGCTGCTTCAGCTTTTCGGCTGGGGTGGGGGGGAAATAAACAAAGTAGATCTGCCCAGGGAGGTTGTGGATGCTCCCTCCTTGGAGGTCCTTAGGGCCAGGTTGGATGAAGCCTTGAGAATCATAGAAGCAAGCAGGTTGGAAGAGAGCTCCAAGCTCAGCCAGCCCAACCTAGCACCCAGCCCTGCCCAACCAACCAGACCATGGCACTAAGTGCCCCAGCCAGGCTTGGCTGCAACACCTCCAGCCACAGCCACTCCACCACCTCCCTGGGCAGCCCATTCCAGTGCCAATCACTCTCTCTGACAACAACTTCCTAACAACATCCAGCCTGAACCTGCCCTGGCACAACTTGAGACTGTGTCCCCTTCTTCTGTTGCTGCCTGGCTGACATCAGAGCCCAACCCCACCTGGCTACAGCCTCCCTGCAGGCAGCTGCAGGCAGCAATGAGCTCTGCCCTGAGCCTCCTCTGCTGCAGGCTGCACCCCCCCAGCTCCCTCAGCCTCTCCTCACAGGGCTGTGCTCCAGGCCCCTCCCCAGCCTTGCTGCCCTTCTCCAAACACCTTCCAGCACCTCAACATCTCTCTCATCTCTCTGTTCCTGAGCCTGTCCCCAGTAGGTGCTGGACCCTCCTGATACGCCGAGCAGGAAGGCTCCAGCAGGTAGATACTGCCTTAGTAGGGAGCGAAGGAGCAATGTGTAGAAATGAGTCAAGTTCCTCTTGTTCCATGCAGCAGCAGCAGCAGATGAATTTGCACTTGCTAATTAGTGGGGAAAGGCAGGCAAAACCTGGTCACCAGCTGATGAGTGTTTAAAGCTGCCTGGGTTTTGGTGGCTGGAAGTGTTAGTGCAGAGGCGAAGTGTCTGCTCCCTTCCTTGGCTTCTCCAGTTACTCATCTGAGTGTCTGCTCCTAATGACAGCTCAGATGGGGTTTGCTGTGCTTTGGCTTTTCCTTGGGGGTGCCATGAAGATGCTCAGAGGGATGCAGCAGCTCTGCTTTGAGGACAGGGTGCAAGAGTTTGGGCTCTTCAGTTTGGAGAAGAGAAGGCCCCGAGGGTCTGGGCTGATGCAGACCTCAACAGGAGCCTGCAGTGTGAGTGCAGCCCAGACACAACCCTGTGCTGGGCTGCAGCTAGAGCAGTGTGGGCACAGGGCAAGGGAGGGGATTCTGCCCCTTGGCTCTGCTCTCCTCAGACCCCACCTGGAGCCCTGTGTGCAGTTCTGGAGCCCCCAGCACAAGCAGGACATGGAAGTGTAGGAGCCAGTGCAGAGGAGGCCACCAAGATGCTGAGAGGGCTGCAGCAGCTCTGCTCTGAGCACAGGCTGAGAGAGTTGGGGCTGTGCAGCCTGGAGAAGAGAAGGCTTGGAGGAGACCTTGGAGTGGCCTTGCAGGATTTGAAGTGGCCTCTAGGAGGGCTGGGGAGGGACTATTGACAAGGTCCTGTAATGGCAGGAGGAGGAGGAATGGGTTTGAAGTGTGAGAGGGGAGATTGAAAGTGGATGTTAGGAAGAAGTTGTTTGCAGTGAGGGTGGTGAGACACTGGCACAGGTTGCCCAGGGAGGCTGTGGAGCACAGAAGCATCCAATGTGATCAAAGATCAAAGATCATATTGGGTGCTTCTGTGCTCCACGACCTCCCTGGAGGTGTTCAGGACCAGGCTGGATGAGACCTTGAGCAACCTGGGAGGTGTCTCTGCCTATGGCAGGAGGTTGGAACTGGCTGAGCTTTGAGCTCTCTTCCAACCTAAACCATTCTGTGACTCTGATCTGTTTGGAACACCTGACTCTTGGCTACAGGGTGGCTCAGGTGAAGGCTCCTTTTGGCAGCCACTTGTGTCCCTCTGCACTTCTTTTAGTTTCATTTTGCTGTTTTAGAGGAGGAAACACATTTCTGAGTCACACAACCTTGGCTCTTGCTGGGCTGCTGACTAATGCAAGTGGCCTCCAGGGGATGGTGCAGGCATGGGTCAGTTGTGTTGCAGTCCTTGTAGATGGATTCAAAGCCAACTGATTTGTTTTGTCTGTGGAGGTGAATCCCATCTGGATTACAAATGGGAATGGGAATCTGCTTGTTGAAAGCCCCCAAGAAGAGTGGTTTTATATCAGTGTCTGTAAATACTGAGGAGTAGGGGGCAAGAACCAGAGAATCACAGAATGTCAGGGGCTGGAAGAGACCTCAAAAGCTCATCCAGTCCAACCCCCCTGCCAGAGCAGGATCAGCTAGAGCAGGTCACACACACCCTCAAAAGAAGGGGCTCTTTTCAGTGGTATCCTGTGATAGGACAAGAGGAAATGGACACAAACTGGAAGCTAGAAAGTTCCACCTCAGTGTGAGGAGATACTTCTTAGCTGTGAGGGTGCTGAGCAGGCTGCCCAGAGAGGTTGTGGAGTCTCCATCTCTGGAGATGTTGAGGATGAGGCTCTGGATGAGGATAGATGATGAGCTGGATGAGCACCACATCCAAACCATCCTGAAACACATCCAGGCTGAGTGACTCCACCACCTCCCTGGGCAGCTCATTCCACTCCCTGACCACTCTCCATGAGAAGGCTTTTCCTAGTGCCCAATCTAAACCTCCCCAGCCTCAGCTTGAGGCCATTCCCCCTCCTTCTGCCTCCAGTTCCTTCCTGAGGAGGAAGTTGTTGAGCAGGAGAGTGGTGAGAGGCTGGAAGGGGTTGCCCAGGGAGGGGGTTGAGGCCCCATGGCTGGAGGTGTTTGAGGCCAGGCTGGCTGAGGCTGTGTGCAGCCTGCTCTAGGGTAGGGTGTCCCTGGGCATGGCAGGGGGGTTGGAACTGGCTGCTCCTTGTGCTCCCTTCCAACCCTGACTGAAGATCCATCTGGATGCATGCCTGTGTGACCTGCCCTAGGTGACCCTGCTGTGGCAGAAGGGTTGGGCTGGATGATGTTCAGAGGTCCCTTCCAACCATTCTGTGGTTCTCTCATTTCCCATCTTGCTGTGGTGCTTCTATTTGTAGCTCTGGTGATGAAACACAGAAGTGAAGGAGCATTTGGCAGAGGAAGCTGGAGGGTGGAGCAGGCTGTGGTGGTATTTGTGGAAGAAGATTGACTTTGGGTAAATCTGATGGAGACTGAAAGGAGGACTTAGGTTAAAGCACAGATTAGGGTTTTCTTTCAAGTCTGAGTGGCTTTATCATACCAAACTAAAAGGCTAAAAGCATTGACATTAACACTGGGCTCAAAAAGAGGCTGCAGGCTCTGGGTAACCTTTCTAACAGTCAGCACAGGCTCTGGTGGGATCAAAGCACCTCCTGCAGTACCAGCAGGCAAGAGGACCTGCTGCTGAGCACATCTCCCTGCTCCTCCAGCCTTCTCTGTGACAGACACTGCTGCTTCTGCAAGCCATTTCCACCCTGGCATCCAAGAGTGGCTGCTGCCCACCTGAAGCTAGGAAATGGATTTAATAATCTGTGCACACCTCCCTGGAGGTGTTCAGGGCCAGGTTGGATGAGTCCTTGAGCAGCCTGTTCTAGTGGGAGGTGTCCCTGCCTATGGCAGGGGGTTGGAACTGGCTGAGCGTTGAGCTCCCTTCCAGCCTAACCCATTCTGTCTAACCTGCATCATCTCTCTGTGATTTTAAGTCCAGCTGCAACACCAAGCTCTAACATCTTGCCAGACCTCATCTGAGCAGCCTCATTTCTTCAAGAGTCCTTCTGATGGGGTGGCAGTGGCAATGACTGGGGGATGCAATGGATATCCTCAGGGAGCGAGGAGAGGAGGGGCAGGCACTACCAAAGGGTTGCAAGTCAGATGCAACACCCAAGGAAGGAGCTGCAGAGAGAAGGAGAGAGATGGGAGTGTGGAGGTGGTGGCTGCCTGGCATCTCAACCTGAGTCTGGCTTTGTCAAGGAGGTGCCATCAGCAGAACTGTAGCCTGCTTTGTGATCTCTTCCCTAAGGGAGGATGATTCCTGTTGGCTTTCTCCCCCTGCATTTCTTCAGCATCCACACCAAGCTGTCCTGCAGCCATACTCTCGTGTGGTCCTGCAAATCACTGTGTTTCCAGGCTTGGAATGTTGAAAACTCTTCCTTCTCTGGAAGTTTCCCTGGCTCCACACCTTCTAACCTTCCAGTTGATTAAGGATGTTTGTGGAGTTTGGCCCCGAGTGGCCCTGGCTGGGGGTTCCTGGCATTGCCAGCGTTACTGGTGGTGCTTAACTGAGCCTGAACTCGTGGTGGATGTGGAGCACACTGCCTTCTTCCTCTGCCTTCTTGTCATCTTCCTCAATTAACTTTCATTTCTCTCTTCTGTTGCAGAGCAAGGAAGTTGGGCTGCAGCTCCAGGAAGACTTGATGAAGGTCCTGAATGAACTCTACACGGTAAATCAAACTGACTCCTTGGCATCTTTTCAGGCAGGAGGAAGAAGTGGTTGAGTCCTCCCAGCCTGCTGCTCCAGCAGAGACTAAGCACCAAGACTGAGATGAATGTCTCCAGGCTTTGCAGTAGGAGGCAGCACCATAAAGCTCCTTTCTTTCACTCTATCCTGAGGTTGTTTCATAGAATGAAGCAGGTTGGAAGAGAGCTCCAAGCTCAGCCAGCCCAACCTAGCACCCAGCCCTGCCCAACCAACCACACCATGGCACTAAGTGCCCCAGCCAGGCTTGGCTGCAACACCTCCAGCCACAGACACTCCACCACCTCCCTGGGCAGCCCATTCCAGTGCCAATCACTCTCTCTGACAACAACTTCCTAACAACATCCAGCCTAGACCTGCCCTGGCACAGCTTCAGCCTCTGTCCCCTTCTTCTGGCCCTGGCTGCCTGGCAGCAGAGCCCAACCCCACCTGGCTACAGCCTCCCTGCAGGGAGCTGCAGACAGCAATGAGCTCTGCCTTGAGCCTCCTCTGCTGCAGGCTGCACCCCCCCCAGCTCCCTCAGCCTCTCCTCCCAGGGCTGTGCTCCAGGCCCCTCCCCAGCCTTGCTGCCCTCAGCTCTCTGAGTGTTGGTTCCACTTCTCAGAGGTCTCACCTTAATGCACACTTGCCACGAGCTGCACTGTTGAGTTTCAAAAGAGGTGTTGGAATGATTCTCACACATGCTCAGAAGTCTTCAGGCTTGGTTTTGTGTGGTCTGAGGGTACCAAAAGCATCACACAGCTCCAGTGACACTGTCTTTATTTCTTCCTCTGCTCCTTGCAGCAGAGCAGCTCCCTTTAGAGTGGCAGGTTTCCATCTGTGCTCTTTGTTCCTTGGTATGTCTATTGGAGACACCAAGGAGGAGACCCTGCTTTGGGAGGTGAACTTCTTGAGTTTCATGGGCTGCTTAAGGACTTCTCTTCTTACAAATCCAGGCTGGGTGCAGAGTGGGTTGTGAGTAGCTCCTGAGAAAGAGATTTGGGGGTGCTGATTGAGGAGAAGCTCCCCAGGAGCCAGCAGTGTCCCCATGCAGCCCAGCAGGCAGCTGTGTGCTGGGCTGCAGCCAGAGGAGTGTGGGCAGCAGGGCAAGAGAGGGGATTGTGCCCCTTGGCTCTGCTCTGCTGAGACCTCACCTCCAATCCTGCCTGCAGCTCTGGTGTCCCCAGCATGAGAGGGTCACAGAGCTGCAGAGTGAGTGCAGAGAGGCCACAAAGATGCTCCAAGGGCTGGAGCAGCTCTGCTGTGAGGACAGGCTGAGGAGTGTGCAGCCTGCAGAGGAGAGAAGTGGAGTGCTGGGGAATCTCCCTGAAATTTCCCATATCCATGCAGTGCATGAAAGGGAATTGTTCTCTTGGAACATCCAAGCCAAATATTCATCCTGAGTCAGGGAATTTAGTGATTCAGACTGAAAAAGAGGGAGCTGAGGCTTAGGGAGTCTGTTCCTGCTGCTGCATTGGTAGTTGAGGTGGGCCACTGGGGCCAGTTGAAGAGGTGAGAGAATCCAGGTTATGGTTTTTCCTTCTTCTCTGAGTTGGAGCATTTAGCACAGCTGAGTCTGTTCTGTGTGCAGAGGGCTTCTGTTCCCTGGCAGGAATGGCAGAAGTGAGCAGTGTGGGGGGAGCTGGAGGCCCTCTGAAGCTGACTCATGCTTCCTTGGGCTGTCTCTGAAGTTGTTAGGACAGCCTTGGGTTGCAGCAGTGTGAATCAGAGAATCATTTAAGCCTGGAAAAGAGCTCTAAGATCATTGAGTCCAACCATTAACTCCACACTACCAAGTCCTCTGCTGAGCCATGGCCCTCAGCACCACATCTTACACAGCACTTAAACACCTCCAGGGCTGATGATTCAACCACCTCCCTGAGCAGCCTGTGGCTGGGCTTTGACAACCTTGCAGTGAAGCCATTTCTTCCCTAATAGCCAACCTAAGCCTGCTCTGGGGCAGAATGTGGAACACAAGGCTGTGGATGGAGTCTGCCTGGAGTGCAGCAAAACCTTTGACACCCTCTGCCACAAGCAGCTCCTGGCACAGCTGGCAGCTCCTGGCTTAGACAGATTCACTCTGAAACGGGTCAAGAACTGGCTGGATGGCAGAGCCTAGAGAGTGGTGCTGAATGGTGCCACATCCAGCTGGCAGCTGGCACCAGTGGTGTGCCCCAAGGATCAGTGCTGGGCACAGTCCTGTGTCTTTATTGATGATTGGAGCAGGGGATTGAGTCCAGCAGCAGTAAGTTTGCAGATGACACCAAGCTAGGAGCAGCTGTGGAGCTGTTGGAGGGTAGGAGAGCCCTGCAGAGGGACCTGGCCAGGCTGCATGGGTGGGCAGAGGCCAAGGGGATGAGACTGAACAAGGCCAAGTGCAGGGTTCTACACTTTGGCCACAACAACCCCAAGCAGCACTACAGGCTGGGGCCAGAGTGGCTGAGAGCAGCCAGACAGAGAGGGAGCTGGGGGTGCTGGGAGAGAGGAGCTGCAGAGGAGGCAGCAGTGCCCAGGTGGGCAGCAGAGCCAATGGCATCCTGGGCTGGCTCAGGAGCAGTGTGGGCAGCAGGACAAGGGAGGTTCTTGTGCCCCTGTGCTCAGCACTGCTCAGGGCACACCTGGAGTGCTGATGACTGCAGAGGGGATTGAACTGGATGAGCTTTGGAGGCCACTTCCAACCCAATGCATCCCTGCTGACTTCAGAGATGAGCTTTGGAGGCTACTTCCAACCCAATGCATCCCTGCTGACTTCAGAGATGAGCTTTGGAGGCCACTTCCAACCCAATGCATCCCTGCTGACTTCAGAGATGAGCTTTGGAGGCCACTTCCAACCCAATGCATCCCTGCTGACTTCAGAGATGAGCTTTGGAGGCCACTTCCAACCCAATGCATCCCTGCTGACTTCAGAGATGAGCTTTGGAGGCCACTTCCAACCCAATGCATCCCTGCTGACTTCAGAGATGAGCTTTGGAGGCCACTTCCAACCCAATGCATCCCTGCTGACTTCAGAGATGAGCTTTGGAGGCCACTTCCAACCCAATGCATCCCATGATCCCATGAAGTTTGTTATCCTGCCTTGCCCTGTGCAGCCAGGCCCTGCCTGGGCTGTTGCCTCTATCACCAAACACAGCACAGAGCTTGTGGCAGCCAACCTGGCCCCAGCAGCAGGATAAAAACTAAAGCCTCAATGATCCAAATGATGATTCCTCTTTCTGTTTCTCTTGCTTTCTGCCAATTCCACTTTCAGTGATGGGGAGGGAGGGGGAGAAAATAAACCACTTTGCAGCCAGGCTAATAAATGCCTGCTTTATAGTCTGAGCATATGCAGGAGCTGGAAGTGGGAGTGTAAATTATTCAGCAAGGCTCTCTTTAACACTGCCTGTGTCCATGTTCCCTTTTCATGTTTAAACACAACATCTCTTTGTATCTGAGAGCCTTTGCTGATGGCTGCAGAACAAGAGTGCATGCATCCATCCTCCCTAAGATTTGAGATGGGGTCACACTGAGGTGAAAATAGGTACAAATGAGGTCTCAGCTGAAATGAATCCAACCCAAAATAGGGACTTTGTTGATGCTGGAAGGCTGCTGGAGTGGCTTGGTGCAGCTGGGCAGGGTTTTGGGCTCCCCCCCCAACATTTGGATCATCATCATCATGTTTGGGGATGTGAATTGAATTGCTTTGTGGGTTGAAAAAAGGGAGCTCCAATATGGCATCCTTAGGGGGGGTTTGGTTCTGGTTTCTTAATGTAAAGCTGGGCAGGAATATCCTGGGAAAGAAATGAGGTGGGGGGGTGGGTGTTGGTAGATTTGTGGGGATAGAAGAAGAGGAAATGGCCTGAAATTGTGGCTGGGGAAGGTTAGGCTGGAGATGAGGAACAGTTTCTTTGCTGCAGGAGTGGTCAGGGACTGGCATAGGCTGCCCAGGGAGTCTCCATGCTTGGAGGAGGTCAAGAAACTTGTGGCCATTGCACTTGGGGCCAGGCTTGAGTGGCCATGGTGGTGCTGGGTTGCTGGTTGGACTGGATGGTCTTGGAAGGATTTTCCTACCCAAACAATCTGATTCTGTGATTTTTTTTTTTACCTTCTGTTCTTATAAAAACTTCTCCACTGAGTTTTGTCTCAGGCTCCAGGTCTCCTTGAGCAAAACCCCCAATGATTTTGTTTCTTGAGGGGGAAGAGAAAACACTTCCACGTCTCAGATCTGATTGAATCAAGCCAAAGCCAAAGCTGCTTTTGCAGCCATTGTGCTGAGGCTGCTGCTTGGCATACAGCTCCTCCAGACCTGTGATGTCTAAAGGACTGATTCAGCCAGATGAGAGCCAGGAGGGGGCATCCCTTCTGAAACCCTACCTGCTGATGAGAAGCTCTCCCTTGCCAGCCTTGGCATATCATTTCCTTTGAGCATTAAGGAGGCTGGATTTAGTCTGGAGCTTTTTTCTTTTGAGGTGGGGGAGGGTGAGGGGGTATGTTTATGGCTCCTTTATTGGCTGCAAGAAGGCAGATGCCAGAGTTAAACAAAGCAGCAGCTGCAAAATCCTCTCCACTTTGATTCCGGATCTGTTTGAAGAGCTACACTTCCATCCCTGCATCTTCTGTTGTGCTTTGGTGGAGATGGGAGATTTCCTGCACTGCTTTGCTGCCTTAAATGTTTGCAGCTAACAACCAGAGCTGATTTGCTGCTTATTGGCTGACCTGCAGAATGTCTGCATGGTAAGGCTTGGAAGGGACTTCTGCAGATCATCCTGTCCAACCCTCCCCATTTCAGCACAGCCCTGTGAGGAGAGGCTGAGGGAGCTGGGGGGGTGCAGCCTGCAGCAGAGGAGGCTCAGGGCAGAGCTCATTGCTGCCTGCAGCTGCCTGCAGGGAGGCTGCATCCAGGTGGGGTTGGGCTCTGCTGCCAGGCAGCCAGCAACAGAAGAAGGGGACACAGCCTCAAGCTGTGCCAGGAGAGGTTGAGGCTGGATGTGAGGATGAAGTTGTTGTCAGAGAGAGTGATTGGCATTGGAATGGGCTGCCCAGGGAGGTGGTGGAGTGGCTGTGGCTGGAGGTGTTGCAGCCAAGCCTGGCTGGGGCACTGAGTGCCATGGTCTGGTTGGTTGGGCAGGGCTGGGTGCTAGGTTGGGCTGGCTGAGCTTGGAGCTCTCTTCCAGCCTGCTTGGTTCTGATTCTCAGATTCTTTTTTGCAGGTGATGAAAACCTACCACATGTACAACGCAGACAGCATCAGTGCTCAGAGCAAGCTGAAGGAGGCAGAGAAGCAGGAAGAGAAGCAGATTGGGAAGTCAGTGAAGCAGGAGGACAAGCAGACCCCACGCTCTCCTGACTCAGCTGCCAACGTCAAGTTCGAAGAGAAGCATGTTCGGAGGAGCTCTGTCAAGAAAATAGAGAAGATGAAAGAGAAGGTAGCTCCAGAGCTCTGCTCTGCTCTGTCTGTGTGTGTGTGCACTGCTGGAGGAGGGAACTCAGCAGCAGTTCAGCACAGGAGCTGCTGAATTCCCTTCTCTGTGACGTTCAAATGCGAGGCTTCAAGTTTTAAGCGCTTCAGTGCAGGCAAGGGGCAAGCTGGCCCAGGGCTGCTTCCAGGACAAGCAGGTTTTGTCTTATCCCAGGGTTAGAGGCATGGCCAAAAAGGTTGAATCACAGAAGCTTGGTGGTTGGAAAGGACCTCCAGAGATCAAGTCCAACATCCCTGACAAGTCAGGACCCTCTAGGGTAGTTCACACAGGAATGCATCCAGGCAGGTTTGGAGAGTCTCCAGAGAAGGAGACTCCACAGCCTCTCTGGGCAGGAGGAGGTTGGGGTGTGAAGGTAGTATCTGGCCCCTTGGAAGTGATGGTTAATACCTTTTCCTCATGCAGAGGACAAGATTTATGTCTCCTTTCCCACCAGGCTAAGATCTGAGCTGTGCTACAGGAGCCCAGCATCCCCAGCCTGGCTTTGTGGGCAGAACCAGTCGCAGTCAGTCATTGAATCATAGAATCAAGCAGGTTGGAAGAGAGCTCCAAGCTCAGCCAGCCCAACCTAGCACCCAGCCCTGCCCAACCAACCAGACCATGGCACTAAGTGCCCCAGCCAGGCTTGGCTGCAACACCTCCCAGGATGGTGACTCCACCACCTCCCTGGGCAGCCCAGTCAGACAGTAAAGGAGCTCAGCACTAAGATTCCAGCCTGTACAAAGCAAGGAGTTGTCTTTTTAACTGATGTAGGCTCTGAAGGGAGCCAAGTTTAGCCCTGGCTTCTGTTGGAACAGGTGAGGTGCAGCCCTTGGACTACCCCTGTTGGGTAGTGTTGGAGCTGGGCCAGCCCCTCACGAACCCACTTCAATCCTTCATTCTTCCCCAAGCCACAGCCTGGTGTAGGGCAGGACCTGAAATGCAAAGCTGTGTAGGGTCAGTAGTGCTTAAAAACCTTTTAACTAACTGATCTGGCTTCCAAAGCTTTGAGTCTGGCCAAAACTGGAACCCACATGAACAAAACCCAAGTGAGCAGGGTGGGAATTGGTTCAGTGTTCTCTGGTGTCCCTCAGAAGGTTGCTGCTGCTGCTGCTGCACCCCATTTTAATGTCTGTTCTGCTTTTGCTTCTCTTCCAGCGCCAAGCAAAGTACACAGAAAACAGGCTGAAGGCTATCAAGGCAAGGAATGAGTATCTGCTAGCTCTGGAAGCCACCAATGCATCTGTGTTCAAGTATTACATCCATGACCTGTCTGATCTCATTGATGTAAGTGCTGCTGCTTGGGTGCCTGCAATGAATGTCGCTGCCACTAAGCCTCACGTCTGCCTCTGCTCCTGCAGCGTCTTAGGTGGCAGCACAGATGGCAGCCTCTGTAGAGCTGTGGAGTGATGATCTTGGGTGGGCAGGTTGGAAGGTGTCATCTCTGTGACTAGAGGAGGGCCATGAAGATGAGCAGAGGGCTGGAGCCACCTTCCCTATAGGGACAGCTTGGGAGAGTTCAGCCTGGAGAAGAGAAGGCTCCAGGGAGATCTTAGAGCAGCCTTCCAGTACCTGAAGTGGGGCTAGAAGAGAGTTGAGGAGGGACTTTTTTTGCAAGGGGTTGTAGTGATAGGACAAGAGGAAATGGATTGAGACTTGAGGAGAGGAGATGTAGACTGGAGATTAGAAGGAAATTCTTTGGAGTGAGGGTGAGGAGACCCTGGCCCAGGTTGCCCAGGGTTTGTTGTGGATGCCCCTTCCCTGGAGGTGTTCAGGATCAGGCTGGATGAGTGCCTTGAGCAACCTGGGCTAGTGAGAGGTGTCCCTGCCCATGGCAGAGGGTTGGAACTGGATGATTTTCAAGGTCACTTCCAACCCAGACCATTCTGTGAATCTCTGCAGAGGTGTGAGGAGTGCTCCTGGAGCTGTTTGCAGAGCTTCACTTAGATGCCTCACTCTGGGCACCAGGAACCTGGCACTGAAACGTGCAGGAGGAGGAGGAGTTGCTTGGTTAAAATGAAACTCAGCTGCAGCATCACACTGTTGCTTGACATTTTCTCTTTCCTATTTTAAACAGCTCTCAAGCCTGCAACTCAGAAGCACACTTAGGAGAAGGGAATGTTAGCTGTAGAAGGCAGCACAGGAGCTGGGAAGGGGAGCTGAGGACAGAAGCATTTTCTAAAGCTGCTTTTAACTCATTAGCATAGAATCAGAATCAAGCAGGTTGGAGTAGATGAGCTCTGAGGTCTCTTCCCACCTGAGCCATTCTGTGACCACTTTTGCTTCTGTGAATCATAGAATCATAGAATCAACCAGGTTGGAAGAGACCTCCAGGATCATCCAGTCCAACCTAGCACCCAGCCCTAGCCAGTCAACCAGACCATGGCACTAAGTGCCTCAGCCAGGCTTTTCTTGAAGACCCCCAGGGACGGTGCCTCCACCACCTCCCTGGGCAGCCCATTCCAATGGGAAATCACTCTCTCTGTGAAGAACTTCTTCCTAATATCCAGCCTGTACCTACCCTGGCACAATTTGAGACTGTGACTTAAATAAGAGGTACTTTTTCTTTTTAACCCAGACCTTAACTCTTTTCCTTGCTCTGAATCATTTGATGATAGTAGAGTTTGAAACCTAACATTAACCCAACCTTGTGTTGGGGCAAGCAGCATTAACCTGCTTGCTGTAGGGCTGTAAAGAGGGGCCTGGAGCACAGCCCTGTGAGGAGAGGCTGAGGGAGCTGGGGGGGTGCAGCCTGCAGCAGAGGAGGCTCAGGGCAGAGCTCATTGCTGCCTGCAGCTGCCTGAAGGGAGGTGTTTCTCCAGCATGTTGTGTTCCCTTTGTAATGGGGGGTGGAAGGAGCACACTGAGTTAATTCTTCAGCCTGCAGTTCAGAGCAATAAATTGTTCCTGACACAGCCCAGTAGTTCTGAATTGCCTGACTTTGGGGACTGAGGCAGCTCTTTGATGCTAATGAAACACTACAGTAATGGGGAAGTTTGCATTGACTCATGTTTGTAAAAGGGTCACTAGGACAGAATCTGAAAGCAGCTAAAACCCTGAGTGTGAGTCCTCAGGCTTGCTCTGCTCTTCTAGGAACAGCTCTTACCACAACTGCCTGCTCCTGGATCTCCTCCTTTTTTCCCCTTCCAAATGTGAACTGCATTTGAAAAGCAGAGTTTTGATGTTGGTTGGGTTTGGTTCTTTTCCTCCTGGCTGAAATCTCTCTTGGGCCTGTTTGAAAGCTGCTGACTGGCAAAGGGTTACTCAGCTGTCATGTTGGGCAGTGAATCCCACTGAGTTATCATTACTGTCTTATAAACAATGGATTTCCTTGGAGGATGATTCCATCAAACATTTATAGGGCCCAGGGAGGGGATGGAGAGGTGGGCAGGGCTCAGAGATGGGATGTGGAAGGCTTTCAAAGTGTTTAAGGAAGGGAGTGGGCTGAAAAAATGGTTTCTGTCAGGGAATCAGAGCATCATTAAGGTTGGAAAAGCTCTCTTAAGATCATCCAGCCCAACAGGCAACCCAGCAGCACCATGGCCACTAAGCTGTGTCCCTGAGAGCCATGGCCACAGGTTTCTTGAGCACCTCCAGGCACAGCCACTCCACCACCTCCCTGGGCAGCCCATTCCAGTGCCAATCACTCTCTCTGACAACAACTTCCTCACAACATCCAGCCTAGACCTGCCCTGGCACAGCTTCAGGCTGTGTCCCCTTGTTCTGTTGCTGGGTGCCTGGCAGCAGAGCCCAACCCCACCTGGCTACAGCCTCCCTGCAGGCAGCTGCAGGCAGCAATCAGCTCTGCCCTGAGCCTCCTCTGCTGCAGGCTGCACCCCCCCAGCTCCCTCAGCCTCTCCTCACAGGGCTGTGCTCCAGGATGATCTTAGAGGGCTTTTCCAACCCAAGCAATCCCTGGTTCTGTGTGCTGGAGCAGGACAAGCTGCTCACCCTGGGTGAGTGTGCAGCCCCCTGGCCTGCAGCAGGAGGGGGACAGCAGCGACTGCTCCTGTCCCATCTGAGCTGCTGCTGCTCCTGGCTGCAATCTTGGCTGCCTGCAGAGGATGGCTCTGAACCCTGTGTGCAGAGCAGCAGCAGCTTTGAGGGGCTGCTGTTCCAAGGCAGCTTCCACAGGTGCAGATCCTCAATCAAGCCTCTTTTGTGGCTTTGAGGTTTTTTTTTGGCTACTTTTTGTTCTTTCTGATTGGATTTAATGTCTTTTGATTCACTGCCTCCAGCCTAACCAGCAACTGCAGCTTCTCTTCTGCCACAAGGCTCCACACCTGCCACAGCTCATTGGCACAGCAGTCCTTGCTGACAGAAATCCTTTGCAAGCAGGGAATGGTCCAGCAGTTGCTCTCTTTTCTCCCTCCTTCTACTCCTCCTTTTATTTCTCCCTTTTCTTCTCCATTTTTTCCTCTTTTTCTCTTCCTCCTCTTTTTAAACCCTATTTTCTTTTTTTCTTTCCTTCTTCCCCCTTTTTTATTCCTACCCCTTTTTCATTTCCTTTCTCCTTCTTTTTTCTTTCCTTCCGTTTTGCTCTCCTCCCTCCTTCCTTTTTGCTCTCCTCCCTCCTTCCTTTTTGCTCTCCTCCCTCCTTCCTTTTTGCTCTTCTCCCTCCTTCCTTTTTGCTCTCCTCCTTCTCTTTTTGCTCTTCTCCTTCTCTTTTTGCTCTCCTCCCTCCTTCCTTTTTGCTCTCCTCCCTCCTTCCTTTTTGCTCTCCTCCCTCCTTCCTTTTTGCTCTCCTCCCTTCTTCTTCTTTTTTGTCCTCCCTCCTTTTTTTCTTTCTCTGCTTTCCCCCCCCCTCATTTACACACAATGACTGTAAGGAGCCCCAAGGGATGGCTGAGGAGGAGCTTCCCTGTGCCTTGTGCTTCCAGAGCAGCACAGCAATCAGGCAGATGGTCTCTTTCTCCTTGGCTATTCCCTGAGCCTGTGTAATCCCACTTGTCATTCCAAGAAGGTTGGGTTCCCTTCTCCATTGCTTTATTAGATGGCTGAAAAATGGAGCCTGTTTCTGATCAGCTAATGAAAAATGCTTTTCTGCCTTCTGGAAACATGAAGACTTGGCTGCAGGGTCAGGCTGGAGATGAAGCTGCTTGATTATCTCCCAGTGACATCACCCTGGTGGCAGCAATAGCCAGGAAAATTCTTGACCATGATCACTTTGCTGTTTGAAGGTTGTTGCTCCTCTGTTTCACCCCAGCAGTGAAGTCATCCCAATTGTGATTGCTGCTTGGGGTGTGTTTTTTGGATGCCTCTGGCTTTTGTGCCTGTGCTGTACACAGGTCATGTTCCTGCTGCCTAAAAGTACCCAGAATGAAGCAGTTTGCTGGGCCTTGGGTGGAATTGTTTGGAATCAAATGAACCTTTGCAGATGATACAAAGCCTGTGCTGTGTTTCTCCTGCTAGAATCGTAGCATCAAGCAGGTTGGAAGAGAGCTCCAAGCTCAGCCAGCCCAACCTAGCACCCAGCCCTGCCCAACCAACCACACCATGGCACTAAGTGCCCCAGCCAGGCTTGGCTGCAACACCTCCAGCCACAGCCACTCCACCATCTCCTTGGGCAGCCCATTCCAGTGCCAATCACTCTCTCTGCCAACAACTTCCTCCTCACATCCAGCCTGTGCTTGAGCAAATTGTTCCTTCTTTACTCTGAATTATTCAAGAGTTAATTATTTAGGACTTTCTGGGAGTGTTTTTGGTGGGACTCAGCAGCCCTGAAAGGGAAGTTAGAATCACAGAGTCCCAGAATGAGTGGAGTTGGAAGGGACCTTAAAGATCATCCAGTTCCAACCCCCCATAGACAGGGACACCTCCCACTAGCCCAGGTTGCTCAAAGCCCTCATCCAACCTGGCCTTGAACACCTCCAGGGAGGAGGCAGCCACAACCTCCTTGGGCAACCTGTTCCAGTGTCTCCTCACTTCATAGCAAAGAACTTCTTCCTAATGTCAAGAGAGCCAATGGCATCCTGGGCTGGCCCAGGAGCAGTGTGGGCAGCAGGACAAGGGAGGTTCTTGTGCCCCTGTGCTCAGCACTGCTCTGGCCACCCCTTGAGTGCTGTGTGCAGTTGTGGGCTCCTGAATTCAAGAGAGCTGTTGAGGTGCTGGAAGGTGTCCGGAGAAGGGCAGCATGCAACAAACTTGGGCACTCCATGAGCCCTCCAGGAAGTGTTACAATGGTTTCAGCTCTGCTTGGAGGTTAATTGTAACACTATGGGGCTTGATGGTCTTTAAGGTCCCTTCCAACTCAAGCCATTCAGTGATCACAGGCCCACAGGATGTCAGGGGTTGGAAGGGACCCAAAGAGCTCATCCAGTCCAACCCCCCTGCCACAGCAGGGCCACGCAATGCAGCTCAGGGCACACAGCAACACATCCAGACAGGCCTGGGAAGGCTCCACACAAGGAGACTCCACAACCTCTCTGGGCAGCCTGTGCCAGGGCTCTGGGACCCTTCCAGTCAGGAAGTTGCCCTTGTGTTGAGCTGGAACCTCCTGTGCTGCAGCTTCCATCCCTTGCTCCTTGTCCTAGCACGTTGAAATCTGTATGGGCTGAGAGGTTGAAATGCTGTTCAGTGCCTGGTCAGGATGCTTCTGTGGTCAGTGAGAGCTGTGGGTCAGCTGTGGTACCCAGGAGGATGTAAACCAGCCACAGTTTCTTATCCCTTTGGCTTCAGAAGCGCTTTCATTTCCTTTGCTTTGCTTATTCACCTGGAATGGTTGTGTCTTTTTCCAGCAGTGCTGTGACCTGGGCTACCATGCCAGCCTCAACAGAGCTCTCAGGACCTTCTTGTCTGCTGAGCTCAACCTGGAGCAGTCCAAGCACGAGGGGCTGGATGCCATCGAGAACGCGGTGGAGAACCTGGACGCCAACAGCGACAAGCAGCGCCTGATGGAGATGTACAACAATGTCTTCTGCCCACCCATGAAGTTCGAGTTCCAGCCTCACATGGGGGACATGGTCAGTTTGTCATCCTCCTCTGTCTCTTGGCTTCTTTCCTCTTGGATAGATAGAGCCACTAAAGAGCCTCCTCTTTGTTGCTGTGCATCGTCGTCAGCAAAGCTGGGGAAGGGTCTGGAGGGCACAGAGCAGCTGTGGGGAAGGGTCTGGAGGGCACAGAGCAGCTGAGGGACTTGGGGTTGTTTGGGCTGCAGGCTTAGTTTGGGGCACCACAATACAAGAGAGATGTGGAGGTGCTGGAGAAGGTCCAGAGGATGGCAATAGAACTGAGGAAGGGCCTGGAGAATAAACTTTATGAGGAGAGGCTGAAGGAGCTGGGGATGGTTAGTGTGAGGAAGAGGAGGAGGCTGAGGGCAGAGCTCATTGCTGTCTACCTGAAGGGTTATTGTGGAGAGGCTGCTGCTGGGCTCATCTCACAGGGAATTGGAGCCAGAAGAAGGGTCAGTGGCCTCAAGCTGAGGCTGGGGAGGTTTAGATTGGACATTAAGAAGAAGTTTCACACACAGAGAGTGGTGAGGGACTGGAATGAGCTGCCCAGGGAGGTGCTGGAGTCCCCCAGCCTGGTTGTGTTTAAGGGTGGTTTGGATGGGGTGCCTGGGACAGCACTAGTGCCAGCTGCCAACTGGATGTGGCACCATTCACCACCACACTCCTGGTTCTAAATGGGCTCACCTGGACAGTAAAATCCTTCAGGTCAATTGGTTGGATTTGTAGATTCTCCTCCTGAACACTGAGGAAGCACTGGAAGGCTGCTCCCATGCAGCCAGCATCTTCCTGTGGAATAAGAGTTATAGCCACTGCTTGAGGCTTCTCTTTGTCTCTTCCCTCTTAAGTGAAACCTTCAGACTGCAAATAACCTTTCTGGGTTGTTGGGTTTTTTTTGTTCCCTGTGCTTTGCTAATAACCTGGAAGATGGGAGGCTGAAAAAGAATGGCCTGCAGAGTGTCATTCAGCTCCCAGCTCACAGACACCCAACCATTAATCTTGCTTCTCCTCAAGGCCAAATGAGTGCTGTATAAATGCAGGCTGATCAGCTCGGTGCAGTGGTCCTGCAGAGTACCAGGGTTTGGCTCTGTGATGAGTTCTGGGGCTGTGAGTGATGAAGCTCCCAGTTTCTGTCCCTGACCTGGTGGCACACAGCTATGGTTGTTGTTTTACTGCTTGCCTTGTTAAAGCACAGCAACCAAACTGGAGGAAAACTGCCTCCTGCTGTCAAGTAGAGCTAACAAAAGGATTGTTTGGGGTGAAAAAGCTCCCTAAGAGCATCCAGCCCAACCAGTAACCCAACCACACCATGGCCACTAAACCATGGCCACAGGTTTCATGAGCACCTCCAGGGATGGGGTCTCCACCACCTCCCTGGGCAGCCTTGACCACCTAAGAAACCAACCTAAGCCTCCCCTGGTATAATTTCAGGTCACTTCCTCTCCTTCTATCACCTGATAATGGGGAGAAGAAACCAACCTGTAACTACAGGGAGCTGTAGAGGGCAGTGAGGTCTCCTTTCAGCCTCCTTTTCTCCAGACTAAACGCTCTCAGCTGCTCCTCCCCAGCCCTGTTCTCCAGACCCTTCCCCAGCTTTGTTGCCCTTCCCTGGACACTCTCCAGCACCTTAAATCCTCATCAGTCCAGGGGAGCTCACACTTCTGGCCTGTTTCACAGGTCCTTACCCTGTTGTTTCATTTCTACTTCTCTGGAATCCATTAACTAGTGAATGGTGCCAGCAGCTGCAGTGTGCAGGTTGCTCAGCTGAGTGAGCTCAGCCACTCCTGCCCTTGCCCCACGTCCCACTGAACCAAATTCTGCTTGATGTGCAGCATGGTTGAGCCTCCTCTGCATGCTGAAACACCTTCAGACTTTCAGAACACAAGCTGAGCTTACTCTGGGTTTGGCTTTTTTGATGTCCATCTTCTCTCTTTGCTCCCTTTTCAGTCCAGTCAGGAAGGGAGCTGCAGTTTGGTGCAACCTGAACCTTTTCCACTGGTTCAAATCCAGGGCTGCAAAGATTTGAAAGGAAGCACTGTGGAAGATGTTTGCTTGTTGCAGTGTTCTTGATGAGATCTTTTTTCTTTCCCAGCCCTCTCAAAGTGATGCTGTTTCTCTTCCAGGAGTCACAGATCTGTGCCCAGCAACCAGTGCAGAGTGAGTTAGTGCAGAGGTGCCAGCAGCTGCAGTCTCGACTGTCCACACTGAAGATTGAAAATGAAGAGGTGAGCTTACTCAGCCCAAAATCAGCACCCTTCTGAGCACTTCCACTGGGGACTAGTTAAGGAGGAATCTCCTTGCTGTGATCCTTTGAGTGAGGACTGGTAACATTCAAGAGGAAGGCAGCTGGGAGCAGCAGTTCAGTAGTGTTTGACCTCCTGTGAAAACTGGGAGTGTGGAGAGGCTCCTTTAAAATACCTTCATGAGCCTGCTCCCCCCCTGCTCTGCCCTGGTGAGGCCACATCTGGAGTACTGTGTCCAGTTCTGGGCCCCCCAGTTCAAAAGAGATAAGAGAACTACTGGACAGAGTCCAGTGGAGGCTGCAGAGGTGCTGAGGAGCCTGGAGGAGCTCTGTGAGGAGGAAGGGTACCTTATTTATGCACAGAGGATGTGGAACCATTAAGAGCTGCTCATGAGCAAAAGGCTGCAGGGTACTTAGTACCTCTGCTTGGTACTTGTGACATACTACTTGCAGGTTCTAAGTGCTCTCATTCATAGAATCACAGAATAGTTTGGGTTGGAAGGGACTTTAAAGACCATCTAGTTCCAACCTCCTGCTATGGGACCCTAAAGATCATCTAGATCTAGTTCCAACCCCCTGACATGAGATCCTGAAGATCATCTAATTCCAGCCTCCCTGCCATGAGACCCTAAAGATCATCTAGGTCTAGTTCCAACCCTCTGCCATGAGACCCTAAAGATCATCTAATTCCAGCCTCCCTGCCATGAGACCCTAAAGATCATCTAATTCCAGCCTCCCTGCCATGAGACCCTAAAGATCATCTAGATCTAGTTCCAGATCCCTGCAATAGGTCCTTAAAGACCATCTAGTTCCAAACCCCTTGGCATGAGACCCTGAAGATCATCTAATTCCAGCTCCCCTGCCATGAGACCTTAAACATCATCTAGATTTAGTTCTAACCCCCTGGCATAGGTTCTTAAGGACAATCTAGTCCCTACCCTATGCCATGAGACCTTAAACATCATGTAGTTCTAGTTCTAACCCCCTGGCATAGGTTCTTAAAGACCATCTAGTCCCAACCCCATGCCATGAGACCTTTAACAACATTCAGATCTAGTTCCAACCCTCTGGCATAGGTCCAAATCTCCCTGCTGTAGGATTTTAAAGATGATCTAATTCCAGCCCTCATGCCATGACACCTTAAAGATCATCTAGTTCAAATCTCCCTGCTATAGGACATTAAAGATCACCTAATTCCAACCCCCCTGCCATGAGACCTTAAAGATGATCTAGGTCTAGTTCCAACCCCCTGCAAGAGGTCCTTAAAGACCACCTAGTTCCAATATCCCTGTTATAGGACATTAAAGATGATCTAATTCCAATCCTCATGTCATGACACCTTAAAGATCATCTAGGTCTAGTTCCAACCCCCTGGCACAGGTCCTTAAAGACCACCTAGATCCAGCCCCCTGCCATGAGACCCTAAAGACCATCTAGTTCCAATCTCCCTGCTGTAGGACATTAAAGATGGTTCTAATTCCAATCCCTCTGCCACAAGACCTTCAAGATCATCTAGTTCCAACCCCCTGACAGGCAGGGACACTTTCTTCCACTAGAGCAGGTTGCTGATTTTTACTCCTCCTTGCTGGGCAGGTGAAGAAGACAATGGAAGCTACACTCCAGACCATCCAGGACATAGTCACAATAGAGGACTTTGATGTCTCTGACTGCTTTCAGTACAGCAACTCGATGGAGTCTGTGAAATCCACTGTCTCAGAAACCTTCATGAGCAAACCAAGCATTGCCAAGAGAAGAGCCAACCAGCAGGAGACAGAGCAGTTCTACTTCACAGTAAGGAGTTGATTTTCAGCATGTGTGATGGGTTTGGAATTGACACTCAGAAGAGAGGGCAGGAATGATGCTGTCACCTTGCCAAAACGTCCCTGGGGTGGGTTTTGATCAGGCAGAGGAAGAATATTGTGCTTGGAAAATGTGCCCCAGCACAAATATCATAGAGTCTTAGAGCTGGTTGGGTTGAAAAGGACCTCTTAAGGTCAGCCAGTCCAACCATCAACCCAACACCACCATAGCCACTAAACCATGCCCCCAAATGCCATGGCCACAGGCTTCTTATCTTTATTGATGATCTGGAGCAGGGGATTGAGTCCAGCAGCAGTAAGTTTGCAAATGACAGCAGGCTAGGAACAGCTGTGCATCTGTTGGAGGGTAATAGAGCCCTGCAGAGGGACCTGGCCAGGCTGGATGGGTGGGCAGAGGCCAAGGGGATGAGATTGAAGAAGGCCAAGTGCAGGGTTCTGCATTTTGGCCACAACAACCCCAAGCAGCACTACAGGCTGGGGCCAGAGTGGCTGAGAGCAGGCAGGCAGAGAGGGAGCTGGGGGTGCTGGGAGAGAGGAGCTGAAGAGGAGGCAGCAGTGCCCAGGTGGGCAGCAGAGCCAATGGCATCCTGGGCTGGCTCAGGAGCAGTGTGGGCAGCAGGACAAGGGAGGTTCTTGTGCCCCTGTGCTCAGCACTGCTCAGGCAACACCTTGAGTGCTGTGTCCAGTTCTGGGCTCCTCCATTCAAGAGAGTTGTTGAGGTGCTGGAAGGTGTTTGGAGAAGAGCAGCAAGGCTGGGGAGGGGCCTGGAGCAGAGCCCTGTGAGGAGAGGCTGAGGGAGCTGGGGGGGTGCAGCCTGCAGCAGAGGAGGCTCAGGGCAGAGCTCATTGCTGCCTGCAGCTGCCTGCAGGGAGGCTGTAGCCAGGTGGGGTTGGGCTCTGCTGCCAGGCACCCAGCAACAGAAGAAGGGGACACAGCCTCAAGCTGTGCCAGGGCAGGTCTAGGCTGGATGTGAGGAGGAAGTTGTTGTCAGAGAGAGTGATTGGCATTGGAATGGGCTGCCCAGGGAGGTGGTGGAGTGGCTGTGGTTGGAGGTGTTGCAGCCAAGCCTGGCTGGGGCACTTAGTGCCATGGTGTGGTTGGTTGGGCAGGGCTGGGTGCTAGGTTGGGCTGGCTGAGCTTGGAGCTCTCTGCCAACCTGCTTGATTCTATGATTCTGTGAATCCATGATTCTTGAACAATTCCAGGGCTGGGACTCCTCCACCTCCCTGGGCAGCCTGTTCCAATCCCTGACCACTCTTGCAGCAAAGAAACTCTTCCTAATATCCAGCCTAACCCTCCCCTGGCCCAGTTTCAGGCCATTTCCTCCCACTCCATCACCTCATACTAGGGACAAGAGCCCAACCCCCACCTGACTCCAACCTCCTTTCAGGGAGTTGCAGAGAACAGTGAGGTAGAAGCTGAGCAAGAGCAGCTCTGAGGTGGAAGTTTCCCATTCCTGTGGTGTGGGCTGAGGCTGTGGAGAATCACAGAATGCTGTTGGGATACTTTTAGTGATCCAAACTTAGGCTGTGGATAAACAGTAGAAAATTGAATTTCTTCTGCATCTGAAAGGGAATTGTCTGAGCAGGAACCTAACAGCTTGTAAACAGCAATCCTCAAACTGAGCCCAAACTAAAAGGGCATTTAACTCATTCATTTTGTGTGTGTGTGTGTGTGGTATTATCATCTTCCTATTTCAGCTCCCAGAAGCTTTGAATTGAGTCAGTGCATTTTTACAAGGTGATAAGAGCTTTCTCTATTGAATTTCATGCCAAGCTGTGGGGGTTTTTTAACCTCCTCAATTAAATGTGTGTTTGACTCTTGAATCCACTCCCATTTTATAAAGGCTTCAAAAGAGATCAAAATTGTTCCCCTTCTGCTGGCTGCTTTGGCAATGTTTTGCTGTAGACTCAGAGAATGGCTTAGGTTGGAAGGGACCTTAAAGATCATCTGCTCCAACCCCCCCTGGTGTGGGTAGAGACAACACTCAACTAGATTTGGTTGTTCAAGGTCTCATCCAGCCTGGCCTTGGACACCCTCAGGCAGCCACAATCTCCCTGGGCAGCCTATTGCAGAGTCTCACTACCCTCCTACTGAAGAGCTTCTTCCTCAGCTCCAGTCTCAGCCTGCTCTGCCTCAGCTCCAAACCATTCCCCCTTGGCCTGTCTCTAGACACCCTGATGAGAAGTCCCTCTGCAGCCTGCTTGTAGGATCCCTTCAGGTACTGAAAGCAGCTCTAAGGTCCTCATGGAGTCCTCTTTTCTCCCTCTCATCAGATCCAGTCTAAACCTGCTCTCTTGATGGAGATCTTCAAAATCTGTTGAGCTTCAGCTCTTGATTCTTCCCAGAGCAGGAACAGCAGCACTTCTGTGCTGTGTGTCTTGGTTGTTCTCAGCCTACCTCCAGCTGAGCTCCACCAGGAAGTAAATCATAGAATGAAGCAGGTTGGCAGAGAGCTCCAAGCTCAGACAGCCCAGCCTAGCACCCAGCCCTGCCCAACCAACCACACCATGGCACTAAGTGCCCCAGCCAGGCTTGGCTTCAACACCTCCAGCCACAGCCACTCCACCACCTCCCTGGGCAGCCCATTCCAGTGCCAATCACTCTCTCTGACAACAACTTCCTCCTAACATCCAGCCTAGACCTGCCCTGGCACAGCTTCAGGCTGTGTCCCCTTGTTCTGTTGCTGGGTGCCTGGCAGCAGAGCCCAACCCCACCTGGCTACAGCCTCCCTGCAGGCAGCTGCAGGCAGCAATGAGCTCTGCCCTGAGCCTCCTCTGCTGCAGGCTGCACCCCCCCAGCTCCCTCAGCCTCTCCTCACAGGGCTGTGCTCCAGGAAATGCTTCCTTTAGACTTCTCCTCTGCTTTGATTTGATTCTGTTTTTCAGGCTGGTTTTATTAAGGCAGAAGTCAAAAGCTAATGGATTTTTGTAATTCATTGGTGGGGGGAAGGGGAAAAAACCCTAAAGCCTTGTTTGAAATTGCTGATTGTTTTGGTAAGTGTCCTTGTAGCAGGCAGGGGACAGAATGTTAAGCATGAAGAAATAGAAAGAATCCTGCCCTGGGGAGGAACCTTCTCTATTCCTCCTTTCAAACCAGCCCCAGGCAGATGATGTTCTTGTGACCACTGCAGATACCCTGAGGGCAAAGCTGCAGCATCTGCCAGTGCCAGCAGCCTGCCCCTGCCCTGCCCTGCACTGAAGTTTCTCTCTCTGCTTCCAAGGGAATCACAGAACCACAGCACCATGCAGGCTGCAAAGCCACTCAGGAGCACCAAGGCCAACCCAGAGCCCTACTCTACAACATTCACCTTAAACCACAGCCCCAAGCACCACATCCAAACCACCCTGAAACACAGCCAGGCTGGGAGTCTCCAGCACCTCCCTGGGCAGCTCATCCCAGCCCCTGACCACTCTCTCCATGAAAAACTTTTTCCCAATGTCCAATCTAAACCTCCCCAGCCTCAGCTTGAGGCCATTCCCCCTTCTTCTGTCTCCAGTTCCCTGTAAGCAGAGCCCAGCAGCAGCCTCTCCACACTGTCCCTTCAGGTAGACAGCAATGAGGGGCTCCAGAGCTGGATGCAGGACTCCAGGTGGGGTCTCATCAGAGCAGAGCAGAGCAGAGGGGAAGAATCCCCTCCCTGGCCCTGCTGGCCACACTTGTGCTGCTGCAGCCCAGGCTCTGCTTGGCTTTCTGGGCTGCAAGTGCACACTGCTGGCTCCTGCTGAGCTTCTCCTCCAGCAGCACCCCCAAGTCCCTCTGCTCAGGGCTGCTCTCCAGCCTGGCACTGCCCAGCCTGGATTTGTGCTTGGCATTGCCTCGACCCAGCTGCAGGACCTTGCACTTGGTGTTGTTGAAGCTCCTGAGGTTGGCTTGTGCCCACCTCTGCAGCCTGTCCAGATCCCTGAAAGAGTTGGAGCTGTGCAGGCTGCAGCAGAGGAGGCTCCCAGGGGACCTTCTTGTAGCTTGCCAGGATCTGAAGGGGGCTCCAAAAACCTGGGGAGGGACTTTTGAGGCTGTGAGGGAGTGGCAGGAGTGAGGGGAATGGAGCAAAGGTGGAGGTGGGGAGAGTGAGGCTGGAGGGGAGGAGGAAGTTGTTGAGCAGGAGAGTGGTGAGAGGCTGGAATGGGTTGCCCAGGGAGGGGGTTGAGGCCCCATGGCTGGAGGTGTTTGAGGCCAGGCTGGCTGAGGCTGTGTGCAGCCTGCTCTAGGGTAGGGTGTCCCTGGGCATGGCAGGGGGGTTGGCACTGGCTGCTCCTTGTGCTCCCTTCCAACCCTGACTGCTTCTATGATTCATTTTTTTCCTAGCTGAATTATTAAAGTGTCTCAGGGCTCTGTAGTGCTCCTGTGCCTATTTGCAGAGCTTTGTGCTATTTTTATAGTTGTTATTATTGCCTTTTGGGTGTGCAAACACCTCCTAATTAACATGTGGACAGCAGAGCTGCTTTTGCTGTGCTGCAGCATGGTGAAGATAAAGAGTGTGCAGAAGAAGAGATGAAAGAGCTGTGGGGGGAAAGAAACCAAACAAGAACAAAGATGAGGGGGGATGGGGGAAATAAAAGAGAGCATTTGCAGAGCTGTGAAAAATCAGGAGTGGGGAAAATGCCACTGCCTGCTTGGGTGATGTTTTCAGGGAGGGAAGAAATGTGAAGTTAAAGAAGCTTTGTGTTTGTTTTGTCCCCTGCAACCCTGTGCATCATCCAGCGTGGAGGCAGAGACAGCATTTGATGAGTAAAGTGGGGTGAGAGAGGTTAAGTGAGAGAATAAGCACAGCAGCAGCTTTTTAGTTGGTTCAAACAGATTGCTCATTCAGCTGCCTGTGATGTGCATTTCCATCCCACCCTGCCTGCAGAGGAGAAGCCTTTGACAGCTCTTCAGATGTCTTCAATGATGCCAAACTTGCAGCTGATCCCACGGTGGAACAGGAGGCATTTGCACTGCAGCTCTGTTAGGGATGCAGCTTCAGATTCACCTGAGTGTGTTCAGAGATCATGGAATCATAGAATCAAGCAGGTTGGAAGAGACCTCCAAGCTCATCCAGGCTCAGCAAGTCCAAGCACTAACCTGGCAGTCAGCTCCACCATTAAATCATGACTCTAAAGGCCACATAGAATCATAGAATAGAATATAGCAGGTTGGAAGAGACCCCCAAGCTCAGCCAGCCCAACCTAGCACCCAGCCCTGGCCAATCAACCAGACCATGGCACTAAGTGTCCCCAGCCAGGCTTGGCTTCAACATCTCCAGGGATGGCAACTCCACCACCTCCCTGGGCAGCCCATTCCAATGGCAATCAGATGTATGGAATGGGTTAGGTTGGAAGGGATCTGAAAGACCATCCAGTGGCAGAGGGGAGATTGGAAGTGGATGTTAGGAAAGGGTTCTTTGCAGTGAGGGTGGTGAGACACTGCCACAGGTTGCCCAGGGAGGTTGTGGAGCACAGAAGTACCCAATGTGATCAAAGATCACATTCTGTGCTTCTCTGCTCCACAACCTCCCTGGAGGTGTTCAGAACCAGTTTGGATGAGACCCTGAACAACCTGTTCTAGTGGAAGGTGTCCCTGCCTATGGCAGGAGGCTGGAACTGGCTGATCCTTGAGGTCTTTTCCAACCTAAACCATTCTGCGATCCCATACCCCACTGATGCTCTCTGCTCTGCCCTGCCACTGGCTGACAGCAGTGGAGAGGTGGTGGGGAATAAATGAACTTCTCCTTTATAATTAGGGCTAATCACAGCACCATAACTGAGCTGCTCCTGATGGGGATTTAATCAGGCAAAGCAAACCTCCCTTCTCCAGCCTGCTGCATTCAAGGGGGCTGCATGAGCTTTGAGGTCTCTTCCAACCTAACTCATTCTCTCATTCTATGCTCACCAAGTCCAACCTCTAATTCTATACTTAGCAGTTACCTTCACAATCCAGCAACCTCCCAATGCAATCAGAGCAATGAATTGTGCACTTCTGATCTTGTGCTTTGCTTTTTGTTGTCTTTTCCCTCCCCCTCACAGAAAATGAAGGAGTATCTGGAAGGCAGGAACCTGATAACGAAGCTCCAAGCCAAACATGACCTTCTTCAGAAGACCCTGGGAGAAAGTGAGTCTGAGGCTTGCTCATTACTGCAATTAGCCAGGCTCTTGCCCTTCATGAATGAGGTACCTTGCAGGAGTGGTGAGCTCCTGGATTGCTGATGTAAAGTGGACAGACAGACTCAGGCTGTAGGAGTTTATCTTTTCTGACCTCCATGGGCTGCCTGATGAGTGGGTGGAAGGGAAAATGCTCATTGAATCACTAATGTGCATCACTTAGTTGGTAAAGTGAAGCATTTGCCCACTGCTTCTTGCTGTCCCCTCCCCTGTAGCCAGCTTCTGCTTTTCAGTGCTGGGCTGAGCCTTGTGACTCCCACTTGACTACTGCCTTGCTGGGCTGATCAGAAGTTCCATTTTCATGGTAGCTCAGCTGCTTCTCAGCTCTGTGGCTTCAGTGCAGCCCAAACCACTGTGTGTGAGCACAGGGGAACAACAAACACACTTCAGAGCATGTAAAATACGTTGCCTGTCTAGAGGGCATTAGTCAGGGGGCAGCAGCCAGAACTCAATCTGCATTTGCTGTTAGTGTCAGAACAAAGGGAGATTTCTTTCCCTTCATGGTATGGGCAAATCCTGTTGGCCAAACAGGCTTAAACTCTGCATCCAAGTTTCCATAGAAACCTGCCTGCCTCCTGTTTGCAGAGGAGAAGGTTTTAAGAGCCTAAATGTCAGGTCAGAAACTAACTAATTAACTAACTACCTCCACTGGTGCCTGGGTTTAGCTGTCAAGAGCAGGGTTCCTGTTCTGGTATGTGAGTCCCCAGGGTGTAAGTGTGTGCAGACCTTCTGAATGAAGACTGAAGCAGCATGTGGGCTTTGAAGTGCTTTGCTTTCAGTTTGGAGATGCCCTGTGAAAAGAGCAAATGCTTCTTGCTGCAGTCACTGAAGAGTTTTGTGTTGAGCAGCCCCAAGCTGCTGGGGGGTAAGGGGTGGATGTCTCTGTGGCTTTGGAGTTGTGCTCTTTGCAGTTGTTCAGAGTTTTCTTCAGCTGTCCTGTAGCTGAAGGCAAAGATCTGTGTCCTTAGGGTATTTTTCCCCTTCTGCCTCTAAATATCTGCAAGTGACACCCATGCTGCCCCTGTGACTAATCACATTCCTGCTTCATAGCTGACCTCTGCATACCGAGACCTATTTCCTCTTAACCTGCCTGCCCCTTGAACCCATCTCAAGCTGTGATGGGGAAAGGGGGTGGGGAGGGGCAAGAAGAGGAAATGAAATGTGATTTCTCTATTGCTGTGTAGAGTTTTAAAGGCTGCTTCTGTTCTCCCCTGGCTGCTTGGCAAGCCAAAGCTTTTCCTTGTCGCTCTGCGAAGGGACCCAGTGGGTGGCAGGGGGAACTCCAGCAGCTCCTGGTAAAGATCCCTTCTGTCATCTGCTGAGATCAAAAGCAGCTGAGGAAGGGAGAGTGCAGCTCCTCTCCAAACCCACACTAGCAGGTTAATGCTACAAACTCTGCCTAGGCTCATCCATAAAATGCCACTTAATTAGGGAATGGGCAAAGAAAATTCCTCTCACAGGTCCCTGGGGCAGGCTGGGAAGCTTGACTGAAAAATGCTGCATGTCCCTAGGAGAAATAAAACCCCAAATCCATGGGTTTGGTCCCATTTCTGTTCTTCTTTGCCCCCATCCTCAGGTGGCATTTATTAGCCCTCATGCAAATTGCCTTACTCTAATGATGACAAGTCCCAGCCTAATGAAACCAGCGGTGAGTCCTCCTAGCTACAAGTAATTATGTCCCTGCCTACTGTAGACATTTGTCACCCTAATGCAGCAGCCCCTTGATGTTGCCACAGCCATCTTAATTTCTGCAGATGAATGTTCTCTGATGGAAATGGGACAGATGGCTGGGAATTGTGCTGCAGAATCACATTTTCATGTCACTCATGCCCTGCTTTGGCTCTACGTGGGGAGAGGAAAGAGGCTATCCAAACGTGCTGGGCTAATTGTCAGCCATCAGCAGTTAGACCTTCCCCTTGTTCATTCCTCCAGCTCCCCAGGAGCAGGAAGGTGGCTGCAGGGAAGGTGGCTTTTTGAGCTCTTGTCTAGCAGTAGGGTTTCACTGAGGATGGGAGCTGTGGCAGCAAAGGGTTTGGGTTCTGCAGCTCTCAAAGGCATCTGTTAGTTTTTGGGTTTCTTACTCCTCGTTGGGCTGGTTTGCAGTCCTGCCATGGTGGGGGTTGGAAGGGACCTCTTGAGATCATCCACTCCAACTCCCTGCCAAAGCAGGGCACCCACAGCAGCTTGCCCAGGACTGTGAAAGTACAAGCAGTAGAAATCAATAGAGGCAAGCAGGGCAAGTGGAGCATCCAGGAGCTGCCTTCTTCCCATGTGCCAGGGTGCAGGACTCCTGGTTTCCCCCCACGCTGCCCTTCTGCAGTCTCAAGTCACAGAATCCCAGAATCCCAGCATGGGAAGGGTTAGAAGTGACCTCTGGAGATCATCCACTCCAACCCCCTGCCAAAGCAGGGCACCCACAGCACCCTGCCCAGGAGCACAATGGCCAGGGGAGTTTGGAAGCTCTGCAGGGAAGGAGATTCCACAACTTCTCTGAGCAGCCTGCTCTAGGGCTCTGCACTCTTACACCAAAGAAGTTTCTCCTCCTGATCAGATGGAGCCTCCTGGCTTCTAGTTTGTGCCCACTGCTCCTTGTCCCTGTCCCTGGGCACCACTGACAAGAGTCTGTCCCCATCCTCTCACCCTTTAGCTCTTGTTCAGCATTGCTCAGATCCCCTCTGGGGCTGCCCTTCTCCAGGCTCAACATCCCCAGGGCGCTCAGCCTTTGCTCCTACAGGGATGCTCCAGGCCCTTAATCATTCTTACAGCCTCCACTGCACTCTCCCCAGTAGTTCCCTGTCCCTCTTGAGCCCAGAACTGGTCCCAGCAGCAGACACAACCATGCCTGCACTCTCCAGCTGTCCTTAGCCTGGCTGCTTCCTTGCAAACTCAGTGCCAGTTCATGGGATGCTTCCCTAAACATGTTTGTGGGGAAGCTCATCAAACATCTGTCTCCCAGAATAGCTCCATGCCAGCACACTCAGTCTGTGGGCTAACAAACCCCTGAATGTTTTCAGTCTGCCTGAGTGGCTTCACAAAGCACCAACTCTTGCCCCTGGGAAGGAGGAGGGCAGGGGGAGGTTGAGGAGCCCATTTTTTCTTGGCAGCAGAAGGCAGCAATTTGAGTGCTGAGGGAACTCATTTTCCAAAACATTGCTTTCCAAAGAAGGAGTCCTTGGGCAGCCTCAGCTGTCTGCTGGTTTCCTGGCCAGTCGTGCTGGAGCTGTGCTGCTTGGGATGGGCTTTGCTGGCTTCTCCTGCAGCGTTCCTGGGGGGAGCAGCCACTGTCCAGCACCCCCAAAGCCATCCCCTCCCTCTCCCATGTTTTTTCTCCTCCCTCTCCTTCCCAAACTGCCTTTACAAAGCCACCAGGAGTGTTGTCCCATTTCTCTCTTCTAACACTCTCTTTCTTTGTCTCCCCAGGCCAGAGGACAGACTGCTCCCTTGCCAGGTAGGTGTGACCCAGGGAGCTCACTGTCGAGGGGACATCTGAGTGAGATTGGTCACAGCCATTCCAGATCAGTTCCCAGCCCAGGGATGAGGCCTTGAGCAACCTGTTCTAGTGGGAGGTATCCTTGCCTATGGCAGGGGGTTGGAACTGGCTGAGCTTTGAGGTCCCTTCCAACCTAAACCATTCTGTGATCCCATACCCCACTGATGCTCTCTGCTCTGCCCTGCAACTGGCTGACAGCAGTGGAGAGGTGGTGGGGAATAAATGAACTTCTCCTTTATAATTAGGGCTAATCACAGCACCATAACTGAGCTGCTCCTGATGGGGATTTTATCACACACAACAAACCTCCCTTCTCCAGCCTGCTGGCTTCAAGGAGGCTGCTCTGGGCAGGAGGGGCTTGGAGAAGGTTGTGAGCATCATCCTGCCCTGCTAACAAAAGGAAGGTGCTTGCTGCTGGTCCAGAGCCCTTGCTGCTTTTCTCTTCCCTTGCAGCAAAGCGAAGCTGACAGGTCCTAATTAGAGCCTGACATCTGTAATAAGCAAACATTATTCATCCTGAAACAACTTTAAATATCAAAGAGTCATTGCTGCTAATCGTTTCCAATAGACCTTCTTGGCTGTGGCAGGCCCTGGAAGCTGAGTTTGGCTTTTTTTTGTGCCCCCCCCCCCCCCCCCCTCCCCTTTCTTCATTCAGGATCTGTTGATTTTTCATTTATGTTTCTGTTTTCCAAGAGGAATTTCCCCTGAATTAACACATTGCAGCAGTCTTTTCTTCCCCCACCCCCCAAAAAAAAACCCCAATCACACTTCTAATCACCTTATTTATAATTCAGCAACCATCTGCCCTAGCAGGGAATTGGCTGGGATGATGCATTAGAGCCTCTTTGCACTTATCTGCTGTGATAGGAGGTGGGGGAATGGATTGAAGCTGGAAGAGGGCAGGTTGAGGCTGGAGATGAGGAAGAAATTCTTCACAGTGAGGGTGGGGAGACATTGGAACAGGTTGCCCAGGGAGGTTGTGGCTGCCTCCTCCCTGGAGGTTGAGAAAGGTTCTCCTGCCCCTCTGCTCTGCCCTGCTGGGGTCACATCTGGAGTACTGTGTCCAGTTCTGGACCCCCCAGGTCAAGAGGGACATAGAACTGCTTGAGACTCTCCAGCACAGAGCCACAGAGATGCTGAAGGGAGTGGAACAGCTCTGGTAGGAGCAGAGCCTGAGGGAGCTGGGGCTGGGAGCTTGGAGCAGAGGAGCTGAGAGGTGACCTCAGCAATGGCTATAAAGATGTACAGGTGAGTGGCAGAGCTGCAGCCAGGCTCTACTGGGGGATGCCAGAGCCAGCACCAGGGGCAGTGGTGGAAGCTGAGGCAGAGGAAGTTTTGGAGACATGAAGAGGAATTTCTTCCCTGTGAGGGTGACAGAGCCTGGCACAGGCTGCCCAGGGGGGCTGTGGAGTCTCCCTCTCTGGAGAGATTCAGAACCCTTCTGGATGTGTTCTGTGTGATCTGCTCTGGGTGCTGCTGCTCTGGCAGGGGGTTGGACTGGCTGAGCTTTGCAGGTCCCTTCCAGCCCCTGACATTCTGTTATTCTGTGTCCAAGGCCAGGCTGGGTGAGGCCTTAAGCAGCTGAGCCTAGTTGAGAGGTGTCCCTGCCCATGGTGGGGAGGTTGGAGGAGATGAAGCCTGAGGTCACAGTATCACAGTATCATCAAGGTTGGAAGAGACCTCACAGATCATCAAGTCCAACCCTTTACCACAGAGCTCAAGGCCAGACCATGGCACCAAGTGCCATGTCCAACTCAATCACATCTGCCCCCAGCTTAGTGTCATCTGCACACTTGCTGATGACTGACTCCATGCCCTCATCCAGATCATCTGTGAAGATGTTAAAGAGGATGGGGCCCAGCACTGATCCTTCCTATCCTGAGGAGATGATGCCTGAGGTCCCTTCCAACCTGAGCCATTCTCTGACTAACCTGAAGTCTGAGGCAAAGGACAGTGTGTGAGGAAGATTCAGAGTTATCTGAGTGCATTTCTGATGTCAAAGCACTGCAAGAGAGCTCCAGGACACGAGGGAAATGCTGCTGAGAGAGAGAGGTGGAACCTTCCCTCTGATCTGGATGCTCACCACCTGCTTGGGCTCTTTTTCTTAGGCTTAGACTGCAGAGGCTTAGCCTGGCTGCTGTGTGCCTGGGTCTGAGGTGCTTTGTGATCTAGATTGGTTGGAAGTTTTAGCAGAAGCTCTTAAAACAGAGCCCAGAAAGGCAGCTGGGAGCAGCAAGGGAGGAACCAGCAGGCTCCCACCTGCTTCTGCCCTCTGCAAAGCAGCTCTGTGCAATTCATAACCAACTTCATCTTCAGCAAGCAGCCCTGCCTGACAGATTTCCATATGGCTGGAATTAAAATGTCAGGGGTAATCTTCTGTCAAAGCAAGTAGACTCCCTTGTGTCTGCTGCAGGTTTTTAGCCATTTAAAGACACTTAAAATCTTTCTGAAGCTCCCTAAATTGAAAGAGACTAAGTCATTCTGACTGACTTGGCTGGCTGGCTCCTTCTCCTCCTCCAAAGCAGGCATGGTTTGGAATTCTGAGTGAGGGAGCTGCTGGTAGCAGAGGATTATCCTGACTCTTCTCTTTGCTTTTCCCTCCTGCATCCGTGGGCGGCTCTGATCCCACCAGCGGCAGGCGCAGCTCCACCGTCAGGAAGCAGGTAATTAACATGCCCTTAATAGGGATAGGAGGGTGGATGGGGAAGCAGGCAAATGTTTCCTCCTCCTCCTCCTCTCTTCCTCCTCTCCTTCTCTTCCTCCTCTCCTTCTCTTCCTCCTCTCCTTCTCTTCCTCCTCTCCTTCTCTTCCTCCTCTCCTCCTCTTCCTCCTCTTCCTTCTCCTCCTCCTCTTTTCCTCCTCCTCTTTTCCTCCTCCTCCTCTCTTCCTCCTCCTCCTCATCCTCTCTTCCTCCCCCTCCTCCTCTCTTCCTCCTCTCCCTCCTCCTCTCTTCCTCCTCCCCCTCCTTTCTTTCTCCTCTTTTTTCCTCCTCCTCCTCCTCTCTTCCTCCTCCTCCTCCTCTCTTCCTCCTCCCCCTCCTCCTCTCTTCCTCCTCCCCCTCCTCCTCTCTTCCTCCTCCTCCTCCTCCTCTCTTCCTCCTCCTCTCTTCCTCCTCCTCCTCTCTTCCTCCTCCTCCTCTCTTCCTCCTCCTCCTCTCTTCCTCCTCCTCCTCTCTTCCTCCTCCTCCTCTCTTCCTCCTCCTCCTCCTCCTCTCTTCCTCCTCCTCCTCTCTTCCTCCTCCTCCTCTCTTCCTCCTCCTCCTCTCTTCCTCCTCCTCCTCCTCCTCCTCCTCCTCCTCCTCCTCCTCCTCCTCCTCCTCCTCCTCCTCCTCCTCCTCCTCCTCCTCTCTTCCTCCTCCTCCTCCTTTCCCCTCTCTTAGCTGAACCTTTCCATTCCCAAGCACTGCCTCTCGGTCCAGACCCATCACTAAAACACGACCCAAGGGCTTGGCTCAGTGGCTTCGACAGAACACAAAGATCAGTTGGCTCTTGCCTTTTGAAACCCAACAGCTCCCCAGCAGCCTTGAGCTCTGGTGGTTTATGTGTTTGGTGCTGTTATTTCTTTGTGCCCTTTTCCCTCTGTTCCTCACTGCTCTGCCCCTGCAGCGCTGTCAAAGCAGTGAGTGCTCGCTGGTTGCACTGCCTTGTCCTGAAGGCTTACAGAGTGATGCTTTGTCTCCCTGCCTGGGTTGGATAATCTCTCACTGTTCAGTACCTGATGAGCTCCAATGTGTTTCTCTGAGATAGGGCAATACCAAACCGTGTCTCACTGCTGCTGTAAAGGCAAAATGTGGGTTGGAATTCTATTTAACAGCCCATTAAGGGGGGGCTGCTTTGTAGCTTTTAGGATCTCCCCTCCATGGGACATCAAAGAAGAGCAAGTTGTGGGTTTGGTGTGCAGAGTCAAAGCTCTCTTCCTTCTCTGAGCTTAGCTGGAGTTCATTTATGCTCTAACAACCCTGCCCTGTGCTGGAAACGATGTGTGTGCTCGAGAGCCCTTTGCACAAGCAGGGTTGGAGGTGTCTCATGTCCTGACTCGAGTCTCTGGTTGGAAAAGCTAAAGCAACAAACAAATCTCTCCTCAAACACTGAACCCAGAGCTCACAGTGAACCTCCCTGAAGTCCTTTGCTTTTATTTGGCTCTTCTTCTTTTGACTGTGACCTAACAACTTCAAACACAACTGCTCTGAGAGGTTTCATCTCTGCCAGGGCTGCTTTGCTGCCGAGTTCCTCCTGTCAAACTCCCACCCCAAGTCTTGAGGGGGGGGGGGGGTGATGATGGTGTTTGGATGATTAGCAATAAGCATGTCCTCAGGGGCTGGTGGAGTGGCAGGATGGCTTCTGAAGTGTTCTTAATTGCTTGGTGTTGTGTAGCCTCTAGAAAGCCAGTTCTAACTGGCTGTGGCTAATTAGGAGAGGAATTATTGTCACTGTATGATCGAGTTCTATGACACTTCAATAAATAACATTCAATAGAAGGAGCCATTAAGCCTAAACAAGATAGGAAAAGGCTTCAACTGGTTTATTTTTATACATATATCTCTTTTTTTCCCCCTCCTCTATGGAGGATCTCTTTGAGCTGATGGAAATCTGCTGCTGTAGCATCCTACCAAGAGAACATTTGGCTATCAATTAAGAGGCATTGCTGCCCGACGCTGCTGGAGGAGAGGCTGTGCCTGAGCAGGAACAAGTTGTAATCACATCATCATTTTAATCACTGGCATCTGACCTCCAGCAAATTGCAGCACTTGTGTTTGCTGAGCTGCTCTTCCCCTAAAAGGGGAGCATGAAGTGCAGATGCTGCAGAAATTGCCTGCAAAGTCATCTGGGAGCCTGTTGAGCAGAGGGCAGGAGGTGTGAAGGCTTCTTTCCCTGCTGAAAACCTCCATTAAGGTTGTTTAAGTTGGAAAGTGGCAGTTAAGGAGACCCAGGGCCTGACAATGGGTTTTTTTTTTTGCCATGTGCAGCTACTTTTGTGGTTGATCTTTAGTGGATTGTGAGCACTGGGTGCTGATGTGCAACCTACTGCACGCACCTGGCAGTGCAAGGAGGGAGAAGAGTGGCAGAGCAGAGGCCAAACTGGCTTGTTATTGTGTGGGGGGGTTTATTTCCCCCTCCCCCTGCCTTTTCCTCCACTTTTACCATCACTGTGTTCTGACAGCTGCTCTTGCTTCCATCTCTCTCTGCACAGGATTCCTCACAAGCCATTCCCCTGGTGGTGGAGAGCTGCATTCGGTTCATTAGCAGGCATGGTGAGTGCCCAGGCTGGGAAAGGGGCTGCAGAGGAGCAGCTGAGGGACCTGGGGGTGTTCAGCCTGGGGAGAAGGAGGCTGAGGGGAGACCTCATTGCTCTCTGAAAGGAGGTTGCAGTCAGATGGGGGTTGGGTTCTTCTCCCAAGGAACAAGAGGTATGACCTGGGCTGCAGCAAGAGCAGTGTGGGCAGCAGGGCAAGGGGGGGGATTCTGCCTCTTGGCTCTGCACTCTTCAGACCCTACCTGGAGCTCTGTGTGCAGTTCTGGAGCCCCCAGCACAAGCAGGACATGGAACTGCTGGAGCCAGTCCAGAGAAGGTCACCAAGATGCTGAGAGGGCTGCAGCAGCTCTGCTCTGAGCACAGGCTGAGAGAGTTGGGGCTGTGCAGCCTGGAGAAGAGAAGGCTTGGAGGAGACCTTGGAGTGGCCTTGCAGGATCTGAAGTGGGCTCCAGGAGGGCTGGGGAGGAACTATTGACAAGGTCTGGGAATGAGAGGAGGAGGAGGAATGGATTTGAAGTGGCAGAGGGGAGGCTGAAACTGGGTGTTAGGAAAGGGCTCTTTGCAGTGAGGATGGTGAGACACTGGCACAGGTTGAGGGTGGTGAGACACTGGCAGAGGTTGCCCAGGGAGGTTGTGGAGCACAGAAGCACCCAATGTGATCAAAGATCCCATTCTGTGCTTCTGTGCTCCACAACCTCCCAGGAAGTGTTCAAGGCCAGGTTGGATGAGTCCTTGAGCAACCTGTTCTAGTGGGAGGTGTCCCTGCCTGTGGCAGGGGTTTGGAACTGGCTGAGCTTTGAGCTCCCTTCCCACCTAATCCATCCTGTGAAAGGAGGAGATATCCTCAAGTTGCACCAGGGGAGGTTTAGGTTGGATATTAGAAAAAAAACTTTGGTCTGAAAGAGTGGTCAAGCAAAAACCTTGGTCTGAAAGAGTGGTCAAGCCCTGGCACAGGCTGCTTGGGGGAGGTGGTGGAGTCTTCATCCCTGGAGGGATTTCAGAGCCATGGAGATGTGGTGCTGAGGGCCATGGTTCAGTGCTGACCTGGCAGTGCTGGGTTTAAGGGTTGAGATGATTTTAAAGGTCTCTTCCAACCCAAGCTACTCTGTGGCCAGAAGGAATGCTGTGATTAGTGCCATGGTCTGGTTGACTGGATAGGGCTGGGTGCTAGGTTGGACTGGATGATCTTGGAGGTCTCTTCCAACCTGGCTGATTCTGTGATCAGTGGTGTAGAAGCTCCAAGTGGCTCAGGACATGATGCTTGTGCAGAGGAATCCCTGTTCAAGGCCAAGCCTTATGCAGCCAAGTCTACTTGAGAGGCATCCCTGCCCAGGGTGGGGAGGTTGGAGTAGATGACCTCTGAGGTCCCTTCTGACCTCCAACCATTCTGTGATCTTTTCCTGTCCTCCAGGTTTGCAGCACGAAGGAATATTCCGAGTCTCTGGCTCCCAGGTTGAAGTAAATGACATCAAAAATGCATTTGAGAGAGGTAAGGAAGATCCCTTCCAGGAGCCCAGAACTTTTTGTTTTCTACCAGATCTGTGCCTTTGTTTCAGGGTCCTGGACTGGGCTGCAGCTGGGCTGCGTTTTGTTCCCTTTGATTTGTGTCTTCCTTAGGTGGATGCAGCCCCAGCACCTCCCCAGTGCTCATTAACCTTGCATGCTGAGGTGTTTGGCATTCTGCTTTATCTCCCAGAGCATGATAAATATTCTGAGTTCAATCTTCTCTCATGTCTGAGAGCTTATTGATTATTTGGAACGCTTCAGGATGAGGAGGATTTCATTCCTGGGTGGAACTGCCCTTTCCTACCCTTGCTTCTTTGGGACTGGGCTGGGAAGGAGCAGCCCAGGGGATGAAGTGTGTTGGTTTCCATGGTCCTGATGGCACAGCTTGGGCCACCTTGATTCCAAATATCAGCAAGGGAGGGAGTCGGTTTCAAGGCACTGCTCAGGGGTCTGTGTCCTGCTGAACCAAGCTTAGGATTCTCAGTGGCCTCTCACATAAGCAGAGCTCATTGCTCTCTACAGCTACTTGAAGGGAGGCTGTAGCCAGGTGGGGTTGGGCTCTTCTGCCAGGCAGCCAGGGACAGAACAAGAGGACACAGCCTCAAGCTGTGCCAGGGCAGGTTCAGGCTGGATGTGAGGAAGAAGTTCTTCCCAGCAAGAAAGATTGGCACTGGAATGGGCTGCCTGGGGAGGTGGTGGAGTGCCCACCCCTGGAGGCTGCATGAGGCCCTTAGTGCCATGGGTTAGTTAATGAGAAGGGTTAGGTGGTAGGTTGGACTCAGTGATTTCCATCCTGGTTGATTCTGTGCTCTCCACTGACTCTGCCTTGGCTCCAGATGAGACTTTGCATCAAGGTCTCTGTGGTGGAGCTGGGAAGCTCACACCCCACCCAAATATCTGCAGCACAGAGCCTGAAGTGTTACTACTGCTGGAGGAGTGGGTGAGAGGCAGGCAGTCGGGTGGCAGACTGGGATGTGCTGGGCAGAAAGCTGGCCCAGATCTCCTGGGAGTGCTGTCAGAGGCTTCCCTGCCTGGCTGGGCTGCACAGGAGAGTTCTCCCTCCACCTCACTCTGCCTGTGGGGCCGTTGGAGTGGCTGGGGGCTATGCAGCAGCAATCCTTTTTCCCTCCAGCTGGGCTGCAGCCTTCCAGTTTGATTCCTTACCTCCAGTATTCTGGTTTTTATTCCCTTGCCTGCTTTTCCTTTCCTCATCCCAAAGGAGAGGATCCATTGGCTGGGGACCAGAATGACCACGACATGGATTCAATAGCAGGAGTTCTGAAGCTCTATTTTCGAGGGCTGGAGCATCCTCTCTTCCCTAAGGACATCTTCCATGATCTGGTTGCCTGTGTCAGTAAGTACAGAAAGATCTGGATAGAAGTGGCATTCACTCTTCTAATCTCCCACTTTGCTCTCTCCTTCCTTTTTCTTCCCTCCAAAATAAGCTTTTTGTGGTTGCTTTGGGGTTTGTGTTGTGCTGGCAGCCTGGGCTCTGTTAGCCAGAGTCTAGCTGGCAGCCCCTCTGCTGCTGCTGAATGAACAAGGAGATAGAAAGGGACACAGAGAGAGAGAGATGGAGGTGGAAATGCCCAGGTTGTAAGGGCTGTGTCGTGGAGCTCTCCGAGGTGGTGCTTTGGGACAGGTTTACTGTAAAACAGGACAAAACCAAACCCCTCCACTCCTGACAAGTAATCTTGCAGACCTCTCGTCCATCAGAAGGTGTCAGAAGTGCCCTCTCAGGAGCAGAGATTAACCTCTGGGCTTCCCCTAGATAGCTACACAGTGTCTGCCTTGGCTGCTGCTCTGCTCTCACCTTGTCTGCAGCTGGCCAAGCGCTTGGCAGGGACCTTTTAGCTTCTTAAGCGCCTCTTGACTCCTGCTAAAGGATATCAATCAGCAGGGCAGTCCCAGCCCAGTCGTTAATGTTTGCTGCTGGCTTATAGAGGTGCTTCTGGTAAGCAGAGGGTTGTTTGTGGGCATTTTGTGTGTGACCAACCTCCTTTTAAACCTCCTTCGGAGAGGGAGAATGATTCTATTGTCCACATCCTGACGTGGCAGCCTTGGAAGTGGAGCAGAAGGTAACTGCTCCTGAAGCTCCTGGTGGTGGTTTCCTTCTCCTGATAAATGCATTTCCCAGAGCTGAATTCACTAAAAAAGGGAAATCTGCTCCCAAATAAGATCTCCTTCCCGAGCTGATTTCTGCTGCCCACTTAGTTCTCAGTGAGCTGCTGCAGGCAGAGCTCTTTGCCTCACCCTGCAACTGTGTTCAGTCTGCGGAAGAGGAGGCTCCCAGGTGACCTTCTGGTGGCCTGCCAGGATCTGAAGGGGGCTACAAAAAAGCTGGGGAGGGACTTTTGAGGCTATCAGGGAGTGTCAGGAGTGGGGGGAATGGAGCAAAGGTGGAGGTGGGGAGAGTGAGGCTGGAGAGGAGGAGGAAGTTGTTGAGCAGGAGAGTGGTGAGAGGCTGGAATGGGTTGCCCAGGGAGGGGGTTGAGGCCCCATGGCTGGAGGTGTTTGAGGCCAGGCTGGCTGAGGCTGTGTGCAGCCTGCTCTAGGGTAGGGTGTCCCTGGGCATGGCAGGGGGGTTGGAACTGGCTGCTCCTTGTGCTCCCTTCCAACCCTGACTGCTTCTGTGCTTCTATGTCCGCTCCCCTGGGAGGGCTGTACAGTTCCTCCTCTAAGCACCCACCTTTGCCAGGGCAACTTCCATCTGCCTTTGTGCCAGAACTCTGGAAGCAGATGAGATCCAATGCTCCCACGCTGGGAGGAGGCTTGCAGTGGAGGTCACTGGCTGGGATTAAAAATGCTGTGGCCAGCAGGAGCAGGAGGGGATTGTGCCCTTGGACTCAGCTGTGGTGAGGCCACACCTCGAGTGTTCAGCTTTGGGCACCACAATACAAGAGAGATGTGGAGGTACTGGAGTGGGTCCAGAGGAGGGCAAAAAAGCTGGGGAAGGGCCTGGAGAATGAATCTTATGAGGATTTATCTTGTGAGAATAAATCTTGTGAGGGTCAATCTGACTGAGGGAGCTGGGAACGGTTACTTTGAAGAAGAGGAGGCTGAGGGCAGAGCTCATTGCTGTCTGAAGCTACCTGAAGGGACACTGTGGAGAGGCTTCTAGGCTCTGCTCACAGGGAATTGGAGACAGAAGAAGGGTAAATGGCCTCAAGCTGAGGCTGGGGAGGTTTAGATTGGACTTTAGAAGGAAGTTTTTCATGGAGAGAGTGGCCAGGGGCTGGGATGAGCTGCCCAGGGAGGTGCTGGAGTCCCCCAGCCTGGCTGTGTTTCAGGGTGGTTTGGATGTGGTGCTTGGGGCTATGGTTTAAGGCGAATGTTGTAGAGGAGGGCTCTGGGTTGGTCTTGGTGCTCCTGAGGGGCTGTGCCAAGCTGCTTCTTGCTGTGTTTCTGGGATTCACATGTTCAGAGACCTTCACTGGCAAATGCTTCCCCGAGAGGTTCCGCAGCCTTCCGCACTCCCATACCGGGCAGCGCTGGGGGAATGAGCAGCTCCTTCCTCCCCCCTGCTGCTGTGCTGCTGCTTGCCCTCCTTAGTGCTCTGCAGAGGAACCCTCAGGGTATACAGGGGTGGTGGGCATGGGGAGGGCTGACTCTGGTGCTCTGCCTCCCTTGCAGCAATGGATAACTTACAGGAGCGAGCTCTCCACATCCGCAAAGTGCTGCTGAACCTGCCCAAGACCACTCTGATCGTCATGAGATACCTCTTTGCCTTCCTCAACCAGTGAGTATCCCTGCTGCAGGACCTGGGGTGCACCTGAGAGAGGCAGAGCCAGCTTTGCCACTGCTGCCACCTGCTCTCTCTAAAGGCCATCAGCATCTCACCTTTAATGCAGACCCACAGCTGTCATGCGCCAGCCCTTCCCCAGCGGTGAGCAGCAGAAAGCTGGGGTGGAGCCTGGAGAGGGGAAGGCACTGGGGAGACCTTAGAGCTGCCTTCCTAGAGCTGAAGGGATCCTACAGGAAGATTGAAGAAGGAGTTTTCATAAAGGTGTCTAGAGACAGGGCAGGGTCCTGCAGCTGGGTCAGGGCAATGCCAAGCACAAATCCAGGCTGGGCAGTGCCAGGCTGGAGAGCAGCCCTGAGGAGAGGGACTTGGGGGTGCTGCTGGAGGAGAAGCTCAGCAGGAGCCAGCAGTGTGCACTTGCAGCCCAGAAAGCCAAGCAGAGCCTGGGCTGCAGCAGCACAAGTGTGGCCAGCAGGGCCAGGGAGGGGATTCTCCTCCTCTGCTCTGCCCTGCTGAGACCCCACCTGGAGTCCTGCATCCAGCTCTGGAGCCCCTGGGACAAGAGGGCTGTGGAGATGCTGGAGAGTGTCCAGAGCAGGGCCAGGAGGATGCTGAGAGGCTGCAGCAGCTCTGCTGTGAGCACAGCCTGAAAGAGTTGGGGCTGTGCAGGCTGGAGCAGAGGAGGCTCCCAGGTGACTTTCTGGTGGCCTGCCAGGATCTGAAGGGAGCTCCAAAAAAGCTGGGGAGGGACTTTTGAGGCTGTGAGGGAGTGTCAGGAGTGGGGGGAATGGAGCAAAGGTGGAGGTGGGGAGAGTGAGGCTGGAGGTGAGGAGGAAGTTGTTGAGCAGGAGAGTGGTGAGAGGCTGGAATGGGTTGCCCAGGGAGGTGGTTGAGGCCCCATGGCTGGAGGTGTTTGAGGCCAGGCTGGCTGAGGCTGTGTGCAGCCTGCTCTAGGGTAGGGTGTCCCTGGGCATGGCAGGGGGGTTGGAACTGGCTGCTCCTTGTGCTCCCTTCCAACCCTGCCTGACTATGATTCCATGAAGCTGAGGGAGAGCAGGGTTAGACTGGAGCTGAGGAAGAAGTTCCTCAGCACAGGGGTAGGGAGACACTGGAATGGGTTGCCCAGAGAGGTTCTGGCTGCCTCCTCCCTGGGTGTGCTCAAGGCCTGGAGCAGCAGAGTCTTAGTTGAGAGCTGTCCCTGCCCATGGTGGGTGGAGGTTGGAGTAGATGATCTCTGGGGTCCCTTCCAACCTAAGCCACTCTGTGAAAGCCCAAAGCAGAGCTTCCCAGCTCAGCTGTGTTCTCCAGCAGATGATGATGATGATGATTTCTGCTGATAACTCTCCCTCCCACCTCTTTCTCTTGCAGTTTGTCTCAGTTCAGTGAGGAGAACATGATGGATCCCTACAATTTAGCCATCTGCTTTGGGCCAACGCTGATGTCTGTGCCTGAAGGTCATGATCAAGTCTCTTGCCAAGCTCATGTCAATGAACTGATCAAAACCATCATCATCCAACATGAGAACATCTTCCCAGGACCCAGGGAGCTGGAGGGTCCAGTCTATAGCAGAGGTGGAAGCACTGAGGATTACTGGTATGATGGCACTGAGGAGAAGATGAGTGGCTGGATAGCTGCTTCTGATCAGCCTGCTCCACTCATGCCTTCTGCCTGGGCTCATGCTGGATCTGAGCAGCTGGCTCAGCCTCTCCAAAGGCTGTTTTGTGGAGGGGCTGATGATGCCTCTGGTGTCTCTCTGGAGAGGCAGCAAATTAGAGAAGCTGGTAGGAAGTAGCTATTCAGCTGTCAAACCCAGCTCGCTTCGCTTGAAGGGCAAGGTTGTGGAGGGCTTTTCACCAGTGTTCTGCCGTGGTGGCTGCCAAAATCCCCTGCTCTGCTTCTTTTCCCTTTGTTTTTCCCCCTCCCACCCTCCCCTTGGCTTTCAGTTTTCCTCCTTCCCTGCGTGTCCCCAGTGCCTTTGCTTCAGACACGGGGGTCACTCGCAGCTGAACCTAGGAAGCTGTGGCACGGTTTAATTTGCAAGGCAGCAGTGCTGGGTAGGGGGAGGGAGGAAGGAGGGAGAGAGGAATGCAAAATGACCATTTCCAGCCAGCAGAAAGCTCCAGAGGCTCTGCTGCCTGCTCAGACTGAAAGCCACATCTGGAACCGATTCAGCCGGAGCGGCTCCTGTCATCTGGGGTGGAAGGTTTGGGGGGGAGTGGGGGGAAGGAAAGAGGAGGTGTTTGCTTTTCCTCCTGGCCCAGTTGATCTCTCCTTCTGAAAAGGAGGAATGTTAAATTGTGTCCTGCTTCTCCCTACCCCCCTGCTCCTTCCCTTCCTCCAGTGCCCCAGGAATGCACATGGTTGTTTGCCTCTGCTAAAGCAAACAGGTTGCCTGCAGCGGAGCTGCTCTCGGTGGCAGAGCTGCCTTGTGGCTGTCAGCTCACTCCAGCTCCGTGTGGGGAGGAGAGGCTGCTCCATGCTTGCTGCAGAAAACTTGCCAGAGCCTCCTCTGGAAAGCCTCTTGAGTTCCTTGCCCTTCACTCTTGATCTTTTTAGCTGATGTTAGATAGGAAGGGGATGGTGGAGGGAATGATTCCAGCAAGTTGATGGCCTGAAGGAAGCCCTGGCAGGAGAGGTTTTTGCACCCTGACAGGAGACTTTTGTCCCTTCAGGTTAAGGGAAGAAAGCTGTGAAGTGTGCAGGGGTACAGCCAGTGTGGGTAACACTTCACATGGGTGTGTAGGAGGCAAAATGCCCTGGAAGGTGACACCTCTGAGAGGCTTTGGGGGGTGTTTTCCCTTGCCACCCTAAGACCTCACTAAGCAGAGACTGATAGAGGCAAGCAAGGGAGGGAGACTGCTTCATAAAGCCAGGCAGAAGCATCTGATTCCTGTTCAAGCCTCCTCACACCTCTGGTCGTTCAGTAGTAGTTAGTTGATTAGTTAATTAGGAGTTACAGGGCTCCAGGAGGGCTTCATGCCACAGAGTGTGAGGCCAGCGTGGGGAAGCCTGGTCCTTGAGCTCCAGGGAATGGAGCTGGCTTCATCTGTGATCTCCTGGGTGCCACTTTGCTGGCCTGAGTTGTCTTTGTGCTGGGGAACTCAGTGCTTTTGCTGTGGGGGCTGCTTGGGCTTGGTGCTGTGGCTCACGAGCTGCATCCCCAGGCCTGGGAGCTCTGTGTCCCCAAGCCTGTGCTGCTGCTGCCACTGATCCTTGTTTCAAACTCAGCAGCTGCTCAGGAGCTCTGGGAGGACTCACCAAGGGCAGGGTCAGCTTCAGGGGTTATGATAAATCCAGAGCTGTGCTGCAGGTGTCCTTGAAATGCTGCTTTGGAGTCAAGCCCAGGACTGTGCTGCTTCTGCCTGTCCATCTAGTAGTGTCTGGAGCATCTCAGTGCACTGGAGCAGCAACGTGAGGGGCAAAGGCTGAGAGCCTTAGAGCTGTTGAGCCTGCAGAAGAGCAGCCCCAGAGGGGATCTGAGCAATGCTCAACAACAGCTAAAGGGTAGGGGGCAAGAGGCTGGGGCTGGGCTGTCGTCCGTGGTGCCCAGTGACAGGACAAGGGGCAATGGGCACAAACTAGGCCCAGGAGATTCCATCTGAGCAGGAGGAGAAACTTCTTAGGTGTAAGAGTGCAGAGCCCTGGAGCAGGCTGCCCAGAGAAGTTGTGGAGTCTCCTCTGCAGAGCTTCCAACCTGCCCTGACCATTGTGCTCGTGGGCAAGCTGCTGTGGGTGCCCTGCTTTGGCAGGGGGTTGGAGTGGATGATCTCCAGAGGTCCCTTCCAACCCTTCCCATGCTGGGATTCTGTGACTTGAGACTGCAGAAGGGCAGCGTGGGCAGAATCCAGGAGTCCTGCACACTGGCACATGGGAAGAAGGCAGCTCCTGGATGCTCCACTTGCCCTGCTTGCCTCTATTGATTTCTTCTGCTTGTACTTCCACAGCCCTCAGGGGTGAAACCCAACAGCCTGACACCTCCCACTGCAGCTTCCTGGAGCTCACATGTCTAAGAAGCTGAATCTACAGCAAGGAGAGGATTATTTGTCTCTTTTTATGGTGGAAAGTGGTGTTGGAAGCATGGCCAGGAAGGGAGACGTGGTCCTAGTGCAGTGTTGGGAGCTGAGGTGCTGGCTCTGCCCGACATGACTTCACTGTCTGCCTGAAACTTTAGCCCTCACTGCTGTGCCCCTCCTGGGACCCCCCCTCCTTTGGCTTCAGATTCTTCTGTAAACTCTATTAAGTAGCATAAAGGCTGTGGGAGAGGTTGAGTCCAGAGTCAGAAGGTGGTGAGGCAGCTTCGTGTCACATGGATTGAGCAGAATGAGAGATCAAAATCCTTCAAAGGTTTCCTCTCCTCCCCTTTTTCTTTCCTTTTTCTGCTCTTTGGAAGAGGTGGATTGCCAAAGGGAGAGGACTTGACATTCCTGGCTACTCATTTTAACCACTGCAAGGCCAGAGTGAGGGATGGAATTGTGTGAAGAGAGTTAAAAATCCCCTCCAGTGAGTTCCAGCAGCTCTGGAGCCCAGGAGGTTCCATCTGACCAGCAGGAGAAACTTTGGTGTGAAGATGCTGGAGCCCTGGAGCAGGCTGCCCAGAGAGAGGTTGTGGAGTCTCCTTCTCTGCAGAGCTTCCAACCCCACCTGGCCATTGTGATCCTGGGCAACCAGCTGAAGGGAGAGGGCTTGACATCCCTGACCACTCGTTTTAACCACTGCAAGGCCAGAATGAGGATGGAATTGTGTGAAGAGAGTTGAAAATCTCCTTTAATGAGTTCCAGCAGCTCTGTGGGAGCTGCTTGGGAGAAGCAGTGGAGCCTCTTCCAGTCTCCTCTCTGCTCCTATCCTGAGGGAACTGCTCCTGTAGCCTCTTTGGTTGTCACTTGTTGTCTGTTGATCCTTGCAAAGCTTTTCTTCCTGCCAAACATCAATGAGCACTTTGGGTGGCTTGGATGCTCTGTAAATAAAGCTTCCAGACAATGAATGTGGCTGTGGGAGTCGTTCAGTGAAATGAATGGGACAGTTTAAGGCTGGGATGAAAGGGAAGGATGGAGATGACAAACTCAGGCCTGGAGATATGAATTGAGAACTGATTTCCCCCAGGAAGTGGCAGCTATCTCATCAGTCATCTAATGAGCTAATTAGAGCAACGGAGACTACAGCTAAGGGAATAATCTGGGCATGGCAAAGAGGAGCTAAACCCAACATGCCACTGCTGCCTGACTCAGAAGGCCTCCAGGGGTTGTGAGATCTGAAGTTGGACTTTGCTGATAGCACACAAGAAGGTTAAGGAAGATGTTTGGTTTGCTTGATCAAATAGGAGCTGAGCTGGAGGTTTGGAGCCTGTGCAAATGCAGTGTCTGTCACAGTGCAACCCAGGGCCTGACTTCTGGGAGGGATGCTCCTGGTTATCTTGGATGGTGGAGGGACTGGAGCATCTGTCTGAGGAGGAGAGGCTGAGAGCCCTGGGGCTGGTGAGCCTGGAGGAGAGCAGCCTGAGAGGGATCTTAGTTACAGGCAGTGAAGGGTGGCTGGCAGGAGGAAGGGGCCAGGCTCTTGGCAATGCTGTCCTCAGGCAGGACAAGAGGCAATGGATACAAACTGGAGCCCAGGAAGTTCCATCTGAGCAGGAGGAGAAAATTCTTAGGTGTGAGGGTGCTGCAGCCCTGGAGAGGGCTGCCCAGAGAGGTTGAGGAGTCTCCTTCTCTGGAGGCTTTCAGGACCCATCTGGATGTGTTGCTGTGTGACCTGCTTTGGCAGCAGGGGTTGGATGGATGATACCTGGAGGTCCCCTCCAGCCCCTGCTGTTGTATGATCCCTTGACTGCTGTAAGCAAGGAAGCTCCATTCCTGCCCCTGTAAAGCAGCATCTCTCTTCTTCCCTTCTGTTGCAGTGAAAGTCCTCACGGAGAGAGAGCCTCAACAGAAGACTCAGCCCAGGACGTGACAGCTGAGCACCACACCAGTGATGATGGTATGCAGAGTGCTCACTCCCTGGGTAACTGGGGCAGGCTGGTGGGGGGGAGGAGGCAGAGGAGGCACTGCTTTGCTTTAGACTCCACTTTGGATCTAACTCTGAAGAGCTGCATGAAAGAGGCTCTTTCCTCTCACCCTGTCAGTTCTTCCTTGGCAGAAGAGCCCAACCCCACCTGGCTCCAACCTCCGTTCAGGGAGCTGTAGAGAGCAGTTAGGTCTCCCCTCAGCCTCTCCTTCTCCAGCCTGAACAACCCCAGCTGCACCTCACCAGCTGTATGCTCCAGTGAAGCTGTCTCTAGTCCTCCCAAAGCCACACTGTCATCCCAGCCCCCTTTCCTGAAGTTTGGGGCTGGGGGGAAAAAGAGGCTCTGTTTTGTTGAGCAGTGTGGGCAGCAGGACCAGGGAGGTTCTTGTGCCCCTGTGCTCAGCACTGCTCAGGACACACCTGCAGTGCTGTGTCCAGTTCTGGGCTCCTCCACTGCAGAGAGATGTTGAGGTGCTGGAAGGTGTTTGGAGAAGGGCAGCAAGGCTGGGGAGGGGCCTGGAGCAGAGCCCTGTGAGGAGAGGCTGAGGGAGCTGGGGGGGTGCAGCCTGCAGCAGAGGAGGCTCAGGGCAGAGCTCATTGCTGCCTGCAGGGAGGCTGTAGCCAGGTGGGGTTGGGCTCTGCTGCCAGGCAGCCAGCAACAGAAGAAGGGGACAGAGCCTCAAGCTGTGCCAGGGCAGACCTAGGCTGGATGTGAGGAGGAAGTTGTTGTCAGAGAGAGTGATTGGCACTGGAATGGGCTGCCCAGGGAGGTGGTGGAGTGGCTGTGGCTGGAGGTGTTGCAGCCAAGCCTGGCTGGGGCACTTAGTGCCATGGTCTGGTTGGTTGGGCAGGGCTGGGTGCTAGGTTGTTCTGGCTGAGCTTGGAGCTCTCTTCCAACCTGCTTCATTCTATGACTCTATGATCCTGTGTCTTTATGATCCCTGCTGTCCCCATCAGCCTCGCTGTAGGAGTGGGCACTCAGGCTTAGGGGCACACACAGAAGTGCTGCAGGACCAGCTGGCTGTGTGTTAAATTCTGTGTGTGAGTGGCAAGGTTTCAGACTGCAGCTTTCCTGCAGGGGCTGGCAGGGAGGAGTGTTTGCCTTGCTGCTCGCTCTTCTCACAGCTTCCTTCTCTGAGTAGAAGTGTAGTAGGGAAAAAATGCTACTGGAAATTAGAGGCTAAAAAAAATCACTTCTCTGGATGAGAGCCAGAGTCCTGAAAAGCAGATTGGAAACAGAAGAAACCTGAGTGCTGCACTCCTCTGGAACAATAAACACTTCTTAATGAAACCAAACCACACTCCCACTCCCTTCCTAAACAGGAGGGGACACCAAAACCCAGCCTTTGGGTGCTGTTAGTGCTCTGGAGAAGCTGGCTCCAAAGGCAGAAGAAGCCCAAAGCAGTACCCAGGTGCTCTGGGGAGGCTGCAGCAAGGCAGCTCCCAGCAGCTGCAAGCAGGAGCCAGGCTCTGCTCAGCCTCTCAAGTGTCCTGCTGCTTGCTGAGGGCTGAGAGTGGGGGTTAGTGGGGGCTGGTGGAGGGATCAGAGTGGGGCTGATGGGGGAGGGGGGTGTGAGGCTGGGGGGGGGTTGTGTGCAAGGCTGTTGGTGGGGTCTGTGTGAGGCTGGTGGGGGGGATGTGGGGCTTAGATTGGGGTCTGTGAGGCTGTGTTGAGAGGGGTGGGGCTTATGGTGGGAGTCTGTGGGGCAGGGGGGTGTGTGTGGGGCTGATGGTGAGGTCTGTGTGGGGCTGGTGGGGGGATGTGTGTGAGGCTAGTGGTGGGGTCAGTGTGGGCTGGTGGGGGTGTCTGTGAGGCTAGTGGTGGGGTCAGTGTGGGCTGGTGGGGGGGTGTCTGTGTGAGGCTAGTGGTGGGGTCAGTGTGGGCTGGTGGGGGGTGTCTGTGTGAGGCTAGTGGTGGGGTCAATGTGGGCTGGTGGGGGGTGTCTGTGTGAGGCTAGTGGTGGGGTCAGTGTGGGCTGGTGGGGGGTGTCTGTGTGAGGCTAGTGGTGGGGTCAGTGTGGGCTGGTGGGGGGGGGTCAGCGTGGGCTGGTGGGGGTGTGTGTGTGAGGCTAATGGTGGGGTCAGTGTGTACTGGTGGGGGGTGTCTGTGTGAGGCTAGTGGTGGGGTCAGTGTGGGCTGGTGGGGGGTGTCTGTGTGAGGCTAGTGGTGGGGTCAATGTGGGCTGGTGGGGGGTGTCTGTGTGAGGCTAGTGGTGGGGTCAGTGTGGGCTGGTGGGGGGTGTCTGTGTGAGGCTAGTGGTGGGGTCAGTGTGGGCTGGTGGGGGGTGTCTGTGTGAGGCTAGTGGTGGGGTCAGTGTGGGCTGGTGGGGGGGTGTCTGTGTGAGGCTAGTGGTGGGGTCAGTGTGGGCTGGTGGGGGGTGTCTGTGTGAGGCTAGTGGTGGGGTCAGTGTGGGCTGGTGGAGGGATCAGCTTGGGGCTAGTGGTGAGGGGTTTGTGGGGCTGTTGATAGAATCCTGGAATCAACCAGGTTGGAGGAGACCTCCAAGATCATCCAGTTGATGGTGGGGGTCTGTGTGGAGCTGGTTGCTGAGCTCAGCAGTGGAGAAGTTCCTTGCTGGAGGCTTGATCTAGCAGGTCCTGTTGCTGGTTTCCCTCAGAGCTTGGTCACTTTGTGCTCTGTAGCTGCAGATGCTGGAGGAGGCTCTTTGGTGGGGGCTGCCTCTGCTCCCAGCTGCATTCCACCCTGAGCTTCAGCTCACTTTATTTTCTCCAGCCCAGCTGCCACCTTGCCTGCTGCTGAGCAGCCTTGGAGGCCTAATTCTTGAGCCTGTGCTCTCCCAAGGAATAATTCATAGAGTCAGAGCATTGCTCCAGTTAGAAAAGCTCTCTAAGGTCTTCCAGTCCAACATCAGCCCAGCACCTCCATGCCCATTAAACCATGGCCCCAAGTGCCATGCCCACAGGTTTCTTGAACCCCTCCAGGCATGGAGACTCCACCACCTCCCTGGGCAGCCTCTGCCAACCCCTGACCACTCTTGCAGGCAGGAAATTTTTCCTGATCTTCAACTTAAACCTTTCCTGGCACAATTTGAGGCCATTGCCTCTCCTGATACTGGAGAGAAGAGCCCAACCCCCACCTCACTGCAGCCTCCTTTCAGGGAGAGCAATGAAGTCTCCTCTCAGCCACTTCTTCTCCAGACTGAGCACCCCCAGCTCCCTCAGCTGCTTCTCCCCAGCCCTGTGCTCCAGACCCTTCCCCAGCTTTGCTGCCCTTCCAAAGGGGGAACTTTCCAAAGCTGTGGCTGACATTTGACCTTCCAGGCCATTTTTGCTGCCTCTTGCACTGCAGAATCTTTTCCTGATGCAGAGATGAAATGTCCCAACTCTTCTCCTGTGAGGAGAGGCTGAGGGAGCTGGGGGGGTGCAACCTGCAGCAGAGGAGGCTCAGGGCAGAGCTCATTGCTGCCTGCAGCTGCCTGCAGGGAGGCTGTAGCCAGGTGGGGTTGGGCTCTGCTGCCAGGCACCCAGCAATAGAACAAGGGGACACAGCCTGAAGCTGTGCCAGGGCAGGTCTAGGCTGGATGTTGTTAGGAAGTTGTTGTCAGAGAGAGTGATTGGCACTGGAATGGGCTGCCCAGGGAGGTGGTGGAGTGGCTGTGGCTGGAGGTGTTGAAGCCAAGCCTGGCTGGGGCACTTAGTGCCATGGTCTGGTTGGTTGGGCAGGGCTGGGTGCTAGGTTGGGCTGGCTGAGCTTGGAGCTCTCTGCCAACCTGGCTTCATTCTGTGGTTCTTGTCCAGGGCTGCTTGGCAGTGTTAAAGCTTCTTTAGAGTAATTAGAGGCTGAAGTCCACTGGGGCCATGTGGCTGAGCTCATCTCCATTCCCCTGATGTCTGCCTGGAATTGGGAGCTGGCTTCAATGTCTGTTTAGATTGAAGCCCTGGCAGAATTTTTCCAAGTATTAAAAATAATCCCCATGAATGGGATGTTGCTTTTCCCCTGTGTCTGAAGGCCTCCACTGTCCTCCTGGCTCAGAGCTGAGCCCTACAGGGACCCAGATTAGAGCCTGGTGGCAGATGCTGCATGGCTCTGCTTCTTCTGTGACCTCTTCAAGGAGGTCCAGTGGGATTTGGAGTGGGTTGTGTAGTTCCAAGCAGGGAGGCAGTTGGATTTGGGGCAGGTGGAGCATCTCCAGGCTCAGGAGCAGGCAGATTTGGGGCAGGTGGAGCATCTCCAGGCTTAGGAGCAGGCAGATCTGGGGCAGGTGGAGCATCTCCAGGCTCAGGAGCAGGCAGATTTGGGGCAGGTGGAACATCTCCAGGCTCAGGAGCAGTCGGATTTGGGGCAGGAGGAACATCTCCAGGCTCAGGAGCAGTCGGATTTGGGGCAGGAGGAACATCTCCAAGCTCAGGAGCAGGCAGATTTGGGGCAGGAGGAACATCTCCAAGCTCAGGAGCAGGCAGATTTGGGGCAGGAGGAACATCTCCAGGCTCAGGAGCAGGCAGATCTGGGGCAGGAGGAACATCTCCAGGCTCAGGAGCAGGCAGATCTGGGGCAGGATGGGCACCTCCAAGCTCATGAACAGTCAGATTTGGGGCAGGTGGTGCCTCTCCAAGCACAGAGACAGTTGTTTTGGAGCACAGAGCTGCTGTGCTCAGCCCTTCACTGCACAGCCCAGCTGCAGGAAGCCCAGGGGAGCCTCTTGCTCTCCCCATGGCTGCACAAAGCCCAGCAGTGGAGCTTGCATTTGCATCCATCCCAGCTGGATGAGTGGCACAGCCTCCCACAGTGCCAGGATCTGCTCTCCAGGGCCAGGTGAACCTCACAGGCAGCAGAAATTCTTCCTCCTCAATAGCTGCTTTGTTTCTGAAGCACCCTGGAGTCAGAGGATGTTACCCTCCCTTAATGCTGATAGCTCCTGCTTGCCTGCTCAGCAGGCTTGCTTCAGCTGCCTTTAAGAG